>NC_041384.1:376207326-376225570 GCF_002162155.2 Triticum dicoccoides
TGAGGAGAGGGACGGCGGTGAAAGAGGAGGGGATCGAGAGCGAGCGCTCTCTCCCTGGCGGCGCGAGAGGAAGGAAACGAGGGAGAGGGAGAAGTGGGATCGAGGCCTAGGGTTACGGGGCGTGCGGGCTGGCCTCGGTGCGGGTAGCCTAGGTAGGCCGGCGCGAGAGTGGGCCTAGGGAGGCCCAAGTGGGCTGCGGCTGGCCTGAGGTGCAGCTGGGCCTAAATGGCCTGTTGGGCACCCTCTCTCTCACTCTAAAGAAAAAACAGAGATAAGGAAGAAAATAAAGAGAGGTTAGGGGACGAAGTTGGACGCGCGGATAATTTTTCCGGACTCACAAAAATGTGCTTTTTCCGAGAAAATAGAAAAAGGCCATGATTGAAAGATTTAAATTCAAACTCATTTGATTTAAATTCAAATGATTTGAATAGGAAGTGAGGGTTGGGAAGGTCCAAAAAATGTTCGGATTTTTGGTGGAGCTCCGGAATATGATGAAAGAATATATGGCAAGGTTGGAGACCAAGAATTAAGATAACAAAGGCATTGAGATAATTTGCAAGTGTGTTATGGTGATATCCCAATTAAATAAATATTTAAAATAGCTCCCTAATATTGGGAGGATATGTTGTAAAGAGAATCACCATGTGAATTCCCTCGGTTTAAATGGATCAAAGATCCATGCCATTTATTTAGTTGAGTTGCAAAAGATTTATGAGATGATGGCATGATGACATGATGCAAAGCAAAAATAAAAGGGCAGGCACAAATGAAACACACGGCGAAACCCGGAACATATGGAAGTCTTCTCGAGCATCGGTCTCGGGGCGTCACAACACTCCACTACTACGAGAGGATCTCGTTCCGAGATCTAGGATGGCACCGGATAGAATACGAAAGAGGAAGAGGTAAAACAAAGTTGCTTCTTTGACAAACGAGTGAAACCAAAGAACCTTGAAAAGTTAAGCCATTTTGAGAAAAGAATACAATGGAGATGAACGAAGCTGAAAACACTCCGTTAGAAAAGAGGAACGAGGAAGAACAAATTTTTGGCAACACTCCGGTTGAAAAGTGATAAGAAACTTTATAAGATGAGAAGAACTTGAGCAGCGGGCACACACTCCGGTTAAAAGGATAAGCAAGAAAAAAAATCATGATCTTCACAATTCAAGATGATGACTGAAAAGAGCAACATCACAAAGCCTTCAGACGAAATGAAAGAATGGAATGGAATGGAATGAAATGGAATGGACGGAGGGTAACAAGATCTTGAGAGATCATGCTTACAACAAATGCTGGAATGGAGTTGTTGGATTATCAACAACGAAAAGCATAAACTTGATATGGTCTTATGGAATACATCTCAAAATTATGAGGTGACAACCTGCCACTCACGGAAAAAGATTGGATTGATAAGAACAAGGAGACGAGAAACTATTTCATCGGGAGAATAAAAGAAGAACTTGGGTCACTTATGAGCACCATAAATAGCAACAATCCTTAGGGAAGGCTTAGATGAAATATAACCCAAGATAACTCCAAGGAAGAAGGTGATGGGTTTAAATATCCCATTCTTGTGAAAGAAGACTGATATATTATCACCTCAAATGATAAGGGAGAACAATTGCACTCCGGATAGCAAGATGAAGAATGCTAGAAGTCCTCAGAAAAAAATCTCAATGAACACTTCGAGATTGAATTAAATCCTTGATGAACCATCATGTAGAGCCTCCATGAAGAACTCCGGTAATAAAAGAATGATCAAACGAAAGGAAAGATAAGTTGAAAACACAAGGTGAATCCTTGCAATTGATTGGATGAAGCTTTGCGACGAGATAAAGTGGTAACTTGGAACTCCGGAAGGAAAGATAAGGCATCTCGAACCAAGAATGTGATATGATGAACCACTCTGGAAAGAAGAAATTAGAATGCTTGGATGAAACAAGAAATAAGACTTATGTTATGCGTATCCTTCACCAATTTAGCTTGATGGCAAGCAATGGATTGCAAACAACTTAATCTCGTGGAAAGGATTAAGAGAGATAGATCATAAACTCAATGGACCATCGGTAGGATTGAAACAATGAATAAATTAATATGATAACCATGGAATAGAATCTTGAGCAAACCACCATAAGCATTGAAAAATGAACGAAGTAAAGGGATGAATCACCGGTAAAAATTTGAAAACGAACAAAGATACTTAGGGAAATTTAGATACAAGAGAATGAAGAGATCACGAGCTGATTAGATAATACTTGAATGAAGCACCGGTAATATTTGGAGAGCGAGAGCTGAAAGCTGAGAATGGAAAAGTCTTCTGAAATGATGGGCTCCAGAGAATCAAATTGAAAAGACTCCTGAATTGCTCCGGATAAGTGGAAAGAATTCTCACAATCGAACACAATTATGAGAGGATGGCAACAAGCTAGAATGACGAATCTTTGAGAGAACGGATAAGATTTAGAGAAAAATCTTCTTTGGTCTTCAAAATCGGAGAATGACGACAAGAAACACCACCAATAATTTTTGAGATACTCTGGGAGAATGAAACGCCTAGAAGTAGAGCCAACAATGAAAAGAATTTGAAAACGATCTTGGAGAAGGCATTTGATTGATGATAACTCATTCTTACGTCAAACTTTTGAAGATTTGAGAATAACTCCGAGAGAATAAGAAGAGTCTGGTAAGATCCTGGGAAAAGACCTGTTGGTTACACTACAAAAAAATACACTTCCGTGATGATACGTGTTTGTCACAGTAGGTCGCTTTTTGTCATGCATGTACATCCATGACAAATTTATGACAGAATCAAGATAGTCATACCTGTGCTGTCGTAGAAGTGTTCCATGACATTACCAAAATTATCATCACGGAAGTGTCCAGTTCCATGACAATAAAGCACGTGTCACAGAAGTGCTTTCGTCAAGGGTGACCGACACGTGGCATCCACCGTAACGGAACGCCGTTAAGCTATCGGGTCGGGTTTTGGATCCGATAACCAATTAACAGCCCCGACCAATGGGGATTTTCCACGTGTAAAATCATCATTGGCTAGCGGAAACACGTGTCGGCTCATCGTTGGGACAGATGTCATCCACTCACTGGACAGAAGGCGCCTATGATACGTCGACACGTGGCACGGCCCAACAGTGGCCCATTCCTGTGAAAAGGCCAGCCCATTTGACTTGGTCAAAAGCTGGCAGGCCGGCCCATGGAAAGCCTGTTAATGTCTTGTTCGCATATAGCCCATTTACAGCCCGCTAATCCAAGGCCCGTTACGCCCTATCCAAATTAGGCCCAGTAGCGTCATCTGGGCCGTCCAATATGATTCCAGCCCGTTTTCACTTCTAGCCCATGTATGCCCATGACGTCTTTCGGCCCATATGAGGCCCTTTGTAACTCTTGGCCCATTAGCGACCCGTGCTAAAACTGGCCCGTAATGAACAGTGTATTACTTTACACCCATTAACGGCCTGTGGTGAAACTGACCCGTAATGAATAGTGTATCACTTTATACCCATTAACGACTCGTTATTCCGTTGGGCCGTTTCCAGCCCAAGTTAACTTTCGGCCTTCTGAGGACCCATTTATTCTTGGGCTCATTTGCAGCATTCGGTTACTGACAGCCCGTTACTGTCATTTTCTGTTTGTGGGCCAAATTCAGCCCGTTGTTATAGTCGGCCCGTTTGCGGACCGTTAGTCTGTTGGGCCATTTTCATAGCATCACCAAATACGGTCTATTAACGGCCTGTTATGGTCAGCCCATAAAACATATGATTTCCATTAAAGGCCCATCTATGGCCCATTAAAGGCCCATACAAGACCCATAAATGAGCCAGCGCCCCATGGATCCTACGAGACGTACAAGGCCCATGGATCCTACGAGACGTAGAAGGCCCATGGATCCTACGAGACGTAGAAGGCCCATGGATCCTACGAGACGTAGAAGGCCCATGGATCTGACGGCCCGTGAAGGGTCATGGTCGGGCGAATTGGCCCCCGTTTGAACGATATAGCATATTCAAAGAATTATCCTACTCAATACTATCACCTCTAAAAAGCCTACACTATTACAACAAAGAGATCAAGGCATAGAAAGGTAGAATAATCCTACACTATACAATAAAGAAATTACAGCTGATTATACCCACTGGGCATTATGGTTCGGCACAGGTGATAATAAAGCATACACAAGTAGCAAATTACATACACTGGGCAAATACAGCTCATACATCATGGACGCGCATCAACTTAACTCCAATTGAACTATAATCTCTTCAGAAAATAGGATTGGCCGGATTCAGATAGCACAAATTTCAGTCTACAAAATCTCCAATTCCTTCATGGTTACCTCAGTGTCTTGTTTCATTTTTTTGACTCCTGCATCTAATACCTGCATGTCCAGTCTCAACTTGTTGATTATACGTTGACAATCATGTACACGTTGTCTTGCCACCTCTAGTTGATGCTCGAGAACATCAGCACATTCCAATTCCAATCCATAATCATTCGGTAACGGCCATGCCGCACTGCTCGCAGATCTTTGTGTTGATGTCACTTCATCCTGAAATGTTTCTGTAAGTACACATGACTAGGGCAAAAATATAGTTACAACAGTGAAGCGAACAAGACACTATTTTGTACTACATGGCAAAACAGGACTAACAATAATGTTACACGTCACTTCCAAAAAAAATGTTACACATCATGAAGCATAAGCAGGTGATATTTTAAAAATTATAAAAAAGATAGTCTGTGCAGCCTGCATACAGAAATCCCTCTTAGCTCACCAGAGGAGCATGATGTTGGGGCCCAATCGAAAACACAGACAAGTTACAAATTTAAACAGCACGTTGCGTATAAGTAAGCAAGCAGTTGGCCATTCTGTGCCTCAATTAAAGTCTTAGGGAGCATAATGAATAACAGAGGGTTTCATACAAACATACTACAGCAGGCAAAACTATGCAATCATTAGCGTAGTATAAACTAGATTGTGAGCCTCATGCAATAATAGTTGGTTAATAGACTTCAAAGCTTCAGGCACACTTCGGCAGAGTAATTAAATGGTAAGGCCTTTAATTATGTCAACTAATAGTGATACAAGTACCGAACATCAGACATGATTATTTGGGCATCTCATTAACTGAGGACAAATAAAGCAATTGAAAAGAGAAAATTAACTATGCCTGAAACAAACAAGGAATTGAACTGTTGAGTTGCATACAGTGACTTACCTTAGCAGGTTGAAGAGGCTCAACGCAGCTCCTACTTCTCTTGCAAGGCTCCTTCCTAACATCTTGTACTTGGAAATACTCAATCTTATCTTCATTGCACCCCCTCTGCAAGGTGACACAAACTAGTTACTCGTCTTCTTGGAAGATAAATATGCATACTTTCCAGTCCGTGAACACAAAAGAATGAGATTATAACAAAACAACACCACATAATGAAACATGCCGCATCTCTTGCACTTGCACACAATGAAATGAGCATTTACTATGTCTGCACCATGTAAAAACTAGGCATACCTTCGAACTGGATCTCCAGGTACTCTTGGAGAGCCTACTATAGTGTACAACCAAACCTTTATGTCACTTATGAGTTAGACAAGGCCCAACTACAGCAGCCCTTAGTGTTTAAATCGTTGACAAGCTCTGTTAGAGTGTTATGTCAAGAACAGCAAGTAATCAAAGCAAACAATCCTAGTATGGTTGGCTGATGCAAACAAGCAATTGAACAGATGTGTGAGCAAATCTTACATATCAAGAAAAGAAGCAAAGAAGGAGGCTTAAAGACCATCACTTGACTGACCAGATTTAAGGGGCATTTAAACATCATGTGCAACGTATGAACTAACATAAACATTGCATATTCCAGATTCTACAATGGAATGCACATGTATTAGGTTATGCCATGTATGATGATGCCTAAATGTACAGATAGCAGGCAGGAGTGATTCATCATTGCACGCACAATTGAATTGCAGGTTAAGGGCCAGTTCGATTCCGCCTTTTCAGGGCATATTGTCAAAATAAGCCGTAAAAGACGTAAAGAAGTCATTTTGAGTTATGGGCTTGGGCTTAACTAATTTCGCTTTGGAGGGGGGTGTTTCAGGTAGAACCTCACTAAAAATTGAAGGGAAGGGAATAGTGAAATGACTCTGTTATCTGCCTATATTACACTCAAAATGCAACTGCTGACGCCCGTGTCACACCTGACCCTCAAGTAAAAACAAACACGCAAGCATTCATTGCCCTGCCCGCTTGCATCTCCTCTCCCCTTTCCACTATACGATGAATTGCTATGAGCTGCTTCTGCTGCTGCTATATGATGCATTACTATGAGCTGCTCCTGCTGCTGCTATATGATAAATTGCTATGAGTTGCTGCTGTTGTATGATGAGTTGCTATGAGTTGCTGCTGCTATATGATGAATTGCTATGAGCTGCTGCTACTATATGATGAGTTGCTACAAGCTGCTCCTGCTGCTGCTATATGATGAGTTGCTACAAGCTACTCCTGCTGCTGCTATATGATGAATTGCTATGAGCTGCTCCTGCTGCTGCTATATGATGAATTGCTATGAGCTGCTGCTGGTATATGATGAATTGCAGACTGTTGCTGCTGCTGTATGATGAGTTGCTATGAGCTTCTACTACTGCTATATGATGCTTTCAGGTGGTGCTGCTATACGATAATAACCAGCCACTTGGACCATCGAATTTCAATAAATGATTGTTCTTCATTTAAATGTGGGTCATGCGTTCTTCGTTTAAATTAGGCAATGGGATCTCTATGGAAAACATTGACCAAAGTAGACTGTGCCAAGTAGATGGTATCTTTGTATTTGCATTTTGAGCAAATAGTGATGGTCTGTTTTCCTATCATATTAATTACTGCACTAGGTTCAATTTGTGATGTTTGCAAGTCAAATTAATTTCCATATGGGAAGAA
Organism: Triticum dicoccoides; assembly: GCF_002162155.2. Classification (NCBI taxonomy): domain Eukaryota; kingdom Viridiplantae; phylum Streptophyta; class Magnoliopsida; order Poales; family Poaceae; genus Triticum; species Triticum dicoccoides. Next base: position 376,214,280 of record NC_041384.1, read on the forward strand.
AAATGAAAAAATATAATGCAATCTAGACTTTCCACTGATCATACCAAAGATAAGTTGAAAACGCAATGAAAATAACTGGTTGGCTTATTACATGGAGCTTATATTCACAGGTGCTTATTTTCTTAGGATAACTCGTAATAGCTGCCCCTAAGAAACTTGGCTAATAGAACTGGCATATAAATAACATGTCACGATGATTGCAATGGAGGAGTGACGTACGATGGCACACTGTATAGGCTCACCGCTGCCTCTCCTTTTTTTGCGATGTTCCATGAAATTGCCACATACATCTTGTACTTTTTCATTGTGTAACCCTATCTGCAAGTTGACACGGCTAATTTCAGACATCTCTACATGATATTACATTGCATATCCCTTGCGCATATTTAAACCACCAATTAACGATTGTGTGCGTACCATAAACTAGCCATGACTCTGTATGCTGGACTAGCAGGCACTCTAAGGGAGCCTAATGTAGTGCACTGGAATTCCTACATGACACCTACGATTTTGTGTAATGTACTGTCCCTGTTCCTAAATATATGTCTTTTTAGAAATTCCAGTATGGACCACATACACATGTATATAGATGCATTTTCGAGTGTAGATTCACTCATTTTGCTCCGTATGTAGCCTATAGTGGAATCTCTAGAAAGACTTATATTTAGGAACGGAGGTACGAGGTAGTATCATGTATGACATCTACATATCTAATTTAGCAGCCAATAGTAGAAATCATTGTCTGCACAAAGGGATTACTGGTCGAAAATCCTAGCAAAGCACGCAGGTAGGCACAGAACAATACAAGAGAGAGAGAGACGCGCTTACAAGATCATAGCAATGCCTCAGTCCAGGATCTTGGTTGGCCAAGTGTTAGATCCAGAAGAAACATCGTCCTTGTAGTTTTTGCCAGCTGCATAATAGGTAACAGCGACCGGTTAGTATATTTGAAGTACATCGAGCAGGTGATGCTGGACGGGTTTAAAGGTGACAAGTACCTAGGCCGTGGGGGGTGCTTGGCATCTCTCCAGACTGTGGGAATCAGGTTAGAAACGTCGAGGGTGATGACGATGCGCTGGCTGTTGGGGTCCGGTAAGGAGATCTAGAACCGTCGAGTAGGGTGTTTGTGGAGCGGCTCCGATAGGGTGGACTACGGTGTGGGCGAAGCGGACCTATGGCCGTGGATGAGGGCGTAGGTGACGCTGCTCCGGTGGTTGGGTTAAGGATGGTGTCAACGATGCGGATCTGCGGCCGTGGACGGGGCGTCAGAAGCTGCTCCGGTGGTTGGGTTAAGGGTGGTGTCGACGATGCGGATCTGCGGCCGTGGATGGGGCGTCAGAAGCTGCTCCGGTAGGTTGGATGAGGGTGCAAGGAAGAGGATCTGAGGCCGTGGAATTGTGAGTTGGCAAAGCGGCCCCGGTAGGGTTGAGAATGATATAGGCGAAGCTACTCCGGTAGGGTTGAGGAAGGTGTCGGTGAAGCAGCTCCGGTAGGGTTGAGGAAGGTGTCGGTGAAGAGGATCAGAGGCCGTCGACGGGGGCGTCGGTGGGGCGGCTCCGGGGGGTGTGGACAAAGCGTCTCCGATGGGGAGTACGAATGAGCCGCTGCAGATGTGCGGCGGTTGACGAGAGTACCGGCAAAGCAGATCCGCGCGCCGTGGACAAGGCCGGCACTGAATGGGCTGTGGTACAGTGGTGGATGAGCAGTCCACTTGTTTCTAGGGGAGGTGGGAGGGGTAGATGCGGCCGCAGAAGCAGATCCGGTGAGGTGGACGCCGCTGTCATGAATGGGCTATGGTACGCCGGTGGATGAGCAGTCTATGGTTTCGAGAGGGGAGGGAGAAAGGGCGATGAAGTACGGACAACGTGATGTAAGATGCTCTGGTGCTGTGGAGTTAGTCGTTTTTGCGGGAGGGGGAGAGGAAATGGGGGTGCCATGTAGTGGGGGAACCGGAAGTTACCAAAGCAGCCCCGACCTATCATGTAGATGAGGGCGGTATTGTAATTGTTGGTCTCCGTGCACCAAGGACAAAAGGGGGATTTCACATGCTAAAGACTAAGGTGGCGGAAATTTTAGAAGGAGGCGGGAGATTTTGCCGCCCGCGGGATCGTTCGTATCCAGTTTCAACTAATTTTGGACCGTGCTAGCGGGAAGGTCATGCTAGACTGTGTACACGGGGCACACGTCAGCAGTTAATAACTCATGTGAAGTCCACCCCAGAAAAAGACAATAACTCGGGATGATGCGCCGATAACTTGGACGTTCACACGGGCGCGGCCAATCGTACGGGTGTAGTGGCGCATTCACAAAAAAGGGATCAAATGATCAGCCTATCTATTTCTCGTGTAAATAGATAATTTAGTGCCATTGGTTATTTACTTTAAACATAATGCATTGACGTGTTAGTGTAGAGGCGCACAAAAAGAAATGGATATTGTAGTCAGCTACTTAAAAGTGTTACCTGATATGATTACATAGCCGCCATTTCATAAATTGCGTACCCATTGAATTCATATATGAATATTACATATATTACTTCAAAACAGAAACTTAAATCATCCAAGACTAATTAATTTGAATGCAAGAGTAACAATGGTGCATGTTCATGATAGCTACATTGGTTGTTTGAAGAAACATCACTGTAACTTTGGCATGCACAACTAAAAATGCTTATTTAAATAGAAAAAAATGTGATATGTGAGTGTCCAATCTTTATAGCGTTGAATCGATATTGTAACTTTGGCCACGATACGAAGTAGATATTGACTTATGTTCAAGCGATGCACATCCACGATCGCTAGATAGTGATACGTGAATGAATTGTGCAATCTCTCTCACACGCATACATATCTCATTTCCCTGTGGGCATCGGAATCACACACGCACACTTCGTGTATTTCTCTCCCTCTGTCAGGGTTAAATTCGTCTTTCTACCCCGTCCTACAAGTCTCTCACACAGAAACACACACGCTCTCTATGTCTAACACGCCCACCCCTTTAATTCCGCCCACCCACAGCCACTAATGTCTGTCACACATATGCTATCTACCTATCCCTTAATATAGCTAGATATGTGTCACACAAACTTCTTCTCCCTACTAGCAAGATACCCATGCGTTGCACGGAACATCAAGATGCATTTGTATGAGAAGTTTATCTTGTGGGAGAAAAGGATGAACAAGGGAATGCCTTATTTGCAAATGCAGAGAGGGGTGTGGGTATCTTTTTGCAAAATTGCCATAGTTTCCTTCCTGTCCGTCGAATATAAACTGGATGGCCTATATTGCAGGATGGCAGGAACACCATCATCACCAACTCTGTTTTTATAAGAGTAGAGATATGTGAGTGTCACTGCCCCCTCCCCACACACCCACACTTCCCAACACCGAAGGAGTAGGGTGACACCTCGATCTTGATACTAATCTATCGACTGGATTCTCTCTCAAACATACACACACACACACACTACCCGACACCGAAGGAGCTAGTAGGGTGGCACATCGATCTTGATAATAATCTATCTACTCCTCTTTCAAACACACACACATACACACACACACTCACTAGTTGTGCCTCTGTGCCTACCGCACACACTCTCGATACTTCTTTCTCTCTCCCCCTCAACAATGACAGCAGAAGGGTGACAACTCGATCTGATCATAATTTGTCAATTGGTTTCTCTCTCAAACATTGTGTCTCAGTGCCTCGCTCGGTAGCCCCCTCGATATGTAGACTTCTCGCGTGCGCACAGCTGTAGTGACGATGACACTGAACCCAGTGTGCCTTGTTTTTACCGGCCTCATGTGATAGTTTTCACCTTGTTTTTTGTTAATTAACAAGACAACCTTTTCTTTGTTACTACTAGTGAATCTGAGATCATTCGGGGCAGACATAAAATATATCACTTCAACCCAATTATCGCATCAACTATTTTAAAAGAAATAAGCTAGCTGCCTGTGCATTGCACGGAACATCAAGATGCATTTGTATGAGTAGTTTATCTTGTGAGAGAAAAGGTTGAACGAGGGAAGGCCTTATTTGCGAACGTGGAGAGACGTGTGGGTATATTTTTGCAAAATTGCCATAGTTTCTTTCCTATCCATTAGATATAAATCCGACGGCCTATATTACAGGATGGCACGCACACCATCATCACCAACTCTGTTTTCTACTCCCTCCATCCGAAAATACTTGTCATCAAAATGGATAAAAAGAGATGTATCTAAAACTAAAATACGTCTAGATACATTTCCTTTTATCCATTTTGATGACAAGTATTTCCGGACGGAGGGAGTATTTGTCTTTTTAGAGATTTCAACAAGTGACTATGACTGGACCTTACCAACATACTCAAAAAAGTAGTCCATAATTTTGATGTCACCCTCTTTTCTTGGCGGTGCAGTGCCATCTGGATACCTCATAAATAAATAAAGTACTACATGATACTAATATATGATACATGGCGCAGGAGTACTAAGTATTATTAATACAGTTTTGCTAGAACTCATCTAGATGAGATATAATTTGGTCTCATTCATCTTTTATAGCCATTGGATGTGATGCTATATAAGATGCGTGTGTGCTGACGTGGGTTGTATTTGTTCTTGTGCAACGAACTGACCACTGCATGTCATGTTTGATAGTCTCAAGTCATTAAAAGAATACAAGCCCCACATCTCTTATTGGTTGATTCATCTATTTATGTCAAAAAATAAGAAACAACGTGAGAGTTAATGCACCATGCCTATGTGTTTACTATTTGGTTTTCGTAAGATGACTTAATACTCACCTAGACGGAGGGAGTATTCGATTTGACAGCGGGCGGCGCAGTTCCCGATACGGCTTTAATACAGACGAGGGAGGGAGTAGCGGTTCCCGATATGTTGAACGGCCAATGCATCCTTCTTCAATTAATGCATGAGGGAAGTAATGGGAGGAGGTCCAGGAAATGAGGCTGCATGATGTGAATGCAACGCAGTTTGCCCTCATTGCCCTCATATAAAGGCGCCCCTCCATTCCAATGCATCTACCACATCGTACGCACCTAAGCATTTGCCTAAGCACCTACACTAAGCGCAAAAGAGCTCACTCCAGACCCATGGCGGCGATGCTCGTGAGCAGCCAGCGGCTGCACCAGATGGTCCATGACGCCAGTCTGCGGCATGGCGCCGAGGATCGTCTCCAGACGGTGTTGGAGACCGGCTGGTGGATGGCCGCCTTCGATGCCAACTACGACTCTCAGTTGGACCAGATGATCGTTGCCACCAGCAACAAGTTCACCGTCCTCAAGAAGCTCGCGAACGACATCGTCGTACTCCTCCAGCCCGCGCGGTCGGGCTCCTCATTGCCTGCCACCCTAATTGGCCTCCATGGTCGGAACCTCTTTCAAGCTCTGGTAGCCCTGCGACTGCCCGCCGACGCCACGAAGAATGTCCACCTGGAGGTCGTGCTCGCCACGAGGCGCCTCGCCCTGCAAGAATTCGTCGACCTACACACCCACATGTACGAGGAAATCGTGTACATAGGTATCTACAAGGCCAGTGAGGACACTACGACGTTGGCCTTCCTTAACCGGCTGGAAGCCTTGGATGCCTTTGCTGAGAAGCACCTCGACCTCGCCACAAAAGCCGACGCTCCTTAGCCACGGGTCGGTGGCCCGGTGCACTAAGTTGAGGAGGAGGAGGTCGTATGTGTTGGGGAACGTAGTAATTTCAAAATTTCCTACGCACACGCAAGATCATGGTGATGCATAGCAACGAGAGGGGAGAGTGTTGTCCACGTACCCTCGTAGACCGAAAGCGGAAGCGTTATGACAACGCGGTTGATGTAGTCGTACATCTTCGCGACCCGACCGATCAAGCACCGAAACTACGGCACCTCCAAGTTCTAGCACACATTCAGCTCGATGACGATCCCCGGACTCCGATCCAGCAAAGTGTCGGGGAAGAGTTCCGTCAGCACGATGGCGTGGTGATGATCTTGATGTTCTACCATCGCAGGGCTTCGCCTAAGCACCGCTACAATATTATCGAGGATTATGGTGGAGGGGGGCACCGCACACGGCTAAGAGAACGATCACGAAGATTAACTTGTGTGTCTATGGGGTGCCCCCTGCCCCCGTATATAAAGGAGTGGAGGAGGGGAGGGCCGGCCCTCTCTATGGCACGCCCTAGGGGAGTCCTACTCCCACCGGGAGTAGGATTCCCCCTTTCCTAGTCCAACTAGGAGTCCTTACAAGTAGTAGGAGTAGGAGAGAAGGAAGGGGAAGAGGGAAGAGAAGGAAGGAGGGGGCGCCGCCCCTCCCCCTAGTCCAATTCGGACTAGTCAATGGGGGGGCGCGCGGCCTGCCTCTTCCTCTCCCCTAAAGCCCAATAAGGCCCATATACTTCTTCTCCCGTATTCTTGTAACTCCCCGGTACTCCAAAAAATACCCGAACCACTCGGAACCTTTCCGATGTCTGAATATAGTCGTCCAATATATCGATCTTTACATCTCGACCATTTCGAGACTCCTCGTCATGTCCCCGATCTCATCCGGGACTCGGAACTCCTTCGGTACATCAAAACTCATAATATAATTATCATCGAAACCTTAAGCGTGCGGATCGTACGGGTTCGAGAACAATGTAGACATGACCGAGACACGTCTCCGGTCAATAACCAATAGCGGAACCTGGATGCTCATATTGGCTCCTACATATTCTACGAAGATCTTTATCGGTCAGACCGCATAACAACATACGTTGTTCCTTTTGTCATCGGTATGTTACTTGCCCGAGATTCGATCGTCGGTATCTTAATACATAGTTCAATCTCGTTACCGGCAAGTCTCTTTACTTGTTCCGTAATACATCATCTCACAACTAACTCATTAGTTGCGATGCTTGCAAGGCTTAAGTGATGTGCATTACCGAGAGGGCCCAGAGATACCTCTCCGACAATCGGAGTGACAAATCCTAATCTCGAAATACGCCAACTCAACATGTACGTTTGGAGACACCTGTAGAGCTCCTTTATAATCACCCAGTTACGTTGTGACATTTGGTAGCACACAAAGTGTTCCTCCGGCAAACGGGAGTTGCATAATCTCATAGTCATAGGAACATGTATAAGTCATGAAGAAAGCAATAGCAACGTACTAAACGATCAAGTGCTAAGCTAACGGAATGGGTCAAGTCAATCACATCATTCTCCTAATGACGTGATCCCGTTAATCAAATGACAACTCTTTGTCTATGGCTAGGAAACACAACCATCTTTGATCAACGAGCTAGTCAAGTAGAGGCATACCAGTGGCACTCTGTTTGTCTATGTATTCACACATGTATTATGTTTCCGGTTAATACAATTCTAGCATGAATAATAAACATTTATCATGAAATAAGGAAATAAATAATAACTTTATTATTGCCTCTAGGGCATATTTCCTTCAGTATGTTCGTGGATCCATCTTTCTTCTTGCCTTCTGTAACCACCACTGCGATCGCATCATCGTGGCCTTAATTCTGTGCTGTTGCATTCTCGTTCGAGTCAATACCAACATGTGCGATCCCTTTGCTTAATTATATGCATCACTGTAACTAGTACTCCATCCATCAATTTGTAAGTTGTGCGTACCTTTTCCATCAACTTCGTGCAACGCGCGGGCATCTTGCTAGAAACACTAGAATATGTCTATATAATCCGTATGGTGATAGTCCATTTGAAATCTCAAAAAGACAAATATTTAGGTACGGAGGGAGTAATATATTAGGAGTATATCAAAACAATAGTGATTTCTTTCAAATTTGTGAACAAATACTACTATTCTACTACTTTGGATCCGTCGCAATGCACGAGCACATTGCTGGTAAAAGGAAAAGGCCTGCCGCGTTTGTGTCGCACCCCCACATGCCCGGCAATCGGGAGTACAACACGGCCCGTCCGGCACGACACATGGCTTAGGGATGGCATGTTTCCTAGCATTTTCACTTTCATGTGGGACCGCCGTTGAGCAAACCGACACCCCGCCCGCCACCGGGTTGGAAAAAAGAAACGAGGGGAAGATCTAGTTGTAGCACGGAAGCCAAGAAATTTGGTGTCAGACGGGGCTCGTTGATAGAGTAGGAGCATTCCGTACTAGTACTACTCCTACTAGTACCAAGTTTGTACTCCTAATACTATATTACTAGTACTACCACTATACAACTAGTAGGTACGTGCACGACACAACATCGTAGGAACAAAAAATGGGAAGATCTTGTTTTGGGTGATTTATCTATTTTTCAATCAACATAGTATGAATAATATGATGTGGGGGGCACCCATGAATCTTATGTGGCTTGGTGGCATGGCTACGGAAGGTTAGAGAAAAATAAATAGATAATGTGTTTAGAGTGCACTCCACTAAATATATATATATATATATATATATATATATATATATATATATATATATATATATATATATATATATATATATATATATATATATATATATACTTTGGATCCATTGCAACGGACCGGCACATCTATATCTATACCCCCTATATAGTTTGTGAAAAACTTTGAAAGTTGGTCGTTGGATGAAGCCAATCCGACGGTACAAAGATGGCAAATCCGAGCACTACTGGACGTTGGATATCATCCACTAGATTCTGCCACATGTATAATCTAGAAGACTCCATGGTTAAACCTAATTCATGACTAAGGGCCTCTTTGATTCATAGGATTGCGGAAACACAGGAATAGGAAAAAAGTAGGATTGGAATGGCATGTTCATTGGATCCCTATAGGATTTGAGTTTGTTTGATTGTGTCACATGAAAAACAAAGGATTTCTTTCAAGAGGTTGGAGTGCATGTTAGAATTCATGTGAAACGTAGTACAAATGAATCCTTAGGAAAATATTCTACATGATTCAATCCTACGAATCAAACGACCAACGTAGGAAAAATTCCTAAGGATTCTAATCCTTCAAAGATCCTATGAAAATTCTTTGAATCAAACAGACCCTAACTTTGCCACAACTAAGCTTAGGCAAAGTTATTAGTTCTTCAAAACGAGAGAAACAAGTTGGCAAGCCTAAGGGAATCTTGCCACATTTTTTGTGTGTATGTCATGTGGGGCCTTAGTGTGGCTTGCCTAAGGTGTGGCTTGAATCAAACACTCGCCTAAGTTAATCAAACTTGCCTAACCTTACATTCCACCTGATTTTGCCACATGTTAGAATCCAGAAAGCTCCACATGTAGAAGCATAATGCACAAACCACCAGAATCTCATGCATGCAATGCACGTGTACCTTACTAGTACTAGTTGGTAGTAGTAAGAAACAAATTCTAGTTTTGGCACGAGCTCGTACTGCGGGAGCACCACAAGGCCTGCCGCAGGAGTTACATTTCCCTCTCGGGGCCCACGGGACCGAACTTCAATGTCTTAGTGGTAGAAACAAGAAACGTGATGGTCGTCGTGGTTCAACTTCCATGGACAAGCTGTCATGTCTGCTGACACATGTATATCAAAACTAGAGCGTTTATATTTCAAGCACGTGAACAAGTATTATTCTACTACTTTGGATCCATTGCAACGCACGGGCCAACACATTGGTAGTAGTAGTGTCCATCTCTATCTCTAGAGGCCTTCCCTCATTCATCCTTTTCTCTCACAAGATAAACTACTCATACAAATGCATCTTGATGTTCCGTGGAACGCACGAGGATGTTTCCTTGGGGGTCTCTCCAGCGCAGCGTGGCCGTAGTTGCAAGTTGACGCCCCTTGAGATGCCGACGTTGAGGGGCACTCGGATTTCCTCTGATGAGCAGGTAAGATGAGTTTGATCACGTAGTAAATGCATTCTAAAGACTACTTCTGTGTCCATTTCCTAATTCTCCCCCTGCCCACTGTTTCACAGGTTAGGCTCGGTGCGAGTGGAGATTGGCTTGCATATGTATGGGAGGGTACCAACATCAATTTGCACAACATTTACAACGGTGAAACCGTTCCCATAGAACCTTTGTCCAACATTGGGATCAGCCATGCAACGGGCCACCGCATGAATTGGTACGATGGAACCATGGTGAGATTGAATAAGATAGCACGAACCTTGCACATGGCGGTCAAAGGCGAACCATGCTGTCTGCGGCCGATTTGTTGCCGTACGAGTAGGAAGACGCTGTGCTCCTTTCTAACCGCATCTGCGCGGTGACAAACCAGGGGACTTATTTTGTATGGGACACATCCTACGATATACTCCCTCTCTCCCAGTTTATTTGTTTTGAATATTTTCATTTTATAAGTTTCAAATTTAAATTTAGAGCTCCCCATCACATGTTGAGATTACAATGTCCATTAAATCGTTGCGTGCATGTATAGTAAAGAAACAAATCTCAAGTTTGGCACGAGTTCATGCTGTGGGAGCACCACAAGCTCTGGCGCGGGAGTTACATTTCTCTCTCAGGGCCGTCGGGGCTGAGCTTCAGCGCCTTACTACACCTACCTTTGAGTCAATAACATGTAGACCCGATAGGTGACTGGTCCACATGTAATGCTCCCATAGGCAGAGGGGCAGTGGGGCCAAGAGGGGTGAGCCGCAGGTCGGGGGACGTGTGGTTTCATGGGTTCGAGCGGCATCGTGGGAATCACGGGTGGCTGTGGTAGAAACTTGATGCTCGCCGCATTTTAGGTGGCCCACATGTCATGCACACAAAGGCAGAGATGCGGTGCGGCCGAGAGGGGTGAGGCGCACGTCGGGGGGCGTGGTGCCGTGGGTTGGAGAGGCGTCGTGGGAATCGTGAGATGAAACGTGATGGTCGCCGTAGTTGAACTTCCATGGACAAGCTGCCATGTCTACAGACACATGCACTGCATACCGTTCACTGGAAGGAGTAGCAGAGAAAGCTATATATACGGATAAATAGTTCCTTATAGTCAAGCGGACCCACGCTACTACTCTGTTCCAAAGACATGCACACCATCGAAATAGTCCATCTATATCAATATACACCGAGAGGGAATAATTTTTTTACAAGAGAGGAAATAGGTCATCCATCCATAATGCCCTCCTGCTGGTGCAACCTTTTCTTCTTCTTCTTCTTCTTCTTCTTCTTCTTCTTCTTCTTCTTCTTCTTCTTCTTCTTCTTCTTCTTCTTCTTCTTCTTCTTCTTCTTCTTCTTCTTCTTCTTCTTCTTCTTCTTCTTCTTCTTCTTCTTCTTCTTCTTCTTCTTCTTCTTCTTCTTCTTCTTCTTCTTCTTCTTCTTCTTCTTCTTCTTCTTCTTCTTCTTCTTCTTCTTGTTCTCATTCTCTGTGGGAGACGG
>NC_041384.1:376225721-376264284 GCF_002162155.2 Triticum dicoccoides
TTCTTCTTCTTCTTCTTCTTCTTCTTCTTCTTCTTCTTCTTCTTCTTCTTCTTCTTCTTCTTCTTCTTCTTCTTCTTCTTCTTCTTCTTCTTCTTCTTCTTCTTCTTCTTCTTGTTCTCATTCTATGTGGGAGACGGCTTCGCAACAAGCTCTTTGGACCTTGCAGCTATCTTGAAACTCACACGGGCATTGAGGGCAGCATATTTTATCCACTCTTACGTCAAGGGATAATTCTCCCATCCAGACGACCTTAATGCCACCGTCTCGTCACCCTTCTGAAGATTTGTACCGAGCACAAAATTTGCTACGTCGAATAGGGATGGTGTCTGTTTATCACAAACTTCTACAGGAATTTTGATTCTGGTTTGTAGGTCAGCGATGCTATTCAAATCAAGCTTGCACGGCTCCAGCTTCTGTTTGTCCCCTTTGATGGCTGCCCCACAGAAGTATATGTCCTCCCGAGACAAGAAATCATGAAGCTCACCTGGTATGGAGGGCGAGTGTATGATGTGGTACACCAAAACATCATCTTCGAAGCACAGCTGAAGGACGGCGGCGCGCTGGATCTTCCCAGGGGTACGCTCTGTGTACTCTGTGTCGAGACCGATGACCCTCGTCTCTACCTTTTCGAGGGAGTTGGATACATTGTTGATCCACTGCCGAACAACCCTTGGGTGGACGGTGACGGTGGAAACTATGCGCATCGAGCCTTCGATGAGGACATGTTGGACGCTAAAAACCTGCATCTTGATCTCTATCGCCATTTGGAACCGCTGGAACGAAGGGCTATGGTTTGGAGAATTAGGATTAGATGGCTAGTCTAACTGAAGTAGTAGATGATTATTTAAAGAGGTTAAAACAATGTGAACGCAGTGGGGTTTGGATGCAAATGAAGATGAAGGGGAGGTGAAGAAGCCGAGGAGAATCGGTTCCCGATGGAGAAGTAAATGGGAGAAGTGGCGTGCAGGCAGTTGATTAGACGACTAGGTAGACTAAACGAAAAGGCTATGCGGGTAGACTGACGAGTCGTACCTGTTCGTGTACGTGCCCATCCTTCCTGATAGGTGGGACCTATGCAAACAGATAAAAAATGTGTCGTAGTTTTTTTTGAGCGCGTGAGTGGGAGACACAACATTCTCTGGTTAAGGAATACTCCCTCCGTTTAGGTGAGTATAAGCCACCTTATGAAAATCAGGTTTTCCCAAAACCTTTAGGTGTGGAGCATTAACTTCCTGCTCGATCCCCTCCCAGCCTCGTTAGCCAGCGTTCTCTTCCTCTGCTGCCGCGTTCTACCTTTCCATTTTCCTCTTCTCAAGTGTGGAATGATCTGCATGCCGTCCTTGATGCACCAGAACGACCACTGCATGCATCGCGACAAAGCGTTGATTGGGCATGCACACGAATTTGGTTCTGCTCGAAATATGGATGATACCTGAACGATGAAGTGAACAGGCATGCTAGCACGGGAGACCTATTTACGCTATACAATACTGGAGTACTCATGTACCTACTGGTAGTAGTAGTAGTAGTAGTACAACTGTGGTACACTTGATGGTCAAAATACTATTCATCCGGTCCTCACAGTGAAGTGACAACACCCTGCGCCTGACACTAGTCCAGGCGGCATGTTCGATTACCAAAGTCAGCCTCAACCTGTGCACAGTGCAGTCTGTCACCGCCGCTGTACAGCACATTGGCGCCTCGCCTCGTCTCCCTCTCCGCTCCCATAGCACCACTCCATCTCCATCTTCTTCTCCGTCTACATCTCACTGTGCCCCCGTGTACCGTCGCCTCACTCGCCTCCCCCAGTACCACTATTCCCTCGCTAGCCGCTCCAGCACCGACATCCTTCTCCCTCGTAAATCAAGCCCCCTTCCAAACTCCACCATGGCCGAACGCGAACTGCGCAGCATCCATATGAGCCGCGATTGGAGCAATCTCCCCAGTGACATCCCCGACCTATGTTGTTCGTGTATGGATATGTTGAGCGCCCTGCGGCTGGCTGCATGCTCGAGGGACATGCACACGGCCATCGTCGAAGCGAGGCCTAAGCTTTTCAAGACACCCTGCTTGCGCTATCTGGTCTTGCGAGATTGGCTCACCATGATATGGAGGCATGCATGATGCCCCTCGACTTCAATCCGATCTCCATTAGCCGAAACTTCTTTGCAGGTATGTAGTGGGTCGCCGTACATCATTTCCCTCAACATCGATCCGATCACCATCGCCTGAAACTTCTTGGCAGGTATGTACTGGGTCAGCATGAACTCCCACTTGATGGCTGCCTTCAGAGAAGACAGTAAAAAGTTGGTGCTCGTGAACTTCCAGACCTCCCATGAGATTATCCTTCCCCCGTTGGATTATATAGAGTATTACCATCGCGGTCCAAGTCATCTAGATTACTACGTCAGTTGGACGGACCTTGTTTTACAGAAGATTGTAATCTGCCAAGTGCCCACACGACATGCGAATTACGCAGACTTCAAGCTAATTGCCTTGTTTGACCGCGGACTCGCCTATCTTTACGCCGGTGCCTTCTTTAGCTGGAGACAACTCGGCTCGCAGTGGATCATCGTCAAAGATGATACACACTTCTGTGATGCTATTGAACACAATGGCATCATCTACGCGATCGACAAAGCAGATGGCACCACGTATTGCTGGGACGGCGCGTGTAAGTTGTTTCCTCTCATGTTAATGATGACGCCATGACACTGTTTGAACTTTTTGTGATGATTGGCATATCTTTGTTTGAGCAGAATTTGAGTAGAACTATGGCAATATATTAGAGACGCTGTAAATCAGCTATATTTGGAATGAGTTAATTCATGCGATTGTGACCATGTCATTACAGCCAATTTGTACCCTGAATAATCAAACGGTTAGGAATATATGGATATTATCCGTATTTTACAGTAATCTATATACTACTACTAAATATGAGTGTGTATCAATGGCCACGTTAGTTTCCTCATTTTCATGATGTAGAAACATGCACCACACTGTTGGTTTCATCTAACAATACATTAGGGAACTAAATGTGCATATGGATAACTCTATATTTGGAAGTAGTGAAATCATGCAATGCTTACCATGTGTACATACCTATATTCGCCTTTCAGCAATCAATGGCTAGAATAATATCCTCACAAAAATTTTGCCCACAGAACACGAGTATATAACAATGCATGGTCTGTTAGTTACCTTGAAGAATTTGTTTGTAAGGATAGAACATGATTACATAACATGCATGACATGGTAGTTTCCTGTGAAGAATCGATTGTGAGATAACATGAGTATAACCATGCATGGCACTTCTATATTTTCGAACCCGGTATACATTTCCCTGTATTTTCCTCCCAGTTCCAACAGGGACATATCAATGTTGTTTCTTGCATTATCCTACTCATACTATGAACAATGTTGATCTTACATTAACAATGCATGTCCTTTTTGATACGATACAGTGTCCCTACAGTTACTGCCCTTTGTAATCACACCATCTTTGCCAAAAATAGGGAAGCACAACTGGTTCCTCGCTCGATCAGACGACGACAAAAGACTGATGATCATTCGGACACATGAGCCGGAAAAGTTATATTGAAAAAAACCCACTGTATACAAGCACCGTGTAATACGTGAGTATCCGGACAGTGGCTGTTACGTCTATGAGCAGGATACCAGCTTGTTGGGGCCTTTAGGATTTTTTAGTTGGAGGCGGGTAAACAGCCTTGGTTCACACTCTCTGTTTCTCGGACTCAGTTATCCGATTAACCAGGAGATCACCGTTGGCAAGGACCTTGATGGCAGAGAGGCTCTATTTGCTATGGAAAACTGTGTCTACACGGCGAGCCCTAGGAGTTCGGGAGCAAACTCCCCTGATTGTCAACGATATAGCCTGCAGCCAAAAGAAGGTGAGAATGACAAAGGCATCCGGATTAACTTTGATCCTTGGATGTCTCAATTATGACAGGCAGTGATGTGGTTCGAGCCTTCAGGTTGATATGTAATTGGGCTGTTGCATCGAAAGGGTGGCGTACTGGTGTCTCCGGATCACTGGCCGCTGAAGCGGGGCTGCAAATATTATGGTGTTGGATCATCTCTTCGAATGACTTTGTTGTCTTTGCTGCTGGTTCTGGATGGGTAGTTCTTTCTTTTGTTATGCATATTCCTTGTCATTTGGTCATCCTCGTCTATGTCACTCTTACTATGTAATAGTTGCTTCTGTTTAGAATGTCATTCTCGTCTGGATCACAAGAGTCTGAGTGCTGCAGATGGGTGCGTTTTGGTGGTGTAGCAAGACTTCTTATGAACTATCATGTCTTGCTGTTTATGTCAGTAGTAGTCACTAGTCAGTGTTTGAATGTTGTATATATTGTTGTTTTGAACTGTTTATTGTCTCGAACTACTGGTGGGATAAATGAGGGCATCACCATTCTCCAGTGTTCAGAGTATATCTCCTTATTTCAAGTTATGTAATTTGAGCTCAGTGTCTTTTCGGTGATGTACACTTGTTTGGGCCAGTGAGGTGTCGTTGAATATGGGCCGAGTAGTAACGCAATGCCAAACATGTCAATTATGACTCTCAGGCCGGGCTCTCAAAAGATCCTGAAAAAAAGGCCAGGCTCTCCAAAAAAGAATGAATAAGGACTCTTAGGCCGACATGTGGGCGCCACCGGTGTTTTCGTGCGCTTGCGCGTCGAGAGCATATTGGCGCGTGCTCGAAATTCATGCTACCTTTCATCCGCAGTCTCCCGCCCCTCCCCCACCTCTGGAATCTCGATTCCTACTCCAGTTCCCCCAAATCCCCCTCTTGTACTCCCTGTACTCAAGCACACTATCATGTCGCCGGTCAACACGGATCTCCGAGCCGGAGATCCTGAGGTCCGTCTTGCCTTCGGTCGCTGCGTGCTGTCGCTCAACTGTGGCATGGCGGTGCTTGACGACCAGTTTGCTGGCAAAGTGCTGCTGGTAACCATCAATGGCGACCGGCCTCCCGTCTCACTGGATGAACTTGTCAAAGCTCTTGGGATTGCGCACGGCATCCAAATAAGTGACTTGCTCGTCGAAGTCTGTCCGCCACCGGCTGATTTCTTCGTCAGGTTCTGGACAACTTTCGACTGCAGTCGTGTGTTCGAATCTTCCCGGCGTTTGTTCTGCACTGGCGCGCTGGTGAGCTTTGATCGGTGGCACCCAGGATGGGGCTCGGTGCCCTCTGAGCTTGAGTTTTTAACAAAGCTTACCTTCCACGACATGCCTCGACGTGCTTGGAACAACGAGTCCATGAACGAGCTTATCAACGACCTTGGAGGTGAGCTCGTAAGTATGTTTGTTCCTCCAGACAACTGGGCTC
Organism: Triticum dicoccoides; assembly: GCF_002162155.2. Taxonomy (NCBI): domain Eukaryota; kingdom Viridiplantae; phylum Streptophyta; class Magnoliopsida; order Poales; family Poaceae; genus Triticum; species Triticum dicoccoides. Next base: position 376,231,075 of record NC_041384.1, read on the forward strand.
TGACGGTTATGGCATGAATGAAGAAGCCGTCCACCATACTGAAGGTGATTGGTGTTGAGATACCGGTGCAGGAACCGGGGTTGTACTATTCGTCGCCACCAAGGCCGACACGGACCACGTTAGGGATGTACCTGTATCAAGTGTTTGTGCATGTCGAAGAAGTGGTCAATCCATCAATCAAAGTCCTGCCACCGCCGCTGGTGCCAGGGTCCGTCGACGATGTCCATTACAGGAGTCAACGTTAGACTTTCCCCGTGTTGCTCGAAACGATGGATGGCACAGGGCCTACTCCATCGCGCGGCGGAGGCCACTGCTTCTTTGGGAGAAGAGGCAGGGCTGGCTGCCTGGATGTGCTCTAATTTGAGGTAACAACTAAATCTTGTCAGATACTAGTTAAATCCGAGCTATGGGTGTGAAGCACTGATATGCCAGTACATTTGATTGCGACCTGTTCTAATTTTGTACCTGAACTTTTTTTAGAAAGGGCTGTACGTCAACTTAATGTGCTAGGAGAACTTATTGTGTGTCTGTCTGTTTTCTTTGCATAACATTCAAGATATTTCCCCGTCATTGATAAAGACGATGAACCGTTATGTACGAATTCGTTGGTTTCAACATAGCCCTTCCCGTAGCGATCCACTGCTTCCATCCTGATTGTGCCGCCTGCGTGAAAATTTTGTATGCAAGTTCAGTGTGCTATGATGTTCTATATGATTGTGTCAACTATATAAGTTTTTACTAAGCATCAGCAATGCATATGGCCGAAAGATGTATTTACGAGCATCGACCGATGGGTCTCTCTCTCTCTCACACACACACACACACACACACACACACACACACACACACGTGCGCGCGCACACACGCACAAGTGGGACCCGTTGAATTATTTATTTGCTCGTGACAGCTTTTAATTAGGTTCCACTCTAATATAACTTTTTTCTTAAGTTATTAATTGAGCTTAGTGACTTCAAAAAGTTGTACAGAAGCCTTGTTTGGGCCTTTCCGGCATCGCTGAATGTGGGCTAAGTAACCATGTTAGGTTGTACTGTACTACACAGGCCTTTTTCGCTATTTTTTCTTAAATAATACATTTTTTTATTTTTCATTGTAACATCCCAAATTTTCAATTTGGAATGTTATACATTACACCATCATTGCATATCATAATTTATTTGCTTTTGATTTTGATCCTAGAAATTCCACGCAACTCAAGGACCCACGGAGAGAGTTGGGGATTTCGTTATTTTCATATTTGAGTTTTCTCAAATTTTGCGAATAGGATCATTTGATTTTAATTATTTTATCATCAATTATTTATATTACAAAAATATGAGAGAGGGAATAAAATGACTTTCCCAAAATAAAGAAATATTGAGGATTTAATAATAAAATCAAATAAGATTTTATTTCAGAGTTTTTCAGTATTTTATTTGAATTTAGGAAAAATGTGCGTTTTTCAAAATTGCAATTAGGCCCCAAATAAATGTTCACCTTGTGCGGCTTGATTTTAGAAGCCCGGGAAAATTTATTTTGGGATTTTTGGAGTCCGTTTAGTATTTCTTTTATTTGTTTTTCTGCGCACAATAATTAAAAAGAAAAAAAAACCCGAACCGACTTTGGGCCGTACCCGAGCGGGACTCCGCCCGGGGGCAGCCTTTAAATAGCCGCCGCCCGAGCCGCCCCAGCCCACCAGAGCCGCCGCCAACCCTAACCCTAGCCGCGCCTCGATCCGCGCGCCCGCCGCCGCCGCCGGAGCCGCCGACGACCCGCCTCCCGAGGTAAAAAAAAGAGAGAAAAAAGGGTCGCGGTTTTATTTTTTTTAGTTTCTGTTTTTTTAAATAGATCGGTTTTTCCGGTTTATTTATTTAGCGAGCGTTCGTCCGTTCGTTCGTTCTAGCGAACGTTCGTCGTTTTTCTTTTTGTCGGATTAAATCCGCGATTTTTCTGATCGCGATTCCTGATCCGATTTTCGTTTTAGTATAACTTTTCGCTCGTTTATCGGAATCAGGCGATTCAAGCGCCTGGAATTTCGTCTCGAAACCCTCTATCCGTTTAACTAACTTGAACAAGTTTTTGCCACTGTAAAAATTGCCCTAGATCCAGAATAGTAAACGAAGCCTGTTTCTTTTGCCGTTTGACTTTCGTTGCTTCGTTTGATTTGATTCTTTTTGTAAACCGGAGTTCTTAAGTTGAACCTTCTGGTTAGATCTCTTATTTGAGTTTTACCCGTGCATTAGATGAATACTTATCGTATGCTTGTTTGTTTGTCTGCGATAGAATACCCGGAGTGCGCCGCCTGTTATTTCGAATCTCTAGGTTTCACGGATCATCAGCAAGGCAAGTAACACTTTGATCATACCTCCTACTACCCAGTTTTATTGCATTAGATCAATCCTCAAACATTGCATGAATAGGATCTAATTAAATTGTGGGATGGGAAGTAGTTGAGGTAGCACCTATTACCTGTTATATTATCAATCCTTTGGGAGTTACTTCTACGTTTGCCTATTATGCCATGCTATGCTAGTAGACGTGGATTGGGTGAGTGATATCCATGACAGATGTGAGTTTGTTAATTAATGGTTTATCTAAGGTGGAAACTTAAACACACATCTGGGTGCATTGAGGTACCTGGGTATTCCAGGATTGCCTGTTTTTCTTTATGGACCGCCACCCAGGCCCAAAGGGATCATGAGATTTTTCATACTAGAAACTTCCGTGTGCAGCCACGAGCTATTATGTGCTCTAGCATAGTTGATTAAGTCGTGTGAACTCTTACAGGGTAGACTAGCAGATGTAGGGGAAAGTAGGTGTAACGGTCTATCCATCGTAAGGTGCTAGCGCTTCTGAAAGACTATGTCTCGGTCATCCGTTTATCAAACACCATGTAGTGTGAGAAACCAAACGGAGGCGATCGAGTCTTGTGGGGAAAAGTGCGCAAACCTCTGCAGAGTGTATAAACTAATCATGGTTAGCCGTGTCCCTGGTTATGGACATCCTGAGTATCTAGTACCTGGATTATCATGTGAATCTCAACATGTTACTCTAAACAATAATTTTGTTGGGTTTTGTTTAATGATGATGCTTAATTGGGATTGAGGATGCTGTCAACCATTCTCAATGTTTAACAACCACCATGATAGTTAAATAAATTTATTCCTTTGCAGTTGGAAAAAATTGGCTTTGCGCAAAACTGTAACCATAGAGCTTTCCACAAGCCAAATATGCATATAGTATAGCTGTTTCATTCCATTACTCTCTATGTGTTACATTGCCAGCATATTCCATGTGCTGACCCGTTTCGGTCTGCAACGTTAATGTTGCAGACTTTTCAGACGACGATTAAGGAGTTTTAGGTCGTGGTTCTATACTCAGTGATGCCGTTGGAGTTGATGGACTCACTTATCTTCCAAGCCTTCCGCTGTTATAGTTATTAGATGGCCTTAAGCCATATTTATTGTAATAAGTTCTCTATTGAGACACTCGATGTAATAAGTGTGTGATTTCTACTCAGTTATAAATCCTCCGAGTACTGTGTGTTGTCAGCATTACTAATCTAGGGATGACACCTGAGCACAGAGATCAGATCGTTTGAGGTCTGGACGCTACAAAGATGGTATCAGAGCACACGCTGACTGTAGGACACGACCACTAAGCTAAAGACCTAGATCACTATTCACTCTCTTCTCTTTTGACCTCTCATCTTTTCTACTCTTTTAGGATGGCGGATGCAAGGAACAAGTTCACGCAACCGGATGATGATACACCCTTTGGACGCCACTTTTAGGAAGTCACTAGATACCTGAACATAGGAGTACCAAGCTTCACCGGAACCTACAATGCCACTTTACCTGAAGAAGAGCGCTGGATGATTCAAGTTCAAGTTCCAGGAAGGACGTTCATGCCCGTCACTGAGCCCATAGAGTTTTCTTTTGATGCACCAACTTGGAGTCTAGGAAAGAGCATGGCATCTCACATCGCCATGGGACGCATTGGAGAAGTCTACCGCAATGATCTCAAGGATACTATCTACTAGATTTGTGGGCACCGAGATGAACACTGGGAGATGATCAACACCAGGAAGGATAGATCAATTGCAGCTTTTATCCAGGAATTAAACCAGCACATTCGACGATAGGAGAACCAGATGTGCGCCGACATGATAGACCTGAAGAAGGCAAGGACAAGAATCAAGGAACTGGAGGAAGAACTCAAGGCTACACGTGAAGATTATGAAGAGGAAATTGAAGTATTGGTGGAGAAGAATGACGATCTGATCAAGAAGATCGGGATATTTATGGGAGGCCCTACACTAGTAGATGAAGACGAAGAACCCAAGGAGATTCGCCCGGAAGACTACATCATCATCGATGACACCGACTCGGATCTAGATGATAGCGATGATGACTATGTTGATGAAGCCGGAGCAGATATCATGGAGTCTGCAACCGAAGAATATTTCTAGTAGACCACCTCATCAGTAGTAGTAGTCCACTATGTAAATACAGCAGTCCGAGCACTTTTGCGATAGTTAGATCGATTGTATGCCCTTGTTTGATTGAATGAAGTGAATTGTTTGCTTTTGCCTCATGTGCATATGGGTAGTGTTTTCTCTTTAGACCCCCTCTATTCTTAAATCTCATCTTTTCTAAACCCTCAGATGCCTCCAAGACGTGACCCCGGATTTACCTTTCCACCGGAGCTCACCCAGTTGATCCAGTAGCAAAACACATTGATGCAGTTGCTAGTCCAGAATCAGAATCAGGGGAACAACAACAACAACCCACCACCACCACCACCTGTTGATCACTTAGCCCATTTTCTTAGGCTGAATCCGCTGGTGTTTTCCAGTAGCACCGAGCCGATAGTAGCAGATGATTGGCTCCGCAAGACAGCTAGAGAGTTGACCACAGCAGGATGCACAGATGCGGAGAAGGTGAAGTTTGCCGCGCATCAGCTTGAAGGACCCGTAGCATCATGGTGGGAGAATCTCACAGCCACTTTCCCTGTTGACACTGTCACATGGGACCAGTTTCAGCAGGCTTTTCGAACTGCCCATGTTTCAGCAGGAGCTATGGCCATGAAGAAGCGTGAGTTTCGCAACTTGCGCCAAGGAGGACGGACAGTTGGCCAGTATGTGGAGGACTTTAGTAAATTAGCACGTTATGCCCCAGATGACGTTGCTATGGATGCAGCTAAGCAGGAGAAGTTTCTGGAAGGACTGAATGATGAGTTGAGCATGCAGTTGATGATAGCAACTTTCAACAACTACCAGGAGTTGGTAGACCGTGCTCTTATGATTGAAGGCAAGCAGCAGCAAATTAAAAACCGCAAGAGGAAGTATGGACAAGGGAAGTACAATTCTGGAGCTCAGCAGAAGCCACGTTTTACCCCTAGATCGGGAGGACATTTTCAGCATACCCATGGAGGAGGTAGCTCGCACAATCACAACGGCACCAAGAATGGTAATGGCAATGGAGGAAGCAACGGCCAGAACCGTACCAACCCATCAACCCCAGCCAAGAAGGACCTGAGCCAAGTCACTTGCTTTAAGTGCCAGAAGACCAGACATTATGCCAATGAATGTCCTGAAGGCCAGAATGGCAATGGAAGCTTTGGGAAGAAGCCGAACCCTTTCAACAGGGGACAGGTGAACCACGTTAACGTGGAGGAGGTTGAAGAGCAGCCGGATGCCGTAATCGGTAAGTTTTTGGTTAAGTCAATTACTACACTCGTTCTTTTTGATATTGGTGCATCACATTCATACATATCAAGGGGATTTGTGGATAAGTATAACTTGCCCACTAAGGTTCTTAGAACACCTATGCTAGTAAGCTCACCAGGAGCGGAGTATATGGCCAGTCAAGGATGTTTTCAAGTGCCATTGAGTATAGGTAGGCATGTGTTTCCCTCGGATTTAATCATTTTGGAATCACAATGATTGGCTTGTAATTCTGGGTATGGATTGGCTGTCGATGTACGGAGGAAACATTGATTGCGCCAGTAAGACAATTTTACTTACTACCCCAGAAGGGAGAAGGATCAAGTTTGTATCCCGACATGTGCCAAAAGGGACTCAAGTAAATTGCTTAACAAGAGTTGTGCAGGAGGAGGTACCAGTGGTAAGGGATTTCCCTGAAGTATTTCTAGAAGAGTTGCCAAGCATGCCACCAAATAGAGATATTGAGTTTTTGATTGAGCTATTGCCAGGCACAGGGCCAATATCAAAGAGACCATACAAGATGCCTGCAAAGGATTTGGTGGAAATTAAGAAGCAGATTAAGGAGTTACTAGATAAAGGTTACATTCGCCCAAGTTCGTCGCCTTGGGGATCGCGAGTACTTCTAGTGGAGAAAAGGATGGATCGTTAAGGATGGTTGTTGATTATCGAGGATTGAATGAAGTAACCATCAAGAACAAGTACCCACTACCAATGATCAATGATCTGTTTGATCGATTGCAAGGAGCTAAGGTATTTTCCAAGATCGATCTGCGATCAGGATACCACCAGTTGAAGATTCGAGAACAAGATATACCTAAGACAACTTTTACCACCAGGTATGGGCTGTATGAGTATACCGTTATGTCATTTGGTCTGACTAACGCACCTGCCTATTTTATGAACATGATGAACAAAGTGTTTATGGAGTTCTTGGATAAGTTCGTCATGGTGTTCATTGATGACATTCTGGTTTACTCGAAAAGTGAAGAGGAGCATAAGGAGCATTTGTGATTGGTACTTGAGAAGCTCAGAGAACATTAGTTGTATGCCAAGTTTAGCAAATGTCAGTTTTGGTTGAAGGAAGTAGGATTCCTCGGACACGTTATATCCGGAGAAGGTATATCAGTAGATCCCACTAAAGTTGATACCGTGACCAAGTGGGAGGCACCAACAACAGTTGGAGAGATCCGGAGTTTCCTTGGACTCGCAGGATACTACTGGAGATTCATTGAGAATTTCTCAAAGATTACGAAGCCTATGACGGAGTTATTAAAGAAGGATACCAAGTTCATATGGACTGAGGAGTGTGAGGCTAGTTTCCAGGAGTTGAAGAAACGCTTGGTTACTTCACCAGTGTTGATTTTTCCAGACCAGACCAAGGATTATGAGGTGTACTGCGATGCTTCACGTCGAGGACTTGGAGCAGTGCTTATGCAGGAAGGGAGAGTTGTTTCATATGCCTCAAGACAACTGAAACCTCACGAGTTGAATTATGCTACGCATGATTTGGAGTTAGCAGCCGTAGTGCATGCACTGAAGACTTGGAGACATTTCCTCATTGGAAATCATTGTGAGGTGTACATGGATCACAAGAGTTTGAAGTACATTTTCACGCAGAAGGAGTTGAACCTCAGACAAAGGAGATGGTTGGAGCTCATCAAGGATTATGATATGAGATTGCATTACCATCCCGGAAAGGCTAATGTAGTAGCTGACGCATTGAGCCGCAAAAGCCATGTCAATACACTAATGACTGGAGAAATACCAAGGGAGTTAGCCAAAAATCTGCGAGAGTTATATTTGGAAATAGTTCCAAGAGGCTATGTAGCAGCATTGGAGATTCAGTCAACTTTGATGGATAGAATCAGAGAAGCTCAGAAGACTGACAAGGAGATTGCCTCTATAAAGGAGAAAATGAGCGAAGGAAAGGCTAAAGGATTTCGTGAGGATGAGCACGACACCCTATGGTTTGAATACCGTGTTTATGTGCCCAATGACCCGGAGATCAGGAAGTTGATTCTGCAAGAGGCACACGATTCACCATATTCGATTCACCCATGAAATACCAAGATGTATTTGGATTTGAAGGATATTTTCTGGTGGACCGGAATGAAGAAGGATATTGCGGAGTATGTAGCAGTTTGTGATGTATGTCAGAGAGTAAAGGCAGAGCATCAGAAGCCAACAAGATTGCTACAGCCATTGCCGATACCCGAATGGAAGTGGGATAAGTTAGGCATGGATTTTATCACGGGATTACCCATGACTCATTCAGGCTATGACCCGATTTGGGTTGTAGTTGATCGGTTGACGAAAGTAGCTCATTTCATCCCGGTAAAGACCACTTACACCAGTGCTAAGTTGGCAAAGATATACATGACCAGGATTGTATGCTTACATGGAGTTCCGAGGAGTATAGTATTAGATAGAGGAACCCAGTTTACCTCAAAGTTCTGGAATCGGTTGCACGAAACTTTGGGTACCAGGCTAGAGTTCAGCACAGCTTTTCATCCACAGACAGATGGACAGACCGAGAGAGTCAATCAGATTTTGGAGGACATGCTGAGAGCTTGTGCGCTAGATTATGGATCTAGTTGGGACGAGAATTTGCCGTATGCAGAGTTCTCTTACAACAACAGCTATCAATCCAGTTTAAAGATGGCCCCTTTCGAAGCCTTGTACGGAAGGAGGTGCAGGACACCATTGTCGTGGGATGAAGTTGGAGACCGCTAGTTGTTTGGACCTGACTTGATTAAGGAGTCTGAACAGAAGGTGAAATTGATTCGTGATAGGCTCAAGATAGCCCAGTCCAGGCAGAAGAGTTATGCAGATTCTAAATGCAAGGAGACAGTTTACGAAGTTGGAGATAGAGCTTATCTTCGAGTATCTCCACTTCGGGGAACAAAGCGCTTTGGTGTTAAAGGAAAATTAGTGCCACGATTTGTAGGACCATACCGAGTATTGGAACATATGGGAGAAGTGGCCTACAAGTTGGAATTGCCTGAAGGATTGTCAGGAGTTCATGATGTGTTCCACGTTTCTCATTTGAAGAAGTTCCACGCGGAGATGGCTGACATACCCTTGAGAGACACAGTGCCATTGGAAGCAATTTAGTTGGATAACGATTTGACCTATGAGGAGAAACTAGTTAAGATTCTACAGTATGCCACTCGAGTCACCCGCAGCAAGGTTATCAAGTTTTGCAAGGTTCAATGGAGCCACCACATGAAGGATGAAGCCACCTGGGAGCGAGAGGAAGATTTGCTCAAGGACCACCCTCACCTATTTTCTAGCCAACCCGAATCTCGAGGGCGAGATTCATCTTAAGGGGGTAGGTTTGTAACATCCCAAATTTTCAATTTGGAATATTATACATTACACCATCATTGCATATCATAATTTATTTGCTTTTGGTTTTGATCCTAGAAATTCCACGCAACTCAAGGACCCACGGAGAGAGTTGGGGATTTCGTTATTTTCATATTTGAGTTTTCTCAAATTTTGCGAATAGGATCATTTGATTTTAATTATTTTATCATCAATTATTTCTATTACAAAAATATGAGAGAGGGAATAAAATGACTTTCCCAAAAATAAAGAAATATTGAGGATTTAATAATAAAATCAAATAAGATTTTATTTCGGAGTTTTTCGGTATTTTATTTGAATTTACGAAAAATGTGCGTTTTTCAAAATTGCATCTAGGCCCCAAATAAATGTTCACCTTGTGTGGCTCGATTTTAGAAGACCGGGAGAATTTATTTCGGGATTTTTGGAGTCCGTTTAATATTTCTTTTATTTGTTTTTCTGTGCGGAATAATTAAAAAGAAAAAAACGCGAACCGACTTTGGGCCATACCCGAGCGGGACTCCGCTCGGGGGCAGCCTTTAAATAGCCGCCGCCCGAGCCGCCCCAGCCCACCAGAGCCACCGCCAACCCTAACCCTATTCGCGCCTCGATCCGCGCGCTCGCCGCCGCCGCCGGAGCCGCCGCCGACCCGCCTCCCGAGGTAAAAAAAAGAGAGAGAAAAAATGGTCGCGGTTTTTTTTAGTTTCGGGTTTTTTAAATAGATCGGTTTTTCCGATTTGTTTATTTAGCGAGCGTTCGTCCATTCGTTCATTCTAGCGAACGTTCGTCGTTTTTCTTTTTCTCGGATTAAATCCGCGATTTTTTTATCGTGATTCCTGATCCGATTTTCGTTTTAGTATAACTTTTCGCTCGTTTATCGGAATCAGGCGATTCAAGCGCCTGGAGTTTCGTCTCGAAACCCTCTATCCGTTTAACCAACTTGAACAAGTTTTTGCCACTGTAAAATTGCCCTAGATCTAGAATAGTAAACGGAGCCTGTTTCTTTTGCCGTTTGACTTTCGTTGCTTCGTTTGATTTGATTCTTTTTGCAAACCGGAGTTCTTAAGTTGAACCTTCTGGTTAGATCTATTATTTGAGTTTTACCCGTGCATTAGATGAATACTTATCGTATGCCTGTTTGTTTGTGTGCGATAGAATACCCGGAGTGCGCCGCCTGTTACTTCGAATCTCTAGGTTTCGCGGATCATCAGCAAGGCAAGTAACACTTTGATCATACCTCCTACTACCCAGTTTTATTGCATTAGATCAATCCTCAAACATTGCATGAATAGGATCTAATTAAATTGAGGATGCTGTCAACCATTCTCAATGTTTAACAACCACCATGATAGTTAAATAAATTTATTCCTTTGCAGTTGGGAAAAATTGGCTTTACGCAAAACTGTAGCCATAGAGCTTTCCACCAGCCAAATATGCATATAGTATAGCTGTTTCATTCCATTACTCTCTATGTGTTACATTGCCAGCATATTCCATGTGCTGACCCATTTCGGGCTGCAACGTTAATGTTGCAGACTTTTCAGACGATGATTAAGGAGTTTTAGGTCGTGGTTCTATACTCAGTGATGCCGTTGGAGTTGATGGACTCACTTATCTTCCAAGCCTTCCGCTGTTATAGTTATTAGATGTCCTTAAGCCATATTTATTGTAATAAGTTTTCTCTTGAGACACTCGATGTAATAAGTGTGTGATTGCTACTCTGTTATAAATCCTCCAAGTACTGTGTGGTGTCAGCATTACTAATCCAGGGATGACACCTGAGCACAGAGATCAGATCGTTTGAGGTCTGGATGCTACATTCATAAATTTTACGTTGGGTAATATATTTTTCAAAAATAATACACCGTCCGCCCGCTGCAGGCCGACTGGGCCTAGTCGGCCCACAGCCGGCCGATTGGATTCCAGTTGGCCTACAGCTGGCCGACTGGCCCTTGTTGGCCCACTATAGGCCTACTGGAGCTAATTGGCTCGCTGTGGGCTAATTGTTTTTGCAAAAGTGTTAATCATGTATTTAAAAAATATGTGTATTGTGACCTCCTCCGCTCGCTGTGGGCCCACTGTTGACTAAAAAATATGTTTTAAAAAGTGTTAATCATGTATTTAAAAATTGTTAAATGTGTGTATAAAAATGTTCCTTATCTATACAATTTTTTTAATGTGTGTATAAAAATAGCTTTTTTTTCAACATCAGCAATGCAACTGGGCCGACAGTTGTACACAATATCCGGGTCAACTTGTTATTCTCCGCTCCGCTGGGCTGCAAACTTTCCTAGGAGGTATGCATTAGGCTTAACAAGAAAATGGACTTTAAGAAATAATAAATGGGATGTAATTATAATAACTGGACAGTTACTATGCACCAAACACGTAATTAGTTTGAAAATATATTATTTTTGGAGTTTGAAAATTTTAATTTCATTACTTGTTGCACGCGCAATATTTCATTGGATTTTAACGTAATACAACTTTATTTTGAAATTATATTTAACCTGACTAGAAATTTCGGATACAAATATTTCGGATCCCATCAAAATGTGGGAATTTTTTTTGAATTCTGTTTTGAGTGGTTGTTTGAAATTATTAATCGTTGTCCTAGCTAGAAGTTGGGATGTACTTTTAACAAACTGTAAATGGGCTGTAGTAAATTCCATTAGAATTAGAAAATGGGATGTAGATTCTTACAAATCACAAATGGGCTATATGCTCTCTACCAAATCCGAGTTGTGGGCCTACTAAGTTAACCGTACCAAGGGCTTTGTCAACTTAGTCGATATAAATGATTCTAGCTGCAATGATCGTACGATGTCCATCCAACAGCCGTAGTGCTTCCTCAACCTCTGGTCTTCTTACTCCAGCCGCCCAAAGCAGTGCCGGTCGTGTCGCGTGCTCTTGCCTCCCGTGGTCGGCTGTGATGCCGCGAAGGCCTCACCGCCCCGTACTACTCCCACCATTGGCCAGGCCATCCCTCTACTCACCCACACCCTCTGTTATTCTGCGGCGACGGCAGCCTCACACTGCTGCCGAACCAATGAACCCTCATACTCCTCTCCGCGCGGGCTTCCGCTGCTGCGTCTTCCCCGGCTCCGCGTCGTCCCCTTCCTAGGCCTCGTCGTCGTCCCCTTCCTAGGCCTCGCCGTCGTCCAGACCACCACCCTGCTTCTCTCGGCACGGCGTGGTCAACATGGTCAACGACCGAGTTCAATCGGAAGAGTACTGTACGTGGAAAGACTGACAACTGGGTCCACGGCAGCCACAAGGAAGTGCCTCCTTATTACACGCAAAATAATTATTCCTCCACCTGACAGCGGGGACCCACCGGACGGGCCACCGTATTTCGTGAAAAAATGATTCGCCCCCTGACTGCTGGGACCCACGAGCTACATCTTCGCACGCAAGGAAGTGCGTCCGAAAAAGAAACGATTCGCCCCCCTAACTGCTGGGACCCACCAGGCCCCGACTACTAGGACCCACCAGCTACATCTTCGCACGCAAGGATGTGCGTCTGGGCAAAAAACAAAACGATTCGCCCCCTGACTGCTGGGACCGACCAGCTACATCTTCGCAGGCAAGGAAGTGCTTGACAATCGGGACCCACCCGGTCGAAGCGTACGTAGCGTTGTCATTCTGGTCGCGAACGTGTACGTACATACTGGTCGATGTAGAGGCGCGCACGTGTCATAGTAGAGGCGCGCACGTAGCATGTATACGTACGTACAACGGCCAGGGTGCAAGAAAGAAAATACGGCCACATATGTGTACATACGGGCGGGGTCTTGAACGCCTACTCGCGCATACGTACAGCGAGGGCTCATGTACATGGCTGGGTCGGAACGGAGAAACAACATCGACATCGTGTTCATGGGGAGGCAACGGAATGAGTCGTGTTCATGGGGAGGCAACAAAATGCGTCGTGTTCATCGGGAGGGCTTGGATGGAATAGGCGATGGAAACGAGGCCTGGCGTACCGCAGAACGGAGGAAACGGCCTTGTGTTCGACCGGCCACATTCGAAATGGGATCCTGTTCATCGGGAGGGGTCTGGCGTACCGCAAAACAGAGGAAACGGACCTCCTACGGTCGAAACGGGGGTCATGTTGATCGGGAGGGGTGTGGCGTACCACAAAACGGAGGAAACAAACTTGTGTTGGAGCGCTACGATCGAAACAGGGGTCCTGTTCATCAGGAGGGGTGTGGCGTACCGCAAAACGGGACTCCACGGAATACTGTTCATCTCCACCGTCGACCCCCTCTAGCCTCCACGAGCTACTGTTCATCCACCATCGACCTTCTCCAGCCTCCACCTGTGACTGTTCATCCACGGGCTCCTGTTCATCCAGCCTCCACCGCGCGCTACTCCACCGGCTACTGTTCAACCACCCCTCCACCGTCTACTGTTCATCCAGCCCTCCACACCATGGGTTCCTGTTCAACCACCCCTCCACGGGCACCCCTCCACCGTCTACTGTTCATCCAGCCCTCCACACCATGGGGTCCTGTTCAACCACCCCTCCACCGTCTACTGTTCATCCAGCCCTCCACACCATGGGGTCCTATTCATCCACCCCTCCACGGGCACCCCTCCACCGTCTACTGTTCATCCAGCCCTCCACCACACCACGGGGTCCTGTTCATCCAGAGGCAACGCCACCGCTCACTGTTCATCCAAACCACCCGCAACAATCACTGTTCATCCCATTGATCGGCTTCAGTTAGCAGCAGTAGCGAAGGAATCGCTTGATTGGGTTCAGTTAACAGCCATCGATCGATCGCTCGGGTTTAGTAACGCGTAGCCTGCAGTGCAATCGCTCGGGTTCAGTTAGAGCCCAACGCCTCGCTCGGGTTCAGTTAGAGCCAATGCCTCGCACACACGCGTGTACGTGTTCGAGAGAAACGTGCATCGCTCGGCCCCGACCTCCCACCGTAACCGGGAACTCCCCGAAAATTTCCTCCCCCTCGTTTCTACCACGGTTTTTTCCATCATGGACGGCCAAAAGAATGTCATGCAGCTGTGTCTCCGGCCCGCCCAGGACGAAAAGCCCATTTTCTGTCATGACTTTTTATCATAGAAGTAGGAGCCCACCACATCTATGATGATACCGGGTTTTGTCATAATTGTCGTCATAGAAGTGTCATATGTATGACAGAAATTTTTTCGTTCAGCCCAAAATGTCACGGATGTGTCTTTTTTTGTAGTGTTAGGGCCCACTCAAAAGATACACCGTTTGAACGATTTAAAGGAAGATTTGCCGGTAGAATTAAATGGCTTGAATAAGATAACAGCCTCGAAATAGCTTGAACAGATTGAATGAGATAACATCTTCTGAGATATCTTCAGCACTCCGGAACAAATGAATAGAGAGAGGTGAACAGTTAAGAGAGTCTTCGGTAAGGACTTCGAACATGGAAAGCATGTGAAACAATGAAAATATATGATCAACACCGAAAGCTTGCATTGAATCCACTGGAGAAGGAAAAAAATGAAGAATATTGAACTTGAAGCTTCGTTAGAATCTTCCTGAGAATCACCGGATAAGAACATTGACGGAAAGGAATGGAAAGACTTCACATCAATAAGATGGATACTTGATTAAGAAATCATAGTCCTCGAAGAAAAAAGGGTTGGGAGGGTGGGAAAAACAAAGGCAACTTGAGACGGAAGAAATGAGCACCGTTGAGAAGAACTGATAAATTGATCTTGCAGATGTTGAAATGATCGGACCCGCTTGAAGAGAAACACGCTGGTTGAAAAGGATTGACATGAGAATCTCAATTATCACAAAGGATTAGTATTCACATAGAAATATGAGAACACCGTTTAGAAAAGGTATGGAATCAACATTTGACTTCGAAGCAACTCGAATACCACAATGAAAAAAACAAAGGATTGGCTTGCAAAATAAGCCGGAACAAACATATGATAGAAATTTCGTCCGAAGTTTTCGTGGTGGGGCCCACACGGGCTCGATCGTACAGCACCATCATGTACAAGGCAGTGCACATGACATACGAAGCATCCCCGAGTCAGCATAGCCAAGGACTCTTTAAGACACAACGAGACCACTGTGAAACCAACCGTGGATAGGCGGACCACTAGACGTCGAACCCCAATTTCATATCAACATCTGTCGGAAAGATATCCTAAGAGCTACTTGAATTCCCACTTATAAACTCCCGAAAATTTCCAGTTATGCAATCAGGTGTTGGGGATACAGGGGAAGCATAATATCTCACCCAAAACTACAAAAATCCTACATCCAGCTGTATCCATCCTTCAACACATAACCAAGAAACCTTCGGAAATCGTTTACCTCAACCTTCGAAAAGCATCCATTATACAAGTTATGGTAATACGCCCGAACTCCCACCCCAGTACTGGGTGGCGTCGAGGTTATCTCACCACCAACTGCATAAAAGAGATTTTCGATGTCGGCGAAACTCAGGTATTCCAAAATTGCAATGATAAAATTGTGACGACAACACCTCGGAGGTCAACTCCCCGGGACACTGCCACAACCCCTAAATGTCAGGAGGCACCAAGAATAATGTTCTCGTCACAAATCCATGGGAACGATTCCAAGATACCCGCATGATCCTAAATTTTTTTAGTGAAATTTGCAAAGAGAAGAGTCAAAACTCTACATCAGGATGCCTCACCAGAGTGACGAAGGGACTGAGGAGTAAAAGAATCCTACTCTCCGATATATATAATTCTAAAGACTCAAAACATTTTTCTGGACTCAACAACGCTAGCGATTCAATCAAGCAGGGGGCTCCTAAGTCGGGGAAGGCTCTGATACCAACTTGTAACGCCCATGATGCGGCTATATCTCCCACGTGTCGGAGCACGACTTAGAGGCATAACCGCATTGTAGACATGTTGCAAGAGGGGTAATCTTTACACATACCATGTACTGAATAAGGAAAGAGATACATAGTTGGCTTACAATCGCCACTTCACACAATACATGAATAAAGCATTACA
This sequence comes from Triticum dicoccoides, assembly GCF_002162155.2. Lineage (NCBI taxonomy): Eukaryota > Viridiplantae > Streptophyta > Magnoliopsida > Poales > Poaceae > Triticum > Triticum dicoccoides. The sequence continues at coordinate 376,247,150 of NC_041384.1, forward strand.
TCATCTAGATACAATCAAGGTCCGACCACGGAACCAAAATAAAAGAAGACTACCCCAAATGCTATGCAGATCCCCGATCGTCCCAACTGGGCTCCACTACTGATCAACTGGAAACGAAAACAACATAATGAACACGAATCTTCATCGAGCTCCTCCTTGAGCTCGGTTGCGTCACCTGCACGATATCATCGGCACCTCCAAACTGGTTTTGGAAGTATCTGTGAGTCACGGGGACTCATCAATCTCACACCCTCGCGATCAAGACTATTTAAGCTTATGGGTAAGGTAAAAGGTATGAGATGGAGCTGCAGCAAGCACTAGCATATATGGTGGCTAACTTACGCAAAAGAGAGCGAGAAGAGAAAGGCAAAGCACGATCGAGAAACTATGATCAAAAAGTGATCCTAGAACAACCTACATCAAGCATAACTCCAACACCGTGTTCACTTCCCGGACTCCGCCGGAAAGAGACCATCATGGCTACACACGCAGTTGATCCATTTTAATTAAGTTAAACTTTAGGTTTTCTACAACCGGACATTAACAAATTCCCATCTGCCCATAACCATGGGCACGGCTTTTGAAAGTTCAAATCCCTGCAGGGGTGTCCCAACTTAGCCCATCACAAGATCTCACGGTCAACAAAGGATATTCCTTCTCCCAGGAAGACCCGATCAAACTCAGAATCCCGGTTACAAGACATTTCGACAATGGTAAAACAAGACCAGCAAAGCCACCCGAATGTGCCGACAAATCCCAATAGGAGCTGCACATATCTCCTTCTCAGGGCACACCGGATTGTCCAAGGTTCCGGTAGGCCAGCCCAGAGTTGCCCTGGTGGCCACCGGCAGCTGACAGGTTGGACCAACACTCAGAGGAGCACTGGCCCGGGGGTTTAATAAAGATGACCCTTGGGCTCCGGAAACCCAAGGGAAAAGAAAAGGCTAGGTGGCGAATGGTAAAACCAATGTTGGGCCTTGATGGAGGAGTTTTATTCAAGGCGAACTGTCAAGGGGTTCCCATTATAACCCAACCGTGTAAGGAACGCAAAATCAAGGAACATAACACCGGTATGACGGAAACTAGGGCGGCAAGAGTGGAACAAAACACCAGGCATAAGGCCGAGCCTTCCACCCTTTACCAAGTATATAGATGTGTTAATTAAATAAGAGATATTGTGATATCCCAACAAAATATCCATGTTCCAACAAGGAACAAACTCCAATCTTCACCTGCAACTAGCAACGCTATAAGAGGGGCTGAGCAAAGTGGTAACATAGCCAAACAACGGTTTGCTAGGACAAGGTGGGTTAGAGGTTTGACATGGCAATATGGGAGGCATGATAAGCATGTGGTAGGTATCGCGGCATAGGCATAGCAATAGAGCGAGCAACTAGCAAGCAAAGATAGAAGTGATTTCGAGGGTATGGTCATCTTGCCTGAGATCCCGCAAGGAAGAAGAATGAGTCCATGAAGGAGACAAACGAACATAGTCGAACCAAAACTCACAACTCCAGAACGAAACCGAAGCTAAGGCGAGAAGCAACCCGGAAAGAAGCAAACAACATAGTAAAACAACCACCACATAAGCATGGCATGATGCACAACCAAATATGATGCATGTCCGGTTTAAATATGCATGGCATGGCAAAGTGCACAAACAACTCTACAAGTTAAGTGGAGCTCAATATGCAACGAGTTGCATATTGATGAAACACCACAACAATTATTTAGTTCTCTCCCATTTATGTACCCAACAATATTAAATGTTGTTAAACATGGCAAGAGATGAAGCAAAAGTAAACTACACAATCTAAGCAATTTAAATGGGACCGGAAACATCAAACAACAATTCCAGTAAATCCCCATATGCCTTAGTAATTTATTGCAACAACAATTTAAACATTTTAATTGTTGTTATCATGATGTGGATGGCATGAACAAGTTTATGTAATTTTTATTAAAAGTTGACAAGAGCATTATGAAGCATTTTGTCATCGTGGCAGAAACGAAAAGGGGTGCCACGGCAACGAATCCGAAAATGATGCCACGACAACATATCGGTTCCGGTAGCTCATGGAGATACCGGTGCAAAAGGAAAAGCGACAGGAGCGTGCCATGCAAGGACGGTGGGGTGATCCTGGATACCGGGTTCCCACAAGCCGACGGCAAGGCAACGAGGAACTCGCAAAGAACAACTCGGACATGGTGCAACCACGAGCATCTCATACATCACACAACATTCGTTCATGGGCGTCGTCTTGGGGTTATACCTTTGTAGCGTGCATTATCGGAGCGGTTCGAGTTCGATGCGGTGTAGGGGAAGTAGACGTTCTCGGGACGTTCGTAGTGGAAGAAGTCATACACGGGCGCAGTGGGTAGTAGTGGTACTAGCATCTTCGGACTTGTCGGTCTCGATTCTTGCGACGGTAGCGGTATACGTCTCGTTTTCGGAGAGGTACTTGGGGTTATTTGAACTTATCGGTCTCGTCCTCTCGAAGGGGTGCTTGACGTTCTTAGCGATTCCGAAGACGAAGGTAGAGGTACACTTGTTGTAGGGGTACTTGTCGGATCCACGGCGACGATAGAGGTACAAACGTTCTCGTGGTACTTGGGTCGTCGTGGAACTTGGCGTTTGCGGTATTGATAGCTCGAAGGAGTACTTGTCGTGTCCGAGGTCTCCGGCCGTAGTGGTACTTGATGATACAGGTAGTCGAACTTGAGGAAAAACGGGTCTCCTCGGGGACTTGATGCATCCGAATTCTTTGGGTTTGTAGTAGTACTTGGCATTCGGAGTGGTGGTCATTCATGTTCCTTAAGTCGTGGTACTTGCCGGACTTGGTGAATCCAAGTGTCTCGGTGGCGGCCATGGTACTCCCTGATTTGGAGGGTCTTGACAACGACAACAGGGGCCAGCGATGGAACGGAGGAGGGCCTTGGGTGGTTGAAGACGCCAGCGAACGTGGGGTGAGGCAGGGAGCAGCAAGGCATTGCTATGGATCCTGGACGGCGGCGGAGCATCTGCTGGCAAGCAGCTGCGGGGTGGAACGGGAAAGAGCACGGAGGGGCCTGGTGCTGGAGCTTGACGGCGTGGACTTGAAGCAAGGAGGAGGCCACGACAGGAGGTCGGCGACGTGGACTTGGGGCCACCGACGATGCTTGGCGCGATGCTGGGCTCCGGCGGCGCGGTCGACGAGCAAGAGAGGCGGGGTTGAGGACGACATGTCCGGGCGGCGAGGAGGCGCGACCTTGGAGACTGGGCGCGTCGCGCGAGACTTGGGGCGCCGGAGGTCGACGTCTGCGGGCGCAGGGCCTCAGCAGCAGGGGGCGCGACCATGGCTGGTCTTGGCTGCTCGTGGTGGTTGGTGGTGGCTCGGGACGAGGACAAGGGGGGTTTGAGGAGAGAGACGACGTGGAAAGAGGAGGGGATCGAGAGCGAGCGCTCTCTCCCTGGTGGCGCGAGAGGAAGGAAACGAGGGAGAGGGAGAAGTGGGATCGAGGCCTAGGGTTACAGGCCGTGCGGGCTGGCCTTGGTGCGGGTAGCCTAGGTAGGTCGGCGCGAGAGTGGGCCTAGGGAGGCCCAAGTGGGCTGCGGCTGGCCTGAGGTGCAGCTGGGCCTAAATGGCCTGTTGGGCACCCTCTCTCTCTCTCACTCTAAAGAGAGAAAAAACAGAGATAAGGAAGAAAAGATAGAGAGGTTAGGGGACGAAGTTGGACGCGCGGATAATTTTCCTGGACTCACAAAAATGTGCTTTTTCCGAGAAAATAGAAAAAGGCTATGACTGAAAGATTTAAATTCAAACTCATTTGATTTAAATTCAAATGATTTGAATAGGAAGTGAGGGTTGGGAAGGTCCAAAAATGTTTGGATTTTTGGTGGAGCTCCGGAATATGATGAAAGAATATATGGCAAGGTTGGAGACCAAGAATTAAGATAACAAAGGCATTGAGATAATTTGCAAGTGTGTTATGGTGATATCCCAATTAAAGAAATATTTAAAATAGCTCCCTAATATTGGGAGGATATGTTGTAAAGAGAATCACCATGTGAATTCCCTTGGTTTAAATGGATCAAAGATCCATGCCATTTATTTAGGTGAGTTGCAAAAGATTTATGAGATGATGGCATGATGACATGATGCAAAGAAAAAATAAAAGGGCAGGCACAAATGAAACACATGGCGAAACCCGGAACATATGGAAGTCTTCTCGAGCATCGGTCTCGGGGCGTCACACTTTCGCAACAAGTCGAGCTTTATAGACAGTAACATTACCATCAGCGTCAGTCTTCTTCTTGAAGATCCATTTATTCTCAATTGCTTGCCGATCATCGGGCAAGTCAACCAAAGTCCACACTTTGCTCTCATACATGGATCCCATCTCAGATTTCATGGCCTCAAGCCATTTTGCGAAATCTGGGCTCACCATCGCTTCTTCATAGTTTGTAGGTTCATCATGATCTAGTAGCATGACTTCCAGAACAGGATTACCGTACCACTCTGGTGTGGATCTTACTTTGGTTGATCTACGAGGTTCAGTAGTAACTTGATCTGAAGTTCCATGATCATCATCATTAACTTCCTCACTAATTGGTGTAGGCGTCATAGAAGCCGGTTTCTGTGATGAACTACTTTCCAATAGAGGAGCAGGTATAGTTACCTCATCAAGTTCCACTTTCCTCCCACTCACTTCTTCCGAGAGAAACTTCTTCTCTAGAAAGGATCCATTCTTAGCAACGAATGTCTTGCCTTTGGATCTGTGATAGAAGGTGTACCCAACTGTCTCCTTTGGGTATCCTATGAAGACACATTTCTCTGATTTGGGTTCGAGCTTATCAGGTTGAAGCTTTTTCACATAAGCATCGCAGCCCAAACTTTCAGAAACAACAACTTTGTTTTCTTGCCAAAACACAGTTCATAAGGCGTCATCTCAACGGATTTCGATGGTGCCCTATTTAACGTGAATGTGGCCGTCTCTAAAGCATAACCCCAAAATGATAGCGGTAAATCTGTAAGAGACATCATAGATCGCACCATATCTAGTAAAGTACGATTACGACGTTCGGACACACCATTATGCTGTGGTGTTCCGGGTGGCGTGAGTTGCGAAACTATTCCGCATTGTTTCAAATGTAGACCAAACTCGTAACTCAAATATTCTCCTCCATGATCAGATCGTAGAAACTTTATTTTCTTGTTACGATGATTTTCAACTTCACTCTGAAATTCTTTGAACTTTTCAAATGTTTCAGACTTATGCTTCATTAAGTAGATATACCCATATCTGCGTAAATCATCTGTGAAGGTGAGAAAATAACGATTTCCGCCACGAGCCTCAACATTCATCGGACCACATACATGTGTATGTATGATTTCCAACTAATCTGTTGCTCCCTCCATAGTTCCGAAGAACGGCGTTTTAGTCATCTTGCCCATGAGGCACGGTTCGCAAATACCAAGTGATTCATAATCAAGTGGTTCCAAAAGTCCATCAGTATGGAGTTTCTTCATGCGCTTTACACCGATATGACCTAAACGAGAGTGCCACAAATAAGTTGCACTATCATTATCAACTCTGCATCTTTTGGCTTCAACATTATGAATATGTGTATCACTACTATCGAGATTCATCAAAAATAGACCACTCTTCAAGGGTGCATGACTGTCGGTGTCAAAACCGGCGGATCTCGAGCAGGGGGTCCCGAACTGTGTGTCTAGATCGGATGGTAACAGGAGGCAGGGGACACGATGTTTTACCCAGGTTCAGGCCCTCTTGATGGAGGTAAAACCCTACGTCCTGCTTGATTAATATTGATGATATGGGTAGTACAAGAGTAGATCTACCATGAGATCAGAGAGGCTAAACCCTAGAAGCTAGCCTATGGTATGATTGTTCTTCGTCCTTCGGACTAAAACTCTCCGGTTTATATAGACACCGGAGAGGGCTAGGGTTACACAGAGTCGGTTACAATGGTAGGAGATCTACATATCCGTATCTCCAAGCTTGCCTTCGACGCCAAGGAAAGTCCCTTCCGGACACGGGACGGAGTCTTCAATCTTGTATCTTCATAGTCTAGGAGTCCGGCCGAAGGTATAGTCCGTCCATCCGGACACCCCCTAATCCAGGACTCCCTCAGTAGCCCCTGAACCAGGCTTCAATGATGACGAGTCCAGCGCGCAAATTGTCTTCGGCATTGCAAGGCGGGTTCTCCTCGAAATTCCGTGTACCTGTTGAATAGTGTTTGGTTTATTGTAAATGTAGTGCTCCTTGGATTCTACGCCCAATAATGGCCGTTTTCCACGTGCTAAATGAATACGAAAAGTCAGGGTGTTTTTTATATTTACACCCCTAGCCGTGTGAATGAGCCGCCTATTTAAGGGGACGAGGATTTAGATCCAAACCACACCTTCTCCCTTCCGCGAGTATTCATCAAAGCGTATCCGACAGAGGTCCATTCTATCATGGCCGGCTGCCACAACTCCTCCTCTCGCCCTTCCAGCCCTCAGCCTGGAGATTGGAAGAGGTGCTCCATCCCGCACAGTGAGCTAGTGAAGCTCCAGACCAAGGGATTTCCCCCCCGGCCTATATGGTCCCGGTTCGAGCCGGACTTGCCACCTATAATGGCGAAGAGCAAGCGGAGAGCGCCCCCAATCCCTCCAAAGGAGAGCGGGTATGCCTTGCCCCTTACTTAATAAGAGGGCTCGGATTTCCAATTCATCCGTTTCTCCGGGGGCTTCTGGAGTTCTATGGCCTCCAGCTGCACAACCTCATGCCTGCCTCCATATTGCATATCGCGGGCTTCGTAGCCCTTTGCAAGCTGTTTTTGGGCAGCGAGGCTCATTTCGCGCTGTGGAAAAGGCTATTCTGCCTTGTGCCCCGCTCTAAGGAGGGGTCGATATATCAAGAGGGCGGAGCCGAAGTGTGGCGCATCGCGGGGACCGGATATCTATCCGGAACCCCAAAGAAGGCATCCGAGGACTGGCCTTCGGAATGGTTTTATATAGAGGACGTCCCGCTGCCGGATCCTGTCTGGATCGACCTCCCTGAGTTCGACAGTGCTCCCCTAAAGAAGCGCCTAAGCTGGCGTCCATGGAGCCCTCAGAGGGAAAGTGACAGGAACGTATTTTCCTGATGGGCCGGATAAGATTGTTAGCTCATTCCGGACTGACCATGATCGGGGTCATGGCCGCATGCATCATGCGAGGGGTGCAGCCGCTTCAGTATAGAGGCCGCCCCATGTGGGACTTCAACGGGAAGGACAACACCACCCGCTACGGCCGTAAGGATCTAGATTCAGCTGCCGCTCTAATAAAGACTCTGTCCGCTTTGTACAAGGGAGAAGAGGAGGAATTTCTCCGCGTCAACCCACGGGGTGGATTTTCTATGTACAATCCCCCAAGTTGGGTAAGTGGACACTTTTACTTGCCCATTCGTTTTATATTCCCATTGTCAAATTTTCAGTCTAACGACTTAAACACAGGAACTGTGCCAGGCTGTTAAAGAAATAAACAACCCTCCTCCACAACCCGAGGATCCGGGACGGTCCCTCGACCCGGCCTCTCAAGAGGATCCGGACTTATCTGTGGAGCTGATTGATAGAGTGTTTCATCAATTGAGCAAGGACAACGCCTTGGTGGCCATTACGGTTGATTATCCAGGGCTACTCCCAGCCTCGCAGGTAACTGAGACGGAGTCCCAACACTTTGAAAAGGGATCTGTCCTCACGTGTTTTTGATTGTCGTATGACAACCATGTTTTGCAGGGGAGGTCCTTGAGACGGGAGGCCGAGCCTGCGGCGACTAGCCAACGAGGGGCGGCAAGGCCCCGCGAGCTGAAAAGAAGTGCGGTCCGGACTGAGGCATCGGCGCAAAGGTATAGCACGCCGCCTTATTCCCAGGTGTTTTTCCTATGAGGCATATTAACACTCGTGCTCTCTTCAGGACGAAGAGACCTCGCCGGACTATATCCGGAGAGGCTGCCAATCGCGCCTCCACCAGCCAGGCTCCAAAGCCTGGTCCGGAAGCGGAGGCGAACACGAGGAGCGCACTGGACGCTCCTCCAACAGAGGATGCGGACAGGCTGTCTGCCACCAATTCCGAGGTGGAGAGTGCCATGAACCACACGCGTCGCCGGACAGTTCTTCGCGACGCTTGTTTCTCCCAAGAGGCATTGGATGCCTTCAATTCGGGAGACGCGTACCTCCGTGCCGCTCAAAATGGTCTAGCCAGAGCCACGGAGCAGTATGTGAAAGACGTAGGGGTAAGAAAATTTTGGTAATTATATATATGTACCAGTAGCCCCCGAGACTTGAAACAGTTAGAATAACTGATTAAGGATCATCTTGTATGCAGGTTCTTGCAGAAAAGAATACCCTGCTGTCCCGGGAGCTGGAAGAGTGCAAAGCCCAACTTGAGGCCGCACTAGCCGCGGTAGGGGAGCCCAAGGAGACCCCCTCTGGTAATATACGCTTCGAAAGATAAGTACTTTGCGAGGCGCGGCGTGGGTGCAAATCTGACAAATGAAATTGCAGATGGCGCCAGATTAAATCCGAAAGTGCAACAACTCCGACGCCAGCTGAAGGCTGGTGAGAGCGTGCTGACAAACGTGAGGCGGGAGAAGAACGATCTCCAAGATGCCAACACCAAGCTGGGCATTGAACTGAAGGACGTTCGTGCCCAGCTGTTGGACTCCATGAAGGAGAATCAGAGGCTTCGACGCGGCATATATAGTAAGTGCTTAAACGAACTTTGAAAAAAGAGTTCGGCGAGGAAGTCGACTAATAGAGTAATGTCTGTAGGTATGCTAACAGGTCGTCCTGCAGAGGAAATGCCCGCTTCTATGGGTGACCTTCTTCCCGAGCTCTCACAACTGCACGAGCGAGTTCGGCAGGTGATGCAACGCGTCGCCCAGGCCTTGTGGCCATCCGTCTCCATGCCCGAAGGCCTTGGAGAGCTTGTAGAGAAGCTGAAGGGAGCGCGGCGGCGCTTCCGATTGTGGAAGATGTCGTCCTGCCATCAAGGCACCAGGGAGGCCTGGGCCATGGTGTAGATGCGGTACACGAAGGCTGATCCAAACCACATGGCCGAGGTCAAACCCGTAGGGCCCGATGGGAAGGAGATCCCTGTGAGCTTAGTATACGGCCAAGTAGAGTTGGACGCAAAGTATTCCCAACAGGACTATAAACTAGATAGCCTGTTAGATGGTATTGAAGAGGAATACAATCAGTCGGATTGACTATGTAATTTTAATTGACATGTGTAATGCCTTCTAGCCGGATTGTAGATCGTTTGTCATGGCCGACCTTTTCTTTCAACCTCGGGACCTGACGGTCCGGAGTGTGTCCGAATACCCTCGCGGTTATATAAGAACCGGGGTATGCATGGAGACTAGGCGTAGGGGTCATTAGTGCTTGAACAGACAAGTGCCCAACTAGTTATGTTATATTACATGGTTAGTAAGAAACATCTTCCAGGGAGAATAGTTCCGTTAGGAGTTCCTTTCCCTGGGAGGCATGCCCTAAAGTCCATGTCCATTCTGCGAAAAGAGGCGCAGGAAAAACATCTGGGGGGCGTAGATAATAATAAAAAAAGACCATCTTAAGTTCATCGACCGAATATTCCCTTAAGAACGCTAGCTTTCGGCTTCACCCAGTCTGAGGTACACATCCGGCTGACCCTGCAGTAAAAATCGCAGAGGCGCTCCCTTTACCACCTAGCTGAACAATTGGGAACGTAGGGGTAAGCATAGGAGCCAGGCAACCCAGCTTGGCCAAAACTTAAGTCATATCGATGCATATCATGGCGAATAAAAGGTAAATGCGGAAGTGTGACACATGTGTTGGGCATGAAGCCCGTATAAATAGGCTTATGTTTAAAGAAGCCCCCAGGTTTAATGAGCGCGGATAGCGCGTCATTTTATGAGCCTTTAAAGGCTATAAGAGAAAGAGAGAGGAGAAGGAGAGAACTGTAAGACAGAAAGTATGTAAAAATGGACAGAGGAAGGAGACGAACACAGAGTCCGGCGCTAGGCATAGAATCTTCATAGACGGGCTGCGTTCCATGGGTTCGGCTCGAGTCGGTTATTCGATGCATCTCGCAGGTGGTACGCTCCACCAGTCAGGACTTGGTCAATTATGAAGGGACCTTCCCACTTGGGCTTGAGTTTGTCCTTTTTCTTGTTCAGCAGGCGTAGAACTAATTCGCCAACGTTGTAATTTTTGGCCCGTACTTCTCTGGTTTGGTATCTTCGAGCCTGCTGTTGATAGAATGCGAACTTGCTTTTGCCACGTCTCGCTCTTCCTCCAAGGCGTCCAAACTGTCTTGCCGATCGAGCTCAGTTTCTCTTTCTTCGTACATGCGCACTCGAGGTGAGTCATGAATTATGTCGCAGGGCAAAACTACCTCTGCGCCGTACACCATGAAGAATGGTGTGTATCCGGTGGTACGATTCGGCGTGGTCCGTAGCCCCCAGAGTATGGAGTCGAGCTCCTCTACCCAGTGTGTATTAGATTCCTTAAGGGACCGCACTAATCTAGGTTTGATGCCGCTCATGATAAGACCATTTGCACGTTCGACCTGGCCGTTGGTTTGTGGGTGATAGACGGAAGCATAATCGAGCTTGATGCCCATGTTTTTGCACCAGAGTTTTACCTCATCGGCCGTAAAGTTCGTGCCGTTATCAGTGATGATGTTGTGGGGGACGCCGTAACGGTGTACAACCCCGGATATAAAGTCTATCACCGGTCCGGATTCGGCTGTCTTGACAGGCTTGGCCTCTATCCATTTGGTGAACTTATCCACCATGACCAGTAAGTATTTTTTCTTGTGGGTTCCACCTTTAAGGGGTCCAACCATGTCAAGCCCCCAGACCGCAAAGGGCCAAGTGATGGGGATAGTTTGGAGGGCGGTGGGTGGCATATGGCTTTGGTTTGCAAAAAGCTGGCAACCGACGCATCGTTGGACTAAGTCCTGGGCGTCTGCCCGGGCCGTCGGCCAATAAAAGCCTGTACGGAAGGCCTTGCTTACAAGGGACCGAGCTGCAGTGTGATGTCCGCCGAGTCTGGCATGAATTTCAGCCAGGAGGTTCCGCCCTTCCTCTTCGGAGATGCACCTTTGAAGGACTCCGGTAGTGCTTTTCTTATAAAGCTCTCCCTCATGGACTTTATAGGCTTTAGATCGCCGCACTATGCAGCGTGCCTCATTTTGGTCCTTAGGGAGTTCCTGCCTGGTAAGGTAGGCGAGGAATGGTTCTGTCCACGGGGCGATGACGGCCATTATTACGTGGGCTGAAGGTGTTATTTCATTGGCAGAGCCTCCAATTGTGTCAGAGTGTTCGGTGTCGGGCAGTGCGGTTGGGTCCGGGCTGCTATTGCCAGGTTCCCCTTCCCACACTACGGACGGCTTGAACAGTCTTTCCAAGAAGATGTTGGGGGGGGGGGACTACATCATGTTTTGCGCCGATGCGTGCCAGGACATCTGCCGCCTGATTATTTTCCCGGGCTATATGGTGAAATTCGAGCCCTTCGAACCGAGCTGACATTTTTAGGACGGTGTTGCGATAAGCTGCCATTTTTGGATCCTTGGCATCAAAGTCTCCATTTATTTGTGATATTGCGAGGTTCGAGTCCCCGCGCACCTCTAGGCGTTGAATGCCCATGGATACTGCCATCCGGAGACCATGTGAAAGGGCCTCATATTCGGCTGCATTGTTGGAGTCTGTGTACATTATCTGGAGTACATATTGAACTGTGTTTCCTGTGGGGGACGTCAAAACGATGCCAGCCCCTAGACCAGCCAACATTTTGGAGCCATCGAAGTGCATTACCCAGTTTGAACATGTATCGTACTCTTTAGGGAGTTCGGCCTCCGTCCATTCTGCGACGAAGTCGGCCAAAACTTGTGACTTGATAGCTCGCCGTGGCTTGTAAGTTATGTCAAACGGGAGGAGCTCAATGGCCCATTTTGCAATCCGTCCCGTCGCGTCGCGGTTGTTTATAATATCGTTAAGTGGCACTTCCGAGGCTACTATTATTGAACACTCTTGAAAGTAGTGTCGTAGCTTCCGGGATGCCATAAATACCGTGTACGCAATCTTTTGATAATGCGGGTACCGTGACTTGCACAGAGTAAGGATAGTGGACACATAATAGACCGGCTTTTGAAGGGGGAATTTGTGTCCGTCCGTTTCTCGTTTGACGACGAGCACTGCGCTTACGACCTGATGGGTTGCTGCAATGTATAATAGCATTGGTTCGCCAATGTTTGGCGCGGCCAGGACTGGGTTTGTTGCCAAGATGGCTTTTATTTCGTCGAGTCCAGCCGTGGCTACATCCGTCCACTCAAAGTGTTCGGTGCGCCATGAGTACCTTGGTAAGACGAAAGCCGTCCACTATTGGACTAAGGACCAATGCGGCTGTTGCTCGGGCTGTTCGGAATTTAGGTTCGTCACTGGCGTTAAAAGTAATAGCCATGTCACTCCATGGGTTTATCGTTGCTACTTGGTAGACTTCGGCAAGGCCGCGGGGTGTTCTTTTTCGCATATTATTTGATGTGAAAGTCTCGAAGACTGTTAATACCGTACTGGTTTCTCTGGGGTGGCTTTCTGTGGCTTCTGGAATTAGAAGATCTTTGCCAATTTTTGCCACCTGCCAGAGTATCCAACATGCTCTAAGGCTGTGAGTTGGTGTGGCGCCCTCTGCACTATGAATTTTACAGGGTCCATCAAGCCATCCTTCCAGTACGGTTCCGTGCCCTGTAGAGGGCTTTTGCTTTTTGGTATTGAACCCGGGTGTCTGACGATGATGCACCCTTTTATTTCGGACCGGGTTTGTATTCAAGGCCGGATTGTCCCAAAATTTTGTTTCGTTTTTCCAGGCGCTTTCCATCAGACAGTACTTTCGTACTATGGACGCCAAGTCAGCAAAGCGTGTAATATCACGGCGACTTATGGCGTTGAGGATTCCCTTGTCCGTGCAATTATTGCAGAAGAATGAAATTGCGTCTTCCTCGCGGCAGTCCTTTATCCTGTTCATAACCAGGAGGAATCTGGCCCAGTAATGATGTACTGTTTCTGCGGGCTCTTGCCTAATTTGGGATAGATCGCTTATGTACGGGTGGGTGGGTGGAATCAAATCCGAAACCTCACCCAATCTCAGACCCAGGGGCCAAGGAGTTTCTGAACTCGGACGTTGGGATTCTTGGATGCGGCCCAATGAATCTAGTCCGTCGCCTGACTTTAAGTTCAGGTCTTGAGTGATATCCTCCCCTCCGCGGGTATCCGGCTTGGAGGGATCGGGAATCCGGACATAGCTAGTCCTTAAGATAGATGAAGGGTCGCCGCACTGTCCCTCTACTACGGCAACGTGATGGGTGACCTGGGGAGAGTTAATCTCCCTCAGATTGGGTTTAGGCCCAATCTGGTCGTAATCCATAGCGACTCCCAGGGCGGCGATGCGATCCAAGAGCTCGTTTAGGGAAGAGAGATCCATTGGATCTAGCTGCTCGGCGAATTCTGAGCTGACGTGTAGATTGCTTTCGATGACCCGAGAGGTCATCATCGGCGCAGCAGCCGAACATGCGGTCATAAGGAAACCGCCTAGCCAGAGAGTTTGGCCAACAGCCAAAGCTCCCTTAGCAAAGGTGCCGTCTTTAAAGACAGGATGAGGCATCCTTCCTGATGGCGGCGGCACAGAGGAACTCTCAATGAAAGCACCAATGTCGGTGTCAAAACCGGCGGATCTCGGGTAGGGGGTCCCGAACTGTGCGTCTAGGTCGGATGGTAATAGGAGGCAGGGGACACGATGTTTTACCCAGGTTCGGGCCCTCTTGATGGAGGTAAAACCCTATGTCCTGCTAGATTAATATTGATGATATGGGTAGTACAAGAGTAGATCTACCACGAGATCAGAGAGGCTAAACCCTAGAAGCTAGCCTATGGTATGATTGTTCTTTGTCCTACAGACTAAAACTCTCCGGTTTATATAGACACCGGAGAGGGCTAGGGTTACACAGAGTCGGTTACAACGGTAGGAGATCTACATATCCGTATTGCCAAGCTTGCCTTCCACGCCAAGGAAAGTCCCTTCCGGACACGGGACGAAGTCTTTAATCTTGTATCTTCATAGTCCAGGAGTCCGGCCGAAGGTATAGTCCGGCCATCAGGACACCCCCTAAACCAGGAGTCCCTCAATGACCATAAAAGATATTACTCATATAAATAGAACAACCATTATTCTCTGATTTAAATGAATAACCGTCTCGCATCAAACAAGATCCAGATATAATGTTCATGCTCAACACTGGCACCAAATAACAATTATTTAGGTCTAATACTAATCCCGAAGGTAGATGTAGAGGTAGCATGCCGACCGCGATCACATCGACTTTGGAACCGTTTCCCATGTGCATCGTCACCTCGTCCTTTGCCAGTGTTCGCTTAATCCGTAGTCCCTGTTTCGAGTTACAAATATTAGCAACAGAACCAGTATCAAATACCCAGGTGCTACTGCGAGCTCTAGTAAGGTACACATCAATAACATGTATATCACATATACCTTTGTTCACCTTGCCATCATTCTTATCCGCCAAATACTTGGGGCAGTTCCGCTTCCAGTGACCAGTCTACTTGCAATAGAAGCACTTAGTTTCAGGCTTAGGTCCAAACTTGGGTTTCTTCTCCTGAGCAGCAACGTGCTTGCTGTTCTTCTTGAAGTTCCCCTTCTTCTTCCCTTTGCCCTTCTTGAAACTGGTGGTCTTACTGACCATCAACACTTGATGCTCCTTCTTGATTCCTACCTCCACTGCCTTTAGCATTGCGAAGAGCTCGAGAATTGTCTTATCCATCCCTTGCATATTATAGTTCATCACGAAGCTCTTGTAGCTTGGTGGAAGTGATTGGAGAATTCTGTCAATGACGCTATCATATGGAAGATTAACTCCCAGTTGAATCAAGTGATTGTAGTACCCAGACATCTTGAGTATATGCTCATTGACAGAACTATTCTCCTCCATCTTGCAGCTATAAAACTTATTGGAGACTTCATATCTCTCAATCCAGGCATTCTTTTGAAATATTAATTCCAACTCCTGGAACATCTCATATGCTCCATGATGTTCAAAACGTCATTGAAGTCCCGGTTCTAAGCCGTAAAGCATGGCACACCGAACTATCGAGTAGTCATCAACACGCGACTGCCAGACATTCACAATATCTGCAGTTGCTGGCGCAGGTGGTACACCCAGCGGTGCTTCCATGACGTAACTCTTCTGTGCAGCAATGAGGATAATCCTCAAGTTACGGACCCAGTCCGTGTAATTGCTACCATCATCTTTCAACTTTGCTTTCTCAAGGAACGCATTAAAATTCAACGGAACAATAGCACGGGCCATCTATCTACAATCAAACATAGACAAGCAAGATACTATCAGGTACTAAGTTCATGATAAGTTCAATTAATCATATTACTTAAGAACTCCCACTTAGAAAGACATCCCTCTAAGCTTCTAAATGATCACGTGATCCAAATCAACTAAACCATAACCGATCATCACATGAAATGGAGTAGTTTTCAATGGTGAACATCACTATGTTGATCATATCTACTATAAGATTCACGCTCGACCTTTCAGTCTCAGTGTTCTGAGGCCATATCTGCATATGCTAGGCTCGTCAAGTTTAACCTGAGTATTCTGCGAGTGCAAAACTGGCTTGCACCCATTGTAGATGGACGTAGAGCTTATCACACCCGATCATCACGTGGTGTCTGGGCACGACGATCTTTGGCAACGGTGCATACTCAGGAGAACACTTTTTATCTTGAAATTTAGTGAGAGATCATCTTATAATGCTACCGTCAATCAAAGCAAGATAAGATGCATAAACGATAAACATCACATGCAATCAATAAGTGATATGATATGTCCATCATCATCTTGTGCTTGTGATCTCCATCTCCAAAGCACCATCATAATCACCATCGTCACTGGCGCGACACCTTGATCTCCATCGTAGCATCGTTGTCGTCTCGCCAATCTTATGCTTCCATGACTATCGCTACCGCTTAGTGATAAAGTAAAGCATTACAGGGTGATTGCATTGCATACAATAAAGCGACAACCATATGGCTCCTGCCAGTTGCCGATAACTCGGTTACAAAACATGATCATCTCATACAATAAAATTTAGCATCATGTCTTGACCGTATCACATCACAACATGCCCTACAAAAACAAGTTAGACGTCCTCTACTTTGTTGTTGCAAATTTTACGTGGCTGCTACGGGCTTAGCAAGAACCGTTCTTACCTACGCATCAAAACCACAATGATAGTTTGTCAAGTTGGTGCTGTTTTAACCTTCTCAAGGACCGGGCGTAGCCACACTCGGTTCAACTAAAGTTGGAGAAACTGACACCCGCCAGCCACCTGTGTGCAAAGCACGTTGGTAGAACCAGTCTCGCGTAAGCGTACGTGTAATGTCGGTCCGGGCCGCTTCATCCAACAATACCGCCAAACCAAAGTATGACATGCTGGTAAGCAGTATGACTTATATCGCCCACAACTCACTTGTGTTCTACTCGTGCATATGACATCTACGCATAAAACCAGGCTCGGATGCCACTATTGGGGAATGTAGTAATTTAAAAAAAAATCCTACGCACACGCAAGATCATGGTGATGCATAACAACGAGAGGGGAGAGTGTTGTCCATGTACCCTCGTAGACCGAAAGCGGAAGCGTTAGCACAACGCGGTTGATGTAGTCATACGTCTTCACGATCCGACCGATCAAGTACCGAACGTACGGCACCTCCGAGTTCAGCACACATTCAGCCCGATGACGTCCATCGAACTCCGATCCAGCCGAGTGCTGAGGGAGAGTTTCTTCAGCACGACGGCGTGGTGATGATGTTGATGATCTACCGACGCAGGGCTTCGCCTAAGCATCGCTACAGTAATATCGAGGTGGACTATGGTGGAGGGGGGCACCGCACACGGCTAAAAGATCAAACGATCATTTATTGTGTCTATGGGTGCCCCCTACCCCCGTATATAAAGGAGCAAGGGGGGTGCAGCCAGCCAGGGAGGGGGCGCGCTAGGAGGAGTCCTACTCCCACCGGGAGTAGGACTCCCGCCCTTTCC
>NC_041384.1:376264556-376282498 GCF_002162155.2 Triticum dicoccoides
GGGGGGGGGGGAGGGGCGCGCTGCCCAGCCCTAGCCGCCTCTGCTCTCTTCCACCTAGGCCCCCTAAAGCCCATTAAGTCCCCGGGGGGTCCGGTAACCTCCCGGTACTCCGGTAAAATCCCGATTTCACCCAAAACACTTCCAATATCCAAACATAGGCTTCCAATATATCAATCTTCATGTCTCGACTATTTAGAGACTCCTCGTCATGTCCGTGATCACATCCAGGACTCCGAACAACCTTCGGTAGATCAAAACATATAAACTCATAATATAACTATCATAGAAACGTTAAGCGTGCGGACCCTATGGGTTCGAGAACTATGTAGACATGACCGAGACATGTCTCCGGTCAATAACCAACAGCGGAACCTGGATGCTCATATTGGCTCCCACATATTCTACGAAGATCTTTATCGGTGAAACCGCACAACAACATATGTTGTTCCGTTTGTCATCGGTATGTTACTTGCCCAAGATTCGATCGTCGGTATCTCAATACGTAGTTCAATCTCGTTACTGGCAAGTCTCTTTACTCGTTCCGTAATACATCATCCTGCAACTAACTCATTAGTTCCAATGCTTGCAACGCTTAAGTGATGTGCATTACCGAGAGGGCCCAGAGATACCTCTCCAACAATAGGAGTGACAAATCGTAATCTCGAAATACGCCAACCCAACAAGTACCTTTGGAGACACCTGTAGAGCACCTTTATAATCACCCAGTTACGTTGTGATGTGTGGTAGCACACAAAGTGTTCCTCCGGTAAACGGGAGTTGCATAATCTCATAGTCATAGGAACATGGATAAGTCATGAAGAAAGCAATAGCAGAATACTAAACGATCGGGTGCTAAGCTAACGGACTGGGTCATGTCAATCACATCATTCTCCTAATGATGTGATCCCATTAATAAAATGACAACTCATGTCTATGGTTATGAAACATAACCATCTTCGATCAACGAGCTAGTCAAGTAGAGGCATACTAGTGACAATCTGTTTGTCTATGTATTCACACATGTATTATGTTTCCGGTTAATACAATTCTAGCATGAATAATAAACATTTATCATGATATAAGGAAATAAATAATAACTTTATTATTGCCTCTAGGGCATATTTCCTTCATTAACTTGGTTTTCTAGGCATTTTATGTGCATAATTCAAATTTGAACTACAAGCACATGCTCCAATGCACTAAAGTTGCTTGAAAAATCACATGTGTGTCCCTGGGTGAATTTCTAGGTCCCATGCAAGAGATGGGAATGAAATTCAAACACCAGGGCACTGTTGATTGCCGGCAAAACATTGAGATGCCTGATTTTTAAATTCTAGTAAATCCAAACGTCGTCTGAAATTCATGAAACTTGGCATGCTATCATGGAGCGACATCAACATGCCATGGTAAAAAAATTGTCCCATTTGGGGCAGGTTCGGGTATAAGCTTCTCACAAACCAGAGCTTCTCACAAAAGCATAATGGTTTCGATAGGGAACGTCCTACCTTTGGGGGCGAAATGATATCCATTGCCTTTTATTGCTTTCAAATTTTTTCTCGTGTCAACATAGAACAACAGGAGTGCTGTGTCAATTTTTGTGATTTTTCGGTGTTCGTTTGGACATTTTTACGCATTAACTGAGTTTTCAATGCATTTATGTGCATAATTCAAATTTGAACTACATGCACATGCTCTAGTGCATATAAATTGGTTGAAAAATCAAATTTGTGTCCTTGGGTGCATGCTTAGGTGCCATGCAAGAAATGGGAATGAATTTCAAACACCAGGGCACCGATGAGTGCTGACAAAACATTGAGATGCCTGGTTTTTAAATGCAGTACATCCAAAACTTGTCCGAAATTCATGAAACTTGGCATTCTATCATGGAGCGGCGTCAACATGCCGTGGTAAAAAATTTGTCCCATTTGGGGCAGGTTCGGGTATAAGCTTCTCACAAACCAGAGCTTCTCACAAAAGCATAATGGTTTTGATAGGGAGCGTCCTACCTTTGGGGACGAAACGATATTCATTGCCTTTTATTGCTTTCAAATTTTTTCTCGTGTCAACATAGAACAACAGGAGTGTTGTGTCAATTTTTGTGATTTTTCGGTGTTCGTTTGAACATTTTTACGCATTAACTGAGTTTTCAATGCATTTATGTGCATAATTCAAATTTGAACTACATGCACATGCTCTAGTGCATATAAATTGGTTGAAAAATCAAATCTGTGTCCTTGGGTGCATGCTTACGTCCCATGCAAGAAATGGGAATGAATTTCAAACACCAGGGCACCGATGAGTGTCGACAAAACATTGAGATGCCTGGTTTTTAAATTCGAGTACATCCAAAACTCGTCCGAAATTCATGAAACTTGGCATTCTATCATGGAGCAGCGTCAACATGCCGTGGTAAAATTTTTGTCCCATTTGGGGCAGGTTTGGGTATATGGTTCTCACAAACCAGAACTTCTCACAACAAGCCTAACGGTTTTGGTACGGAAAGTACGTCCCACCTTTGGGGATGAAACGATATCCATTGCCTCTTATTACTTTCAAAAAATTTCTCGTGTCCACATAGAACAACATGAGTGTTGTGTCAATTTTTGGGATTTTTTCGGGGTTCATTTGGACATTTTTATGCATTAACTGAGTTTTCAATGCATTTATGTGCATAATTCAAATTTGAACTATGTACATGCACATGCTCCAATGCATATAAATTGGTTCAAAAATCAAATCTGTGTCCTTGGGTGCATGCTTAGGTCCCATGCAAGAAATGGGAATGTATTTTTCGGGGTTCGTTTGGCCTTTTTTGTGCATTAACTGGGTTTTCTAGGCATTTTATGTGCATAATTAAAATTTGAACTACAAGCACATGCTCCAATGCACCAAAGTTGGTTGAAAAACCACATGTGTGTCCTTGGGTGCATGCTTAGGTCCCATGCAAGAGACGGGAATGAATTTCAAATACCAGGGCATTGTTGATTGCCGGCGAAACGTTGAGATACTTGGTTCTTAAATTCTAGTAAATCCAAAACTCATCTGAAATTCATGAAACTTGGCATGCTATCATGGAGCAGCATCAACAAGCTATGGTGAAAATTTGGTCCCATTTGGGGCAGGTTTGGGTATAAGCTTCTCACAAACCAGAGCTTCTCACAACAAGCATGATGGTTTCGATAGGGAACGTACCACCTTTGGGGACTGGACGATATCCGTTGCCTCTAATTGCTTTCAAAAAAATTTCTAGTGTCAACATAGAACAACAGGAGTGTTGTGTTTAATCTTGGAATTTTTCGGGGTTCGTTTGGCCTTTTTATACATTAACTGGGTTTTCTAGGCATTTTATGTGCATAATTCAAATTTGAACTACAAGCACATGCTCCAATGCACCAAAGTTGTTTGAAAAATCACATGTGTGTCCTTGGGTGCATGCTTAGGTCCCATGCAAGAGACATGAATGAATTCCAAACACCAAAGCACTGTTGATTGCTGGCAAAATGTTGTCATGAAACTTGGCATGCTATCATGGAGCGGCATCAACATGCCGTGGTGAAATTTTTTCCCATTTGGGGAAGGTTTGGGTATAAGTTTCTCACAAACCAGAGCTTCTCACAAGAAGCATGATGGTTTCGATAGGGAACGTACCACCTTTGGGGACGGGACGATATTCGTTGCCGCTAATTGCTTTCAAAAAAAATTCTAGTGTCTACATAGAACAACAGGAGTGTTCTATTTAATCTTGGAATTTTTCGGGGTTCGTTCGGCCTTTTTTATACATTAACTGGGTTTTCTAGGCATTTTATGTGCATAATTCAAATTTGAACTACAAGCACATGCTCCAATGCACTAAAGTTGGTTCAAAAAATCACATGTGTCCTTGGGTGAATTTCTATGTCCCATGCAAGAGATGGGAATGAAATTCAAACACCAGGGCACTGTTGATTGCCGGCAAACCGTTGAGATGCCTGGTTTTTAAGTTCTAGTAAATCCAAAACTCATCTGAAATTCATGAAACTTGGCATGCTATCATGGAGCGGCATCAACATGCCGTGGTAAAAAAATTGTCCCATTTGGGGAAGGTTCAAGTATAAGTTTCTCACAAACCATAACTCCTCACAACAAGCATGATGGTTTCAATAGGGAACGTCCCACCTTTGGGGACGAAACGATATCCATTGCCTCTTATTGCTTTCAAAAATTTTCTAGTGTCAACATAGAACAACAGGAGTGTTGTGTCAATTTTTTGCAATTTTTCGAGGTACGTTTGGACATTTTTATGCATTAATTCGGTTTTCTAGGCATTTTATGTGCATAATTCAAATTTGAACTAACAGCACATGCTCCAATGCACTCAAGTTGGTTGAAAAATCTAATCTGTGTCCTTGGGTGCATGCTTAGGTCCCATGCAAGAAATGGGAATGAATTTCAAATACCAGGGCACCGTTGATTGCCGGCAAAATATTGAGATGCCTGGTTTTTAAATTCTGGTAAATCCAAAACTCATCTGAAATTCATGAAACTTGGCATGCTATCATGGAGCGGCTTCAACATGCCGCGGTAAATTTTTTGCCGCATTTGGGGCAGGTTCTGTTATATGCTTCTCACAAACTAGAGCTTCTCACAACAAGCATGACGGTTTTGGTATGGAACGTACGTCCCACCTTTGGGGACAAAATGATATCCATTGCCTCTTATTGCTTTCAAAAAATTTCTCGTGTCAACATTGAACAACAGGAGTGTTGTGAAATTTTTTGGGATTTTTCGGGGGTTGTTTGGACATTTTTATGCATTAACTGGGTTTTCAATGCATCTATGTGCATAATTCAAATTTGAACTACGTACATGCACATGCTCAAATGCATATAAATTGGTTGAAAAATCAAATCTGTGTCCTTGGGTGCATGCTTAGGTCCCATGCGAGAAATGAGAACGAATTTTTCGAGGTTCGTTTGGCCTTTTTATACATTAACTGGGTTTTCTAGGCATTTTATGTGCATAATTGAAATTTGAACTACAGGCACATGCTCCAATGCACCAAAGTTGATTGAAAAACCACATGTGTTTCCTTGGGTGCATGCTTAGGTTCCATGCAAGAGACGGGAATGAATTTCAAACACCAGGGCACTATTGACTGCCGACAAAACGTTGAGATACCTGGTTTTTAAATTCTAGTAAATCCAAAACTCGTCTGAAATTCATGAAACTTGGCATGCTATCATGGAGCGTCATCAACACGCCGTGGTGAAAATTTTGTCCCATTTGGGGCAGGTTTGGGTATAAGCTTCTCACAAACCGGAGCTTCTCACAACAAGCATGATGGTTTCGATAGGGAATGTACCACCTTTTGGGACGGGACGATATCTGTTGCCTCTTTTTGCTTTCAAAATTTTTCTAGTGTCAACATAGAACAACATGAGTGTTGTGTTTAATCTTGGAATTTTTCGGGGTTCGTTTGGCCTTTTTTATACATTAACAGGGTTTTCTAGGCATTTTATGTGCATAATTCAAATTTGAACTAGAAGCACATGCTGCAATGCACTAAAGTTGGTTGAAAAATCACATGTGTGTCCTTGGGTGAATTTCTAGGTCCCATGCAAGAGATGGGAATGAAATTCAAACACCAGGGCACTTTTGATTGCCGGCAAAACTTTGAGATGCCTGGTTTTTAAATTCTAGTAAATCCAAAACTCATCTGAAATTCATGAAACTTGGCATGCTATCATGGAGCGACATCAACATGCAGTGGTAAAAAATTTGTCCCATTTGGGGAAGGTTTGTGTATAAGATTCTCACAAACTAGAGTTTCTCACAACAAGCATGATGGTTTCGATAGGGAACGTCCAACCTTTGGGGACGAAACAATATCCGTTGCCTCTTATTTCTTTCAATTTTTTTCTAGGGTCAACATAGAACAATAGGAGTGTTGTGTCAATTTTTGTGATTTTTTAGGGTTCGTTTGGACATTTTTATGCATTAACTGGGTTTTCTAGGCATTTTATGAGCATAATTCAAATTTGAACTACAAGCGCATGCTCCAATGCACTAAAGTTGGTTGAAAATCTAATCTAAGTCCTTGGGTGAATTTCTAGGTCCCATGAAAGAGATGGGAATGAAAGTCAAACACCAGGGCACTGTTGATTGCCGGCAAAACATTGAGATGCCTTGTTTTTAAATATTAGTAAATCCAAAACTCGTCTAAAATTCATGAAACTTGGCATGCTATCATGGAGCGGTATCAACATGTCGTGGTAAATTTTTTGTCCCATTTGGGGAAGGTTCGGCTATAAGCTTCTCACAACAAGAATGATGGTTTCGATAGGGAACGTCTCACCTTTGGGGACGAAATGATATCCATTGCCTCCTATTGCTTTCAAAAAATTTCTAGTGTCAACATAGAGCAGCAGGAGTGTTGTGTCAACTTTTGTGATTTTTTGGGGTTCGTTTGGTAATTTTTATGCATTAACTGGGTTTTCTAGGCATTTTTTGTGCATAATTCAAATTTGAACTACAAGCACATGCTGCAATGCACTAAAGTTGGTTGAAAAATCTAATCTGTGTCCTTGGGTGAATTTCTAGGTCCCGTGCAAGAGATGGGAATGAAATTCAAGCACCAGGGCACTGTTGATTTCCGGCAAAATGTTGAGATGCCTGGTTTTTAAATTCTTGTAATCAAAAACTCGTCTGAAATTCATGAAACTTGGCATGCTATCATGGAGCGGCATCAACATGTCGTTGTAAAAAATTTGTCCCATTTGGGGCAGGTTCGGGTATATGCTTCTCACAAACCAGAGCTTCACACAACAAGCATGATGGTTTCAGTAGGGAACGTCCCACCTTTGGGGACGAAACGATATCCATTGCCTCTTATTTGTTTCAATTTTTTTCTTGTTTCAACATAGAACAGCAGGAGTGTTGTGTAAATTTTTGGGATTTTTCGGGGTTGGTTTGGACATTTTTATGCATTAACTGAGTTTTCAATGCATTTATGTGCATAATTCAAATTTGGACTACATGCACATGCTCCATTGCATATAGATTGGTTGAAAAATCAAATCTGTGTCCTTGGGTGCATGCTTAGGTCCCATGTAAGAAATGGAAATGAATTTCAAACACCAGGGCACCGTTGATTGCCGACAAAACATTGAGATGCGTGGTTTTTAAATTCTAGTAAATCCAAAACTCATCTGAAATTCATGAAACTTGGCATGCTATCATGGAATGACACCCAACATGCTGTGGCATTTTTCATGTCCATTTTGAGAGATGGCACACTCAAATAATGACAACCAACAAATGCATTTAAAAAAAAGCTGCCGCTTTAATATCTCAAACGTTTGTATAATTCAAACTGTGTGCGTTCTGTTAACCATTCATGTGACGCCACATGTCTTGGTTTCAATGGCTGTAGGAGGTGCCGTGCGAACAGCTGCTTGACCCTGACTGGACGGGAGGCGTGCGAGCACAGTCCGGTGCGCAGGCTGACCGAGAGGCGTGCAAGCTGTCCTCCAATGCGTAGGCTCATTGGGAAGCATGCAAGTTGTACGCTGCGCAGGCTCACTGGGAAGCAAGCCCTTTGACTTCCATGGCCGCCCTCCTTCCTCCCCATTAATGGTGCCCAAGCCACTGTTTAGTACGGGCGGCCTTACTATTCGCCTCCCATTCCCCTCCCCCCAGCAGACCTCTACCAACGCCATGGCGCAAAATGATCATTTGCCACTAGTCTTCAAGTTTGGTGAAGTTGACTCTGAGCCAGAGGAGATAGAAAATAAGGAGGAATGGGGCCTCATGGACATGGCCCAGAATGAGCTGGCCGCGGCGGTTGCTGCCCCCGCTCCCATCCCCGCGCCCGCGCCAGCGACCATCTCCGTAGCATTGACAGGCTGGTCGCCGAGCACTATCGCAGAGCTGGATGCCGCGGGCGTCAGCGAGGTCTCCGCGCACCCGTGCGAGCTCGTGTACATGCCAGCGCCAGTGCCTGTGCCCGTGCACCCCCCCTCCACCCGCCGTGGTGCCGGCCCTCGTGCATTTGGCTGCACCCGCCGCGCCCGTGCCCGTGCCCATGCGCCCCCCCTCAGCGGCATGGGACGATGTCGTCGACCGTAACCTCTCAGCGGTGCCAGTTGCCGTCCTCCCGCGCTCCGCCCGTCGATCGCGCGACGACATGATGTTTGATTTAGAAGTGAAGAACATTGTGTGCTGCCTTGAAGACTTCAACAACGGCGTCCCGGAGGACGACAATGACGGCGCGACACGGCGCCGCAGGAAACAGTTTTTTTGGGGTTTAATACTGTATCTCGAATTCTCGATCATATGAATATAAATTTGCAGTGTACTGAATGAAAGATATGGTTTGAATGAACTTGCGTTTTTCTCTCTTAATGCACAAACTTATCAAATGATTTTATTTTGAAAAAAACGTCAATGTTTTTTAAATATAAAACACTCATCACAAACGTTTTAGTTAGAACACCCGTATGCAAACCGACAGCTTCCCCAGGAAGTCAAGGGAAAATGTGCCGAGCAGGATTTTTGCATCCCTTCAACGCAAACAGTTGTTTTGCATGACCCGTGTGCAACCATGTACAAACAATTGGGTAAGATTTGCATATCTATCATTTTGGGTATGTTGCCATTTGTCAAACTGGAAAGATTGACATTTGTTTATCTAGTAACATTGCCATTTGTCAACCTTGTAACACTGCGATTTGTCAAAATATGCAGCTAAAAATCACTAACACTATCTAATTTTTGCAACTAAAATCACTAGCACTGTTCATATGGACACCACTAGTAGGCGTGAGTTGATGGACGCATATGCAAATGTACCATTGATTACATACAATAAGTCATCAACCCACAATGACAACGAGGATACACGTTGGATTATAGATCATTTCCAACAAAACATTCTAGTAAAGTTTTTCTCACACAAAAAATAACAAAGCGATGAAATGAACTTCAGCTCAACAACTCGTCGGCGTTGGAAACACTTGCTTTGAACCAGAAATGATTCTCTTGGAAGGGCCAGCTACTGTAAATCTCGAGACCAACGCAGGACTGCTCATCCAGGCTGAAGTGGCCTATGTTAGGACCCATATTGGGACGTTAGTGAAGTATAGCAATGTCCGAGCTATAGATACAGTTGCTTCTCATAAATGCTAGTAACATTGTGTCAACAATAGCTGGATCGCCTTCCACCATCATTGGATAGTTTTGTCCAAGGAAGAGCGAGTTTCCTCCAAGATTTTCAATACTGAACCGGGGAAAAGGTGTTGGCGCTAGTACACTAGTATCCATCCCGAATACCCTGCAATGGATGTTGGAATAGATCCGAAGAGTGTGACCATGCGAGACAACACCTGCGTCCTTAGTAACATCCGCAGTGCCCTGTATACAGACAAGAAGAGGTGATCCATCGAAATAAGTTTCCAGGCACCACTGAGTATATGGGTCCTGCTCGTCCTCATGCTCGTGATCATCAGCATCATCATCTCCCCCTTGGTTATAAAAATTTTCAAGTATAGGTGGTGGAATGTTCGCAGGACCTTGGAAACACAAGAAGGTTAATTAGTAAAGGGAAACTAGCTAACCCACATGCATGTGGATGAAACAATTATAATTATGGTGGAAGACAAACGTATCTAAAGCATCAGGATTTCATGCAAAAACAGTGCCACGAGTGGTGGCAGCAAACACAAGACCCTCGTATTGAATTGCATCACAGTACTCATCCATGTACATAAATTGATTTTTGGGCAATATCCATCGAGGTGTGGAAGTAAGGACGACAACAAGCTTGTCGAAGATAGCAACAACTTCATAGTTCGTGTAATCCCAAGAGCGGTTAGGAACTCGACAAATTGCTATCTTCTGTAGACGACGGTCACCAAGATCGTATTTGAACTCACGTAGAGTACGGGTGTACTCAACCTCTAAGCAGTCGTCTGAGATTTTTGGAAGTGGAACCCAGTGACGAGTGTACACATTCACAAGTTCCCACTCGCAGTTGTACCCAATATAAACAACCCAATCTCCATTTGCGCCTACCCAAGCCTTGCCCTCAAGCGATGGCATATTAACATCATATGTATCATTATAAAGCGGTATCAACTTGCACAAGGCGAGGATTCCCTCGTCCCCGCGCCAGTCAGCTGGGTCACGGCAAATAAGATAGGGGAGATCAAACCGCTCCTGGACCCTTGGGTTCCTTGTATTGATGTTATTAGATGAGTCGAGAATGGTCTTGAACGAACCTGCCATGCTAGCCGAGGTGATGACGTTGCACCGATCAATGAGTTCCTCCACCACGTCATCTTTCAGATAGGGGCAAGAATAACGGGGTCGTTTCCCGCCTGTTCCCTCCATGGAGAAGATGATCGAACAATGGCAGAAGGAAGGGTGAAGGCAAATGGGGGGAGGAAGAGCATGCGACAGTAGTTCCAAATCGAGAGGGAAAGGTGAAGATGCGATGGACGGTTGCCACGATACACGAAGAGGCGCCTGGGAGCGAACGACTGCCACAGAGGTCACACACCGATACGTCTCCAACGTATCTATAATTTCTGATTGCTCCATGCTATATTATCTTCTGTTTCGGACATTATTGGGCTTCATTATCCACTTTTATATTATTTTGGGACTAACCTACTAACCGGAGGCCCAGCCTAGAATTGTTGTTTTTTGTGCCTATTTTAGGGTTTCGAAGAAAAGGAATATCAAACGAGTCCAAACGGAATGAAACATTCGGGAACGTGATTTTTGGAACGAACAAGATCTAGGAGACTTGGACCCTACGTCAAGCAACTAACAGGGAGGCCACAAGGTAGGGGGGCGCGCCTACCCCCCGGCGCGCCCTCCACCCTCGTGGGCCCCCTGTTGCTCCACCGACGTACTTCTTCCTCCTATGTATACCTACGTACCCCCAAACGATCAGATACGGAGCCAAAACCCTAATTCCATCACCGTAACTTTCTGTATCCATGAGATCCCATCTTGGGGCCTGTTCCGGAGCTCCGCCGGAGGGGGCATCAATCACGGAGGGCTTCTACATCAACACCATAGCCTCTCCGATGAAGTGTGAGTAGTTTGCCTCAGACCTTTGGGTCCATAGTTATTAGATAGATGGCTTCTTCTCTCTTTTTGGATCTCAATACAAAGTTCCCCCCTTCTTGTGGAGATCTATTCGATGTAATCTTCTTTTTGCGGTGTGTTTGTTGAGACCGATGAATTGTGGGTTTATGATCAAATTTATCTATGAACAATATTTGAATCTTCTCTGAATTCTTTTATGTATGATTGGTTATCTTTGCAAGTCTCTTCGAATTATCAGTTTGGTTTGGCCTACTAGATTGATCTTTCTTGCAATGTGAGAAGTGCTTAGCTTTGGGTTCAATCCTGTGGTGTCCTTTCCCAGTGATAGTAGGGGCAGCAAGGCACGTATTGTATTGTTGCCATCGAGGATAACATGATGGGGTTTTCATCATATTGCATGAGTTTATCCATCTACATCATGTCATCTTGCTTAAGGTGTTACTCTATTCTTATGAACTTAATACTCTAGATGCATGCTGGATAGCAGTCGATGTGTGGAGTAATAGTAGTAGATGCAGGCAGGAGTCGGTCTACTTGTCTCGGATGTGATGCCTATATACATGATCATACCTAGATATTCTCATAACTATGCTCAATTCTGTCAACTGCTCAACAGTAATTTGTTCACCCATCGTAAAATACTTATGCTCTTGAGAGAAGCCACTAGTGAAATCTATGGCCCCCGGGTCTATCTTCATCATATTAATCTTCCAATACTTAGTTATTTTCATTGCCTTTTATTTTAGTTTGCATCTTTATCATAAAAATACCAAAAATATTATCTAATCATATCTATCAGATCTCACTCTCGTAAGTGACCGTGTAAGGATTGACATCCCCTTATCGCGTTGCTTGCGAGGATTTATTTGTTTTGTGCAGGTGCGAGGGACTAGCGCGTAGCCTCCTACTGGATTGATACCTTGCTTCTCACAAACTGAGGGAAATACTTACGCTACTTTGTTGCATCACCCTTTCCTCTTCAAGGAAAAACCAACGCAGTGCTCAAGAGGTAGCAAGAAGCATTTCTGGCGCCGTTGCCGGGGAGGTCTACGCAAAAGTCAACATACCAAGTACCCATCACAAACCCTTATCTCCCGCATTATATTATTTGGCATTTGCCCCTCGTTTTCCTCTCCCCCACTTCACCCTTGCCGTTTTATTCGCCCTCTCTCTCTATCCTCCCTCTCTTTCCCTATTTGCCTCTTTTTGCCTGTTCCTCATTTGCTTGTGTGTTGGATTGCTTGCTTATCACGATGGCTCAAGATAACACTAAATTGTGTGCTTACCAATACCAACAACAATGATTTTATTAGCACTCAGATTGCTCCTCTTACCGATGCTGAATCTTGTGAAATTAATGTTGCCTTGCTGAATCTTGTCATGAAAGATCCGTTTTCCGGCCTTCCTAGTGAAGATGCCGCTACCCATCTAAATAGCTTCGTTGATTTGTGTGATATGCAAAAGAAGAAAGATGTGGACAATGATATTGTTAAATTGAAGCTATTTCCTTTTTCGCTTAGAGATCATGCTAAAGCTTGGTTTTCGTCTTTGCCTAAAAATAGTATTGATTCGTGGAATAAGTGCAAAGATGCTTTTATCTCTAAGTATTTTCCTCCTGCTAAGATCATCTCTCTTAAAAACGATATTATGAATGTTAAGCAACTTGATCATGAACATGTTGCACAAGGTTTGGAGAGGATGAAATTAATGATACGTAATTGCCCAACACATGGTTTGAATTTATGGATGATTATACAAAATTTTTATGTTGGATTGAATTTTGCTTCTAGAAATCTTTTAGATTCGGCCACGGGAGGCACTTTTATGGAAATCACTTTAGGAGAAGCTACTAAACTCCTAGATAATATTATGGTTAATTATTCTCAATGGCACACTGAAAGATCTACTAATAAGAAAGTGCATGCGATAGAAGAAATTAATGTTTTGAGTGGAAAGATGGATGAACTTATGAAATTATTTGCTAATAAAAGTGTTTCTTCTTATCCTAATGATATGCCTTTGTCTACTTTGATTGAGAATAATAATCAATGTATGGATGTGAATTTTGTTGGCAGGAACAATTTTGGTAACAACGCGTATAGAGGAAACTTTAATCCTAGGCCTTATCCTAGCAATTCCTCTAATAATTATGGTAATTCATACAACAATTATTATGGAAATTATAATAAGATGCCCTCTGATTTTGAATATAATATTAAATAATTTATTACATCGCAAAAGAATTTCAATGCTTTGATTGAAGAAAAATTGCTTTAGATTGATGAGTTGGCTAGGAACGTTGATAGAATTTCTCTTGATAGTGATTCTTTGAAACTTAGATCTATTCCACCTAAGCATGATATCAATGAGTCTCTCAAAGCCATGAGAATTTCCATTGATGAGTGCAAAGAAAGAACCGCTAGGATGCGTGCTAATAAAGATTCCTTTATAAGAGTGTGTTCTTCTAGTTTCCATGATAATAAAGATGAAGATCTAAAAGTTATTGATGTGTCCCCTATTAAATCTTTGTTTTTCAATATGAATATTGATAATGATGGGACTGAATATGATCCACCTTTACCTAGAAGGCGTTCCAAAAATTCGGAGTTTTTAGATCTTGATGCTAAATTTGATAAAAGTGGGATTGAAGAGATCAAAACTCTAGATGTTAATGAACCTACTATTTTGGATTTCAAGGAATTTAATTATGATAATTGCTCTTTGATAGATTGTATTTCCTTGTTTCAATCCGTGCTAAATTCTCCTCATGCTTATAGTCAAAATAAAGCTTTTACCAAACATATCGTTGATGCTTTGATGCAATCTTATGAAGAAAAACTTGAGTTGGAAGTTTCTATCCCTAGAAAACTTTATGATGAGTGGGAACCTACTATTAAAATTAAAATTAAAGATCATGAATGCTATGCTTTGTGTGATTTGGGTGCTAGTGTTTCCACGATTCCAAAGACTTTGTGTGATTTGTTAGGTTTCTGTGATTTTGATGATTCCTCTTTAAACTTGCACCTTGCGGATTCCACTATTAAGAAACCTATGGGAAGAATTAATGATGTTCTTATTGTTGCAAATAGGAACTATGTGCCCGTAGATTTTATTGTTCTTGACATAGATTGCAATCCTTCATGTCCTTTTATTCTTGGTAGACCTTTCCTTAGAACGATTGGTGCAATTATTGATATGAAGGAAGGAAATATTAGATTCCAATTTCCGTTAAGGAAAGGCATGGAACACTTTCCTAGAATGAAAATTAAATTAGCTTATGAATCTATTATGAGAGCCACTTATGGATTACCTACCAAAGATGGCAATACCTAGATCTATCCTTACTTTTTATGCCTAGCTAGGGGCGTTAAACGATAGCGCTTGTTGGCAGGCAACCCAATTTTGTTTTTATTCCTTGCTTTTTGCTCCTATTTAGTAATAAATAATTTATCTATCCTCTGTTTTGGTTGTGTTTTTTTGTGTTTAATTAGTGTTTGTGCCAAGTAGAACCGTTGGGAAGACTTGGTGAAAGTCTTGTTAATCTTGCTGTGCAAAACAGAAACTTTAGAATTTTATTTTAGAATTCCTCACGTCCAGCAATTTATTTTAGAATTTTTGGGGTTCCAGATCTTGCGCTAGCTACAGATTACTACAGACTATTCTGTTTTTGACAGATTCTGTTTTTCGTGTCTTGTTTGCTTATTTTGATGAAACTATGGCTAGTAAAATAGTTTATAAACCATAGATAAGTTGGAATACAGTAGGTTCAACACCAATATAAATAAATAAATAATGAGTTCATTACAGTACCTTGAAGTGGTCTTTTGTTTTCTTTCGCTAACGGAGCTCACGCGATTTTCTATTTTAAGTTTTGTGTTGTGAAGTTTTCAAGTTTTGGGTAAGGATTTGATGGATTATGGAACAAGTAGTGGCAAGAGACTAAGCTTGGGGATGCCCATGGCACTCCCAAGATAATCTAAGGACACCAAAAAGCCAAAGCTTGGGGATGCCCCGGAAGGCATCCCCTCTTTCGTCTACTTCCATCGGTAACTTTACTTGGAGCTATATTTTTATTCACCACATGATATGTGTTTTTCTTGGAGTGTCTTGTATGATTTGAGTCTTTGCCTTTTAGTTTACGACAATCATCTTTGCTGTACACACCTTTTGAGAGAGATACACATGATTCGGAAATTATTAGAATACTCTATGTGCTTCACTTATATCTTTTGAGTTATATAGTTTTGCTCTAGTACTTCAGTTATATCTTTAGAGCACGGTGGTGGATTTGTTTTATAGAAACTATTGATCTATCATGCTTCACTTAGATTATTTTGAGAGTCTTAAATAGCATGGTAATTTTCTTAAATAATCCTAATATGCTAGGTATTCAAGATTATACAAAACTTTCTTATGAGTGTTTTGAATACTAAGAGAAGTTTGATGCTTGATGATTGTTTTGAGATATGGAGGTAGTAATATTAAAGTTGTGCTAGTTGAGTAGCTGTGAAATTGAGAAATACTTGTGTTGAAGTTTGCAAGTCCCGTAGCATGCACGTATGGAAAACGTTATGTAACAAATTTGAAACATGGGGTGTTCTTTGATTGTCTTCCTTATGAGTGGCGGTCGGGGACGAGCGATGGTCTTTTCCTACCAATCTATCCCCCTAGGAGCATGCGCGTAGTGCTTGGTTTTTGATAACTTGTAGACTTTTGCAATAAGTATGTGAGTTCTTCATGACTAATGTTGAGTCCATGGATTATACGCACTCTCACCCTTCCATCATTGCTAGCCTCTTCGGTACTGTGCATTGCCCTTTCTCACATTGAGAGTTGGTGCAAACTTCGCCGGTGCATCCAAACCCCGTGATATGATACGCTCTTTCACACATAAACCTCCTTATATCTTCCTCAAAACAGCCACCATACCTACCAATTATGGCATTTCCATAGCCATTCCGAGATATATTGCCATGCAACTTTCCACCATCCTGTTTATCATGACACATTCATCATTGTCATATTGCTTTGCATGATCATGTAGTTGACATCGTATTTGTGGCAAAGCCACCGTTCATAATTCTTTCATACATGTCTCACTTGATTGATTGCATATCCCGGTACACTGCCAAAGGCATTCATATAGAGTCATACCTTGTTCTAGTATCGAGTTGTAATCATTGAGTTGTAAATAAATAGAAGTGTGATGATCATCATTTAATAGAGCGTTGTCCCAATATAAAAAAAGGCCAAATAAAAAAAGGAAGGCCCAAAAAAAATGAAAAGGGACAATGCTACTATCTTTTTTTCCACACTTGTGCTTCAAAGTAGCACCATGATCTTCATGATAGAGAGTCTCTTGTTTTGTTACTTTCATATACTAGTGGGAATTTTTCATTATAGAACTTGGCTTGTATATTCCAACAATGGGCCTCCTCAAGTGCCCTAGGTCTTCGTGAGCAAGCAAGTTGGATGCACACCCACTATTTTATTTTGTTGAGCTTTCATACATTTATAGCTCTAGTGCATTCGTTGCATGGCAATCCCTACTCCTTGCATTAACATCAATCAATGGGCATCTCCATAGCCCATTGATTAGCCTCACTGATGTGAGACTTTCTCCTTTTTTGTCTTCTCCACATAACCCCCATCATTATACTCTATTCCACCCATAGTGCTATATCCATGGCTCACGCTCATGTATTGCGTGAAGGTTTATAAAGTTTGAGATTACTAAAGTATGAAACAATTGCTTGGCTTGTCATCGGGGTTGTGCATGATGAGGGCATTCTTGTGTGACGAAAATGGAGCATGACTAAACTATATGATTTTGTAGGGATGAACTTTCTTTGGCCATGTTATTTTGAGAAGACATAATTGCTTAGTTAGTATGCTTGAAGTATTATTATTTCTATGTCAACATTAAACTTTTGTCTTGAATCTTTCAGATCTTAATATTCATGCCATAATTAAGAAGAATTACATTGAAATTATGCCAAGTAGCATTCCACATCAAAAATTCTATTTTTATCATTTACCTACTCGAGGACGAGCAGGAATTAAGCTTGGGGATCACTACTAGGGAAAACGTTATACACATCATCTTAGCAGCTACGCGGTTTAAAAACAGGCGCTACTGCTAACTAGCAGTAGCGAGCTTAAAGGAACTGCGCTACTAATAACTAGATAGCAATAGCGCTCTAGGTGAAACAAGCGCTACTACTATAATTGCCACGGATTTGCCCCCAGTCTAGATATAGTAGTAGCGCCCTTCCCTGGACGCGCTGCTGCTAAAGTACTTAGTAGCAGCGTGTTTCTGCAAAACTCGCTGCTGCTAAGTGTTGCACCTAATTAAGTTTAGTCCCATACTGCTAAGCGAACAAGGTGTTTACCACCTTAAATATGTTGACTATTTAGATTCTACACAAAAAGATCAATGATGACCAACGTATATTTTGATGCGTGCTTAGACTTAGCAGTAGCATTTTTCCTGAAAAAGCGCTATAGCTACTTTAGCTATAGCGCGTTTCCTGAAGTGCGCTACTCCTAGTTCGACTTAACCACCTGCCCGCTCAAAATTTCGCTAAGTCCTCATTCCCCCCATTGTTCCCCTACTCCTCTGTCGCTGCCGCCCGAGCCTGAGCCTGCCCTCACCGCCGCCGCCCGAGGCCGCCGTTAACCTCACCGCCACCGCTCTCGACCTCACCGTCGACGCTGCCTCCCCCACCCCCTCCGCTCTCAACCTCACCGCCGCTCTCGACCTCACCATCGTCGCCGCCTCCCCCAACCCCGCCGCCGCCTCCCGATCCCAAGCCCGCCCTCGCTGCCCCTACCTCTCCATCGCCGAG
>NC_041384.1:376282777-376383356 GCF_002162155.2 Triticum dicoccoides
TATTAGATGTTAATTTAGGGTTCATAGATAATGATTTTTAGCAGTAGTAGATGTTAATTAGTAGTAGTGATGGTACTAGTTAACTATTGTATAATGTAGTTTATTTTTACTATTTTTACTAAGTGTTTAAAAATAATTAGTAAGTAAATTAATAAACTAGTTGAACTACTTTAGTTGTAGTTGAACTAGCTTAGTAAGTAAATTAATAAACTAGTTGAACTAGTTGAATTAATAGAACTAATGTATTTTTAGTAAGATAATTAATATAACTAGTTGAACTACTTTACTTTTAGAAAGAACTAGTTTTTTTCTATTTATAGTAAGTTTATATTTAGTAAGAACTAGTTGAATTAATAAAACTAGTTGAACATGTCATATTTGTTGTTATTTTTTAGTTTAAGCAATTATTCGGGATGTATTAGTGATAACTTATACGGTTTTTGCTTTTGCAGAAATCAAGGAGCCCCTCCATCATCCCCGCCGTCGTCCCCGTCATCGACCCCCTCCGACATCGAGGTGAGACCAGCCAAATATCCATGTATATCTTGTGTTGCTCAAATAGGATATGTGGTTGCCCAAGTGGCCGTTCATGTTCAGTTTACACCTCCAAGTGGCCTATGTTTTGCGGGAGTGTTGATTAATTTCCGTTCCGGCAAATTTCAGGTCATGCCGGATTTTTCCGTGAATTCTGGCATGACTTGTGCTAGAATATGTAGGAAATATCGAGTGGCCTAGATTTTCTCGAAAAATAATGATCTAATTTAGGTTTTTTAGTACATATATTAAATTGTAAAAGTTTAATCTTTGAATTATGAACGTAGGAAATGTCGTACTCGGACAACGACAGTCTCCTAGGGGAGTGCAGCTGGTGCCACGATGATCGAGGTATGTGCGACAGGTTCGTTGAGCTGGACGAAGATCAGCGCTTCAGCATTAAGCTCGAGGAGACCTTCGATGTTGAAATGGTATGCAACAACGACAAGTGTTTTTTTCGTAATTAAGCATGACTTCAACTATTTCAATGTCTAATTTTCATCTTTTACAATTCGACTAGCTTATCCCATGCCATGCGAGATGCTATGTCTTGGAGAGGATGGGTTTTGAAGACCATGAAAATTTTCAAACAAAGAAAATACACCTAAGGACTCATCATGATATCGATTTTGAAGTAAATCTGTACAATTCTCAGAGCGTAACCCATTTTGGTTGCCAAAATTGGGAAGCACTTTGCAAAATGTATGGTTTTTATGAGGGTATGATTGTCACCATGGATCTTGGTGATCCTGACATCGAGCAAGACAATATGGACATTTGGGTCCTTGTTGATACGCTTCCGATTCTACCGCAATGTGAGTTTCTCAAACATAGTTATTAACTAATTTATATTGTTTATTTCAAAATAGTTGATAGCTTATTTCCATTGACAGCTTATTTTGAATCTTCAAAGAATGTGTAGAAGATGGTAGACAAAACCCACTACACTGATGGCTCCGAATTAACTTATAAGGAGAAAAGTCATCTGATTGCTTATTATACTTATCTTGAGAATTACAATACCTATTATCGAACTCCTCCAAATTATGGTGAATATGTGCCACTAGTGCACGTGTTGAACCACGGTAACTTCTATGGAGATACCCTGGTAAGATTTTTCACTATTACGACATCAGTGCATCTTTTGCATACTTCTAAAACTAGTACATCATTGCTAACTATGAAGTTATTACTATGTTTTTCAATAGAAAATCCTGATGGATTGTGTGCCTCATCTGATGTATTAGAATGGTCGCCTTGCAGTTCTGAACATACAGCCAGGTCAATCTAAGGAGCTCACCTATGCATATCAGATTTCTAAAACCGGTGAACACATGCTAATCAAAGAATGGAAAAAATGTTTGGACATTCGCAAGGAGGTTCTTGGAAGTAACATTAAGCGAAAGGCAAGAATTGGAGATAGGATAATGTCCATTCTCCATAATGGAGAGTCAGGGGCTATCTTGTTTTTTGCTATTTTACCTCAGAGAATATAGTAGGTCCTAAGAGAACGTAGTAGGTCCTATGAGGTACAATATGTTTATTATGTGATACAATGTGTTAGAGTTGATGATGAGGAGTACTTGTGATTACGACTAGTGACCAATTTGCTATGTGATGTCTCATTGATGAAAACAATGATCTTGAGGAGGTGTTATATGACAATGATGTATTATGATGATAAGTTGTTAATGATATGATGATGATGATATTTATTATATCATTGGGTGAAAGAACCGCGGATTAGTTTCAAGTGGATGTCCATCCACTTGAAACTAGTCCACGGTTCTTTCACCCCACGATGTAATAACTCATTATGATGTAAAAACAATTTCTAAATTCCTGTTGTATGAAAACTTGTGTAAAGGTGTACGAATACAACATGAAATAAAAAAGAAATAAAATACGAAATAATAGTAGCAGTGCGGGAAGGGAGAAGCGCTACTACTAATTACCAGTAGCGCCCCTCCAGGAAGTCGCTACTACTAAGTCGATTTAGCAGTAGCGTGGGCAAAGGCACGCTACTGCTATACGTTAGCTGTAGCGCCTTATCAGTAGCGCATCGCCCCACGCTACTGATAGGCCTAAAACCTGCGCTGTTGCTAGGCTTTTCCCTAGTAGTGGATGCTTGATACGTCTCCAACGTATCTATAATTTTTGATTGCTCCATGCTATATTATCTTCTGTTTTGGACATTATTGGGCTTTATTATCCACTTTTATATTATTTTTGGGACTAACCTACTAAACGGAGGCCCAGCCCAGAATTGCTATTTTTTTTGCCTATTTTAGGGTTTTGAAGAAAAGGAATATCAAACGCAGTCCAAACGGAATGAAAACTTCGGGAACGTGATTTTTGGAACGAACAAGATCCAAGAGACTTGGACCCTACGTCAAGCAACCAACAGGGAGGCTACGAGGTAGGGGGGCGCGCCTACCCCCCCAGGCGCGCCTACCCCCCCAGGCGCGCCCTCCACTCTCGTGGGCCCCCTGTTGCTCCACCGACGTACTTCTTCCTCCTATATATACCTACGTACCCCCAAACGATCAGATACGGAGCCAAAACCCTAATTCCACCGCCGTAACTTTCTGTATCCATGAGATCCCATCTTGGGGCCTGTTTCGGAGCTCCGCCGGAGGGGGTATCGATCATGGAGGGCTTCTACATGAACACCATAGCCTCTCCGATGAAGTGTGAGTAGTTTACCTCAGACCTTCGGGTCCGTAGTTATTAGCTAGATGTCTTCTTCTCTCTTTTTGGATCTCAATACCAAGTTCTCCCCCTCTCTTGTGGAGATCTATTCGATGTAATCTTCTTTTTGCGGTGTGTTTGTTGAGACCAATGAATTGTGGGTTTATGATCAAGTTTATCTATGAACAATATTTGAATCTTCTCTGAATTCTTTTATGTATGATTGGTTATCTTTGCAAGTCTCTTCGAATTATCAGTTTGGTTTGGCCTACTAGATTGATCTTTCTTGCAATGGGTGAAGTGCTTAGCTTTGGGTTCAATATTGCGGTGTCCTTTCCCAGTGACAGTAGGGGCAGCAAGGCATGTATTGTATTGTATTGTTGCCATCGAGGATAACAAGATGGGGTTTTCATCATATTGCATGAGTTTATCCCTCTACATCATGTCATCTTGCTTAAGGTGTTACTCTATTCTTATGAACTTAATACTCTAGATGCATGCTGGATAGCGGTCGATGTGTGGAGTAATAGTAGTAGATGCAGGCAGGAGTTGGTCTACTTGTCTCGGATGTGATGCCTATATACATGATCATACCTAGATATTCTCATAACTATGCTCAATTCTGTCAATTGCTCAATAGTAATTTGTTCACCCATCGTAAAATACTTATGCTCTTGAGAGAAGCCACTAGTGAAACCTATGGCCCCCGGGTCTATCTTCATCATATTAATCTTCCAATACTTAATTATTTTCATTGCCTCTTATTTTACTTTGCATCTTTATCATAAAAATACCAAAAATATTATCTTATCATATCTCACTCTCGTAAGTGACCGTGTAGGGATTGACAACCCCTTATCGCGTTGGTTGCGAGGATTTATTTGTTTTGTGCAGGTGCGAGGGACTAGCGTGTAGCCTCCTACTCGATTGATACCTTGGTTCTCAAAAACTGAGGGAAATACTTACGCTACTTTGCTGCATCACCCTTTCCTCTTCAAGGGAAAACGAACGTTGTGCTCAAGAGGTAGCACACTGACGTCAAGGGCCGAGTGAACGCTTGTGTATATCGCACACACCTTGATCTGGCTGACTGTTTCTTTTGTGTTGCCTAATCACAAACAGTTCATCCGAGTGAACCGTATGTTGTATATCGCACACACCTTCATCTGGCTGCCAGTTTCTTTTGTGTTGCCTAATCACAAAAAGTTCATCCGAGTGAACCGTATGTTGTGTATCACACATGCCTTCATCTAGGTGCCCGTTTCTTTTGTTCCTCCTCATTGCAAACAGTTAATTGAACCGAACCGTATGCCCTTCATCACACACGCAACTAAAATCTGAACCATGTTTGATGCTTCCGTCATCGCAAATGTTTTATACATTTTTGACGGTTTTGATACACCACCGTTTGTGATTATTGCATCGCACACAGTTTCTCGAAGGGTCTCTGATCATAGTGTCGTGTTAGCACCATCCTGTAGTAGTGGACTTAGCTGGCTAATGTGCTCAACATTGATGACACGGTCCAGGCTTGTGATGGGGCGAACCCTTAGTCCATCTTTCGTGATGAAGTTGGTCGGCTGGTGACACCGAAGTCCCGGAGTATGTTGATGAAGAGAAGGCAAAACCCCGGTCCAGCCGAGGTGACAGAGCAGGTTGGTAAGGTGAAGTTGTAGCCCCCATGCCAGCGAAGGTGGCGAGACAGGTCGGCATGGTGGACACCGACTTGATGATGTGACTGTGCGGCGATGCTAGAGCGCTCGACCTGTACAATCCATGGGGCAACGATGTTATCTTGATGATTATTTGGCCTTCATGATGCCAAACTCTTGGTCGACTCGCCGAGGTGATGATCCGAGATGGTTTTCGTTAGCTCGATAAAGTGACGGTGCAACCGATGTTGTCGCAGGTTAGCAGCCATGGAGCAACATGATCGGGCCGGTTTGACAGTGGCGTGATGGTGAAGTTACATCGGAAATGGGTTAAAATTTGTAGACTTGAGAACATAACACAATACTCTAGAAAACAATTCTTGAAAAAGGACATCCCATAACCCATTCCTGAAGAATATGAACTCGGATCGGATTCCTTTTCGCGTTGAAAACAGATCCAAAAATTAATGCACTCATCAGACGTTTTTCGAAGTTTGAACGGTCGGGTCAAGATGAAATTTAGAGTGGTGGTCGATATATGAATTCTATAGCCAATGAAGGTTGGATTTTCCAAATGATGTCCGAGATGGATGTTGGTCTGCTCGCCCCAAACTCGTCCAGACTCTAGTCCAGATTCGACAGGGCTCTGGTATATTGTAGATTGACGGAGATTCCTCCATCGGAACATGATAAAATTTTACAAGGTTGTTCTAGACTCAGTTCTGCACAATTTCACCGAAGCAATCATCAAAGAGACACCAGAGGAGGCGGGAACAGCAAGGACGAATCCACTGTCCAAAAAAAACTATATGATCACGTGAGGGCAAAGTTGATGTTGAGCCCCCGAGCTCCATGGACGAATTACTCCATGGTCTTGGTAGGGATCAGAGTTGAAGTTGGTGAAAGCACCCGTCTGATCTTGACGATCCAACGTGGAGCGTAGTCCTCGATCCAGCCGAGGTGACTAGTCAAGCTAAAGATGAAGATGACGATGTCAACAATGCAACTCAGTTTCGACGCATAGATCACATCGCGGCGACTGTCAGTGGGGACCTACATGGACCACCAATGTCAGTGCTAAATCCTGCATATCTTGAGGTAGGGGTCATAAGTTAGGCATATTGGAGAGATGATAACATGGACATATGATTTTACCCAGGTTCGGGCTCTCTCGAAGAGATAATACCGTACATCCTGCTTTTGATCGTATTGATATGGGTGATAGTACATAGTACAGGCATCTATCGTGCGATTTTATGATTCTAATGATCTCGAATATGATCTATCGACTAGCCTAGCCTTGGCTTATATAATGTACCGGAGGCCTATGATAATGGAAGTCATAGTCTTGTGCACCAAGTTTTATGGAGTCTTCCTTGTATACATAATGGGCTGCCCGAAGAAGCCCATTAGTGAACCATCATGGGGGTCCTCGGCCCGACCCAGCTGGCCGGGAGACGATGTGGTGAGTATCCCTGCACTACAAAAAAAGACACATCCGTGACATTTTGGGTCGAACGAAATTTTCTTCTGTCATACATATGACACTTCTATGACGATAATTGTGACAAAACCCGCTATCATCATAGATGTGGTGGACTCCAACTTCTATGACAAAAAATCATGACAGGAAATGGGCTTTTTGTCCTGGGCGGGCCGGAGACGGAGCTGCATGACATTCTTTGGGCCGTCCATGATGGAAAAATCCATGGTAGAAGCGAGGGCGAGGAAAATTTCGGGGAGTTCCCGGTTACGGTGGGAGGTCGGGGGCCGAGCGATGCGCGTTTCTCTCGTACACGTGCGCGCGTGTGTGCGAGGCGTTGGCTCTAATTGAACCCGAGCAAGGCGTTGGGCTCTAACTGAACCCGAGCGATTGCACTGCAGGCTACGCGTTACTGAACCCGAGCGATCGATCGATGGCTGTTAACTGAACCCGATCGAGCGATTCCTTTGCTACTGCTGCTAACTGAAGCTGATCGATTGGATGAACAGTGAGCATTACGGGGGGGTTGGATAACAGTGAGTGGTGGCGTTGCCTCTGGATGAACATGACCCCGTGGTGTGGAGGGCTGGATGAACGGTAGACGGTGGAGGGGTGCCCGTGGAGGGGTGGTTGAACAGGACCCCGTGGTGTGGAGGGCTGGATGAACAGTAGACGGTGGAGGGGTGGTTGAACAGTAGCCGGTGGAGTAGCGCGCGGTGGAGGCTGGATGAACAGGAGCCCGTGGAGGTAGCCCGTGGAGGCTAGAGGAGGTCGACGGTGGAGATGAACAGTATCCCGTGGAGTCCCGTTTTGCGGGACGCCACACCCGTCCTGATGAACAGGACCCCCGTTTCGACCGTAGGAGGTCCGTTTCGTCCGTTTTGCGGTACGCTACACCCCTCCCGATCAACAGGACCCCCGTTTCGACCGTAGGAGGTCCGTTTCGTCCATTTTGTGGTACGCCACACCCCTCCCGATCAATAGGACCCCTGTTTCGACCGTAGGAGGTTCGTTTCCTCCGTTTTGCGGTACGCCACACCCCTCCCGATCAACATGACCCCCGTTTCGACCGTAGGAGGTCTGTTTCCTCTGTTTTGTGGTACACCACACTCCTCCCGATCAACAGGACCCCCATTTCGACCGTAGGAGTTCCGTTTCCTCTGTTTTGCGGTACGCCACACCCCTCCCCATGAACACGACGCATTCCGTTGCCTCCCCATGAACACGACGCATTCCGTTGCCTCCCCATGAACACGACGACGACGCTGTTTCTCCGTTCTGACCCAGCCATGTACACGAGCCCTCGTCGTACCTATTCACGAGTAGGCGTTCGAGACCCTGCCTGTATGTACATACGTGGCCATATTTTCTTTCTTGCACCCTCGCCACTGTACGTACGTGTACATGCTACGTGCGCGCCTCTACTACGACACGTGCACGCCTCTACATCGACCAGTATATATGTACGTACACGTTCGCGACTAGAATGACAACGATATGTACGCTTCGACCAGGTGGGTCCCGACTGTCAGGCATTTCCTTGCCTGCGAAGATGTAGCTGGTGGGTCCCAGCAGTCAGGGGGGCGAATCGTTTTGGTTTTTTTGGCCGGACGCACTTCCTTGCGTGCGAAGATGTAGCTGGTGGGTCCCAGCAGTCAGGGGGGCGAATCGTTTTTTGCCTTGACACACTTCCTTGCGTGCGAAGGTGTAGCTGGTGGGTCCCAGCAGTCAGGGGGGAAACGTTTTTTTTGCAAAATACGGTGGCCCGTCCGATGGGTCCCTGCTGCCAGGTGTAGGAATCATTATTTTCTGTGTAATAAGGAGGCACTTCCTTGCTGCCGCTGTGGACCCAGCTGTCAGCCTCTCCATGTACAGTCCATGTCCGATGGAAGTCGTTCCTTGACCACGTT
This sequence comes from Triticum dicoccoides, assembly GCF_002162155.2. NCBI lineage: Eukaryota > Viridiplantae > Streptophyta > Magnoliopsida > Poales > Poaceae > Triticum > Triticum dicoccoides. The sequence goes on from NC_041384.1 coordinate 376,291,048, forward strand.
GACCACGCCGCGCCGAGAGCACTAGGGCGATGGACGACGGCGAGGCCTAGGAAGGGGACGACGCGGAGCCGGTGAAGACGCGGCAGTGGATGCCCACGCGGAGAAGAGTATGAGGGTTCACTCGTTCGGCTGCGATGTGAGGCTGCCGTCGCCGCAGGGCCTGGCCAGCGGTGGGAATAGTAGGGGGCGGTGAGGCCTCCGCGGCAGCATAGCCGACCATGGGAGGCAGGAGCAGGCGACACGACCGGCGCTGCTTTGGGCGGCTGGAGCAAGAAGACCACAGGTTGAAGAAGCACTACGGCCGTTGGATGGACATCGTACGGTCACTGGAGCTAGAATCGTTCATATTGACTAAGTTTACAAAGCCCTCCATCCCCGTCAACTTAGTAGGCCCACAAGTCAGCCTCCCACCAAGGAGGGTCCCAGCTAGCAGGGGGAGTATTCATTTTTTTGTGCGTAATAAGGAGGCACTTCCGGTGGGTCCGAGCTGACAGCGGGGGGAACGTTTTTTCACGAAATACGGTGGCCCGTCCAGTGGGTCCCAGCAGTCAGGGGGGAAACGTTTTTTTCGGGAAATAAGGTGGCCCGTCCGGTGGGTCCCCGCTGTCAGGTGGAGGAATAATTATTTTGCGCGTAATAAGGAGGCACTTCCTTGCGGCCGTCGTGGACCCAGCTGTCAGCCTCTCCACGTACAGTACTCTTCCGATGGAAGTTGGTCGTTGACCACGTTGACCACGCTGCGCCGAGAGCACCAGGGTGGTGGACGATGGCGAGGCCTAGGAAGGGGATGACGCGGAGCCGGGGAAGACGCAGCAGCGGAAGCCCGCGTGGAGAGGAGTACGAGGGTTCACTGGTTCGGCTGCGGTGTGAGGCTGCAGTCGCCGCAGAATAACATGGGGTGTGGGTGAGTGGAGGGATGGCCTGGCCAGCGGTGGGAGTAGTATGACGGCGGTGATGCCTCCGCGGTAGCACAACCGGCAACAGGAGGCAGGAGCAGGTGGCACGACCGGCGCTACTTTGGGCGGCTAGACCAAGAAGACCAAAGGTTGAAGAAGCACTACGGCCGTTGGATGGACATTGTACGGTCACTGAAGCTAGAATCGTTTATATTGACTAAGTTGACAAAGCCCTTGGTACGCTCCAACTTAGTAGGCCCACAGGTCAACCTCCGAAACGGTGCGCCCCAGATGTCAGGGGGAGGAATAATTTTTTGGGCGGCCGAAGCTAAGAATATCCGAGATTGAAGAAGAAGCATGGCATCCGTTGGATAGACATCCAACGGACACTGTTGCTAGAACCGTGTGTTGACTATAATAAGTTGACAAAGCCTTGCATACGCGTCAACTTATTTTTTAGGGGACGCGACACTTAGTAGGCCCACAAGTGTGTGGCAGAGAACTTGTAGCCCATTTGCGTTTTGTAAGAATGTACAACCCATTTTTGAATTCTAATGGAATTTACAACAGCCCATTTACAGTTTGTTAAAAGTACAACCCATTTTCTAGCTAGGACAACGATTAATAATTTCAACCAACCGTTGAAGACAGAATTCAATAAAATTTCCCACATTTTGATGGGATCTGAACTATTTTTATCCCGAAATTTCTAGTCAGATTAAATATAAATTCATATTACGTAAAAACCCAACGAAACATTGCGCGCGCAACAATGAAAATTTAAGATTTTCAAAATCCATAAATAATATTTTATAAACTAATTTCGTGTTTGGTGCATTTTTTAATAGTTACTGCCCAGTTTTTATAATTACATCTCATTTATTATTTTTAAAGCCCATTTTCCTGTTAAGCCTACTGCATCCCTCCTAGGAAAGATTTGCAGCCCAGCGGGGCGGAGAATAACAAGTTGACCTTGCCTGGGTATTCCTCAAAAAGACATATAGCTGGGCTAGCCATTTTCATCTTGAAAAAAATTAGTATCTGGGCTGGATATCTGGCCTGGGCTAGATGGGCCACAGCCCGCCTAGTTAATACCCTGCTCTCCTCTGAACAACAATGAAATCATCGCCAAGAAAAACTCTGCAGTGCTCACGCCTCAAAAACACAAATACTGCTCGAGCTGCTTGGTCCCAGCTGTCAGCCGCACCTTGTGCAATTCTCTTGTTTATATTGAGTACATAGGTTGACAATGGTGTGGGACCGTGATGTCAGGAAACCACTAGAAAGCAAAAAATATATAGTTGTACATAATAAGGAGGCACTTGCGTACGTACGGCTTGGCCCTAGTGGGTTCCTAGTGTCATCCAGTCAAAATAAAGTCATCTCCTGAATCCTCATGTTCATTGACGATGTTAACAATGCTCGGCGCCACGGTGAGCGCAACAACTCAAAGGACAACGGAGAGGGCCTCACGGGCCCTACGGATGGTCTGATACAGCGGCCGCTGCTCATTCAGGAAGCCATGTTCATCAGACACCTATGAGCACCTTCGAGAAACTAAGACGACATGAAACGGTAAGGCCGCACTTGGGAGCTCTGGTTTATTTCAAGCCTGTATTAACATACAAGTGTAATTTACTCGTAATCAGAAACAACGCGTAAAATACAGGCGTAATGAAACCGGCGGGTTACGCGTGTAATTTGAAAGACCAGTGTATATTTTACAAGCACTGCTATATGGACGACATTACCAGATGATACATGCACGACGTGCGTATCATGCCATCCATGGGCAAGGCTGAAACAACAGCTAACGGCTGGATTAGCAATCGTCCGAGTGTCATTCAGCATTTTTATCGTGTGTGAAGTACTTCCGATATTTTATAGTCGAAATCGACCAACCAAGCGCCTTCGCCCGAGACCATCTGCTTTAATTTACAAGCATCAATTATACAAGCGGTTTTGGTTGGAAAACACGATCCAATCATGGCCTAATATCATGAGTTGGTTGGAAGATCATATGGTTTCACGTCTAACCTACCCGACTTGTCGTATAGGCTATGAATGAAACATCAGACGATGAACTTCTTAAGCACGGAAACAACAGAAGAGGATGATCTTCTTAACAAGCAAATCACTGGCATTAGATCGACATGCAAAACAATACGAAGCATTATTCTCAGGAGGCACGGTGAACAGCTCGTGATGCTGCATGCCACAACATTCCAAGCTCAACTTTGCAATCAAACACAAGGCCTGGCATTACATAGACAATATTCAGAACAAACTCTTAACACAGGAATATCTCAGCAGAGTAACTATTTACTTCTAAACTGAACACGGGAATAAGAAAAAACACTCGACGCTGCTCACAGCAAGGGCATCTCACTCAAAAATATCAAATGCATGTCTTCTGGCTAACATCAATGAGCAAATTTTGACAAGGTTTTCCAATCCCAATATATTAAACTAACGTCTTCTTGCTAACATCAATGATTAAACTTTGACAAGCTTTTCCCATTCAAAATATGTAATGCCTATGATCGTGGAGTCCTGTCGTAGCTTCTTGCACTTGTTTGGGCACTTTTTGCCCAGGGCACTCCATGTGTTGTTAAATTGCCAATGGTCTCTGGAGACTAGTCATGTCATCGGGTATCTAATAATACTCTGTAAAGCTTCTCAGTCATTCCTTCTATAATGTAGCGCAAACAGTGACTGCTTCTTTCTGCAAAGTGGAACGACCAACTGGACCCAGTAATGCAGCAGTTTGCCTTACACATTGGCTCCTTTTGTGCAGTTCAACTAAAATCGAAGTCGGAATAAAACCGAGCTTTAATTTTGATATCCCTGTAAGCAACAATAGGTATAAGGGAAACAATTACTGAGAAATAATGGTTGATGACTTGTACTCCCAGAAGAAAAGCATCTACGGATCTACTTTATCTAAATGGGAAACAAAGCAGGGGAGTAGCAATTCTCCATCAGTGTGATTCATTCATATTGACTGAGACATTATCTTAACAATGCCTTGTTTCAACATGTATAAAGAACGACAAAGCAGAAAAGTATCATTCCTAAAACAATGCAACTGATTCATTTTAACAGAGATATTATCTTAGCAATACATTGGTTAAACATGTAGAAAGAACTACAAAGCAGTATAGTACCATTCCTAACAAGTGTTGCAGTTTTGAACTAAGATTCAATAGTTAATTAATTCTGAGAGTGGCATTGCTTAATTTTACCAGTGGCATTAGATTAACGAAAAGCATAAACATTTCCAGGGAGAGTGGGCGCAACAACAGTATGTGCTTCCATCTACTTATAAAGGGGGTGATGCAGAGTTTGTTGTAACAAAGCAACAATCATCATGTCTGGGTTGGTCCCATTTTTGTTCACTACTTAATGGGAAAAGACAGCAATACAATAGCTTCAGTTCAACATTTATTTAAAACAGTACCAATACAAGTAGCACAACATCTCAAAGCACACTACACAATCATGTGGATGAAGGCCTGTACTGACCTTTCATGAGATGGACAAGATAAAATACGAATCTGCCAACATGAATAGGAAATCCAATCTCGTTTTGTGCAATTGCACTGAAATCAAGCAAAGTGTTTCGCGTAGCGAAGCAAAATTTCGCAATAGCAACAAGTTGAATAGATTTCCTGGTTTAAACAGAGGCAAAAAAGGAATCAATTACTGGCTAATAAAGGAGGATGAAACATGTGGCCACAAAAATGGTAATCCCGCCAATCCCTAACAAGTGTTGCAGTTTTGAAATAAGATTCAGTAGTTAATTCTGAGAGTGGCATCAATTACTGGCTTATAAAGGGGGTGATGCTGAATTTGTTGTAACAAAGCAACAAGCATCATGTCTGGGTTGATCCCATTTTTGTTCACTACTTAATGGGAAAAGACAACAATACAATAGCTTCAATTCAACATTTATTTAAAACAATACCAAAACAAGTAGCACAACATCTCAAAGCACACTGCACATCATGTGGTTGAGACCAAGATTTGAAACAACTCGCCACGAAGACAGGAAACAAATCTCGATCTCCTTTTGTGCAGTTCCACCAAAATTAAGCAAAGTCACCGGTGTGACATTCAAGTTGAACCGCACAAAACACTCTTAAAACATAAGTGTTTCGAGTAGCGAAGCAACATGTCGCAATAGCAACAAGTTGAATCGATACCCCTATTTTAACAGAGGCAAAAAAGGAAACAATTACTTGCCGATAAAGGAGGATGAAACAAACGGTGATAGAAAGAAGCATCTAACTTATCTTGGATGGAAAACAAAGTAGGACAGTAGCATTTCTAAAACGGTTGCATTGATTCATATTAACAAAGACATTCTCTTGAAACAACATTCATTAAAAAATGTAATTTACTTTTAACAGTGGCATTGCTTCAATTTTCCGGCGGCATTCTTAGATTAACAACAGCAAAATAGTTGTATGGGACATGCCATCACCATGTGCGTCCACACGTATAAATTGGTGATGCAGAGTATGTAGCCAAGCAACATATATGCGCTGGTCTCATATTTGTTCTCTTTGAACCTTCTTCCTACGTGAGGGCAGCAAATCTAATCCTGCACAAACTACCCGACCCCCAGTTTCTTTCCCTTTTCAACAAAGAGATCGGTTCCTTACAGATGTGTGTACTGGGTTACCCCCTTTTTCCCTTTTCGACCTACAAAGCGGCTGGATATCTAGTCTATACTACTTTCCGCCCCTCCTTTCCTCATTGAACCACGTCCTAGATTCTTGCTCCAGCCCACCACACCCTTCTTTCCTCTTTGAACCAAGACCTAGATTCAACTACAGATTGAAAAAGATCCACATGCAACTAGAACAACGACGGTTTCAAAGAAACTTATACCTTAGGGTCGTCGGGATGTGGCAAGGCGTGCGGCGGGAGGCCGGATCTGCCCACACTACATACGGCAGCGAGGAAGAAGGGGTCGGTGGCCCTCCCACACAGGTGCTGGGTGAAAGAGAACAGCACAGCCGGCAGTGGATTGCCTCCCTCGCCGAAGGCGATAGAGTGAACGCTGCACCTCCTCCCCTTCCCGGTGCGACGGGATACAAACACCTCCTTCACCGACTGTGAGGGGGGAGAGAGAGACAAGAGGCCAACGCAATCTTATTTAGATCTGGCGAAGAGAGGGTGAGAGACTGTGAATATAGCAAACCCTAGCAAATGAACGCTGAGCCTCTAGCGTGTAACATATATGTAGTGCGGCTAGCGTGTGGAGAGTGCAAACCCCAGCTGTAGTATGGACTGAGCTCCAGTGCCTTCACTGCACCTGCTTTTGGCTGTATGATAGGTGAGCCAGCCACATTTTGGGCCCACCTATCATGAATCCAAAGGCAGGTGCACTAAGTCAATGAAGTTGCGTCCATATAGTACTCTCCTATATACGACTAATATATAGTGGAGTGGTTTTCTTATTCTCTCCATAACAATCGTTTTAAATTGTTTAAGTATGAAACGAAACTCTTTATTTAATGTACAAACTGATTTTCTAACGTACCAAGAAAGAAAACTCGATCAAAAACACGCCCCCGCTTCCAGGTCGCGAGAGTCGTCGCGCATACACACATAGACATAGACATGCATACCCGTGTTTACGTAAAATTCCATTTCCATCTCCATCTCCAATCATATTTGTCCAACTGGCACATTATTTACATTGTTAATTATATACGCAGCAATATTAACGTACATCATCTCTTGTTTGCGCATGTCCAGACCGTTGCCATGGTCGGTCCTGACCAACCCGAACCCCCTTCATCACCCGCGCGTGCTTCCCGCCCGAAACGGTCAGTGCCGCATTCATGCCCGGCCAGAGCGGACGCGACCTCTCACTGGCGTCGGCATTGAAGCGGCGCGCCGACCGGGAGAGCGTTGCCCACGTCGCTTCTGGGTGCACGCGGCTGCTCCGCGTTCAAAGGTCGCAATAGCCGGCTACAACATGCATGTAAAAAGTTCTTGGGAGTCCGTGCTACAGCTAGCTGTCCTCCCCCAACTCGTCAATCTCTTCCAGTAGTGCTAGTACTCCATGGCGCGATCCATCGACAAGCAGGTGGGAAAGTTATCGTATACTCGGTTTGTGGTGAGTGGCATGCTGAGCGAGCGTGTGGGGTCGAGCCGTGGAGGAGGGTGAGACACGAACACGACAGACGTGATTTAAACGTTGGTTTTGCTCGATGGCGCGATCCAACGAAACGAAACGTTGGTTTCTCTCCGTTTCCATTTTTCTCTGGAAAAATGGAAACTTTCCACTCCATTTTCATTCCTATTCCAAGGTTGCCCCGTTACAACATTCCATCAAATACAAAGGAAAACTAACACGCATGTTGATGCATCTCAATGATTCACAGATCATAGCCAATATTTACTTCACAACTAAAGAAAAAAGTTGTGAGAGCATGTACGAAAGAAAAACTACTGATGGGGTCACTACGACCTAAACATGATTTAATTTCCTGGCCAGGTAGAACCTGTCGAAGGAAAGACGGCTGGCACCCTCGGATCATACGATGCTTTTATGCAGTTCCACTAAAATTGACCTGAGCATCCCTGATGGCAAAGATATTGAAGAAGTGTGATTAGAATAATAGTACTGGCACTAGTTCATGAGACATAAACTCATCACAAGTAGAAGCCAGTAGAAGTAGAGAAAGATCGACATGGAGACGGAGCTACGGCAGTGGAGCAAGCCGGCTCCAAAAGGAAGATGGACTATGTGGGACGTCGGGCTGTAGCTAGAAGGGCGGTTGGGACGCGACATCGGCCCATACCACGGTGACCCCCGATTGGGACGCACCGACTGTGGGTTTTCTCCCTCGCCGATGTCGACCGCGTCTACGCAGAACATTGTTCCCTTCCCCCAGCTGCGGGATCAGGCCCGTCGTTCTATGCTTGTGAAGAGAGCAACCTAAGCAAGCAGGCTTGTAGCTTAGGCTCTTGCTAGTGTATATATAGTGGTTTTCTTTTTCTCTCCATATCAACCATTTTATATTGTGTATGTGTCATTCAAGAGTGAAATGATGGTTGCTTCTTCCGATTAACTTACTGTGTGATTTGACTGCTCCTTAGTGGCCACTCACGTACTCCCCCTACGTGTATGCAACAGTCACACGTACACATGGATGCAAAAACGCGCGCGATGCCCTAATGCATGCATGTCTGAGCACACAACGGAACACACACGGTCACGCTCAAGTGCTCAACCTACACGTGCATGCACAGACATACTCAGTCAGGGTGAGCTAGTGACCATATAAACACCGGAAAATATATATATTGAGCGCAATGAGCGTATTATGAAGTCCACTGACCATATTTTTACAAATATACAGTGACAGACAGTGTATTTATCTCGTTTGAAATTAAGCCATATTAACCGGAGAGGAGGCAGTATGGACTAGCATTACTTTGCTGTGTCCCGTCAACTTGCCGAAGAAGGAGAAAGTTGCAGGACCGGAGAAGCTTGCGCGCGGTGGCTCGCAGGACAAGGAGAAACTTTTGACTAATGCAAGCTCTCCCTCGCTCAGGCGATGGACGTGCAACAGTTAATTCGGTGTCAGATTGCCAGAAACATACGCTATACTACTAGTGCTATTATTGTTCGACTTCCCGAATAGGCGAACAGCCAAGCGCAAAGTTTACTAGTACTACTACTATAGTCTATAAAGGTACATACTATACTAGTACTAGGAACCGGATGGAGGAGCGTCCGCACTCTTATTACAATTTTAAAATGTGATAAAGCAATCTTCAACACATTTGGTGCTCTTCGAGGGTTCTCGCATGTGATAATGGAAGTTGATTGCATGGAACACTCGCCACAATTCTCGCTTAATTCTGGCTCATATCCTGTTACAAATAGTAGCACTTGGTAATATTTCCTCTTTTTTTGTTATTCAGCATGTAAATAGGTCAGCAAACCTTGCGGCACATCTTCGTGCGAACCGTGCTTGCTGCACTTTGAATGTGGCCGAGAGCTGGCTTGATGAAACACCTCGCTTCCTACTTCTTTTTTTGTGGGGTACCTCGCTTCCTAGTGACCAGTGTCTTGGCTGATCGTCCTAAGAATGCTTATATATGAATAAAGCTCTCTCATTTCCCCGCAAAAAAGATTAAGCCATATTAACCGGAAAGGAGGGAGTATGGACTAGCACTACTTTTTGGTGTGCCACGTCAACTCGCAGAATGAGGAGAAGCTTGCAGGACAAGGTGAAGCTCGCTTACGCCTTTTGACTAATGCAACCTACCCTCGGTGGACATGCATCAGTCCATTCGGTGTTAGATTGTTAGAGGCATACACTGTAGTACCCAACATGCGGAGTACCATCATTGTTCGACTTCAAGAAGAGGCGAAGAGCCAAGCACAGTAGTACGAGTAGTACTACTACTAGAACCGCATGGTGGAGCGTCTGTACTCTTATTTTTTTATCTCTGATAAAGTACACATTTATTCCGGAGAAGGGCGGAAAACGGCAGCCCAACATGTAATGAATGATATCGATCAACCAACCATGCTCGAATATATCTTGGCCTCCGTGCGAGCCCGTCTTTGTGTTCTCGCTCCTCGTCTCTCAAGGAACGGCTGGTTGGCTCTTTGCCGTCAATTGAGATCGGTATGCTCACACTCCTGTCCCACATGTCAGTGATATGCCAAGAGGAGGTGTGTTGACCGACTGGCCATACGCGTACTTGGTTTTGCACCTTCATACTACTCCTCCCTCCGTCACAGTTTACAGGGCGCGCTTCATTATGATGCATTTCTCCCAATGCATTTCCACCACCACAGAGACTATAGACGCATTTGGTTTAATGCTCAATTAATTAGGGTGTGGTAACCGGAATCAAGTCCATAATTTTCAATCCATGTACTGTACTACTACGGAGTGGAGTAAGTGCATGCATGTGTGTACCCGGGGTGGAAGCACTGCATGCATGTGTGTACGTATTATTCCCTCTAGTAATAGACGCCGTGCTATAACTACCAATGCTATTTTTCAGGCCGATCGCTAGTCGCCTTGGTCCCACAGATTATTTTTCTTTTTTCTGAAGCGCGCTGTATAAACAGTGACGGATGGAGTAGTATGAGAGGATTCAAAGAAGAGCGTATTGATGGTTGCTTCTTCAGAGCAACTTACAGTGGGAAAGGTGGGGCTTATGATTTGACTGCTCATTACTCACTATTAATGCGGCGCAACGACCGGGATGAGTCTCCCATGCGGTTGTGCACTACCCCCTCGGTTCTTAAATGTAGTCCAGAGTATTTGTCTTTCTAGAGATTTCAACGAGTGACTACTCAAATATTTGTCTTTTTAGAGATTTCAAATGGACTGGCACATACGGATGTATATAGACATATTTTAGAGTGTAGATTCACTCATTTTGCTCCATATGTAGTCACTTGTTGAAATCTCTAGAAAGACGAATAGAATATTTAGGAACGGAGGAAGTACACATACGAAGCAAAATGAGTGAATCTACACTCTAAAATATGCCCGTTTGAAATTTGTAAAAAGACAAATATTTAGGAACAAAGAAGTATAATTTTGTGCATGGCACATGGACCCGGATGATGAAGAGGCTTCTGGCAATGCTATCAAGCTTCCATCATTTGTTTACATAATTGACGTACTATACATATAATTTTCCAGCGACATGAAATTGTACAATGGTGTGAGCTTTCAGCTTTTGTTTCGCATGTCTTGCCATCGATGCTCTTTCAGAAACAATAAAAAACTAACTTCCTTGCTAATGCATGTCAATTATTAGCAAATCAGAGCTAATAATTACATCACAACTGAAGACAGAGTTGTGAGAAGGTGTTAATTTAAAATTGATCCATGCTTTCATTGGTAGCAACGTCCCCCCAGCTCTGTCTAAATCAACAAGGCATGTTGGGAAAAAAGTAGCTGTCTGGAGCATGCAACATTCCGATCATTTTGTGCAGTTCCACTAAAATAGAGCTGAGCGTCCCTGTTCCAAAGATATGCAGTGTGATTACGATAATAGAGGACTGCTGATGAAACAATAAACACACAAATAGAAGCTGATCACCTTTGCAGTCTCTCTTAAGACTAACTAGTTGGAGAAGATTAGGCTCGGAGTTGGATGAGGAGGATAGAGCAAAACCAATCTCCCTTTGTGCAGTCGCACTGAAATGTAGAGACGTTGCCCGTGTGACATTTTAGTACAACTGCACAAAACACTCTTAAGAAAAAAGTGATTTGTGCAGTTCACAAAAAGGTCGCAATAGCAACGAGGTGAAATGGATAGCCCTATTTGCAAAAAAGAGGTAGAAAGGAAACAATTACTGGCCAATAACAGTTGATGACACATGCGACGACAAAAAATAAGCATATTCCTTGTCCTAAGGGAAGATAACAACACGGTTGTGTTTGTCTAAAACGGTGTGAGGACGAGAATGCAATATGGAAAGTACGTCGGACAAGCTACGTTTTGGGCAAAGAACTATGGAAGATCCACATGCAGCGACGTGGGAAGACGGGCAATGGAGCAAAGCCCGAGGGATACCTGGAGGTCGTCAGGATGTAACTAGGTGAGCGGCGGCGGGTGGAATCTGCGAGCAGGTGGCGTAGGCCCTGCCGCGCCAGAGCTTGGTCAGAGAGAATAGCATGTACCGCAGATCGGGACGTGCTACCTCGGCACCGTCGAACGGAGAAATGATGCACTTCCTCCCTTTCCCCCGGCAAACGGGATGCGGCTGGATCAGTGTCCAACGATGAGAGAGAGAGAGAGAGGCCACCGCACTCCCTTTCCCCCGGCGGACGGGGTGCGGCCGGATCAGTGACCAACGGTGAGAGAGAGACAGAGAGGCAACTGCAGCCTTGTGTGAGATACTCTGAAGAGCAACAAACCAGGAAGGTAGGCTCCATTGTATATAGTGAGCGGACTACCTTTTTCTCCATAAAAATCATTTTATATTCTGTGTACGTGCCATTGAGCGCTATAACTTTATTTAAAAATAACGGGCAACGCGTCAAGTCGAACTTTGTTTCGTGCACGCGTGGTACACGACCTCCCTAGGTAAACAACCGCTACAGGCGTTCAAATTAGCACGTGTGATAGTGTGTGGGTTCTTGAGAGTTTTTTTGGGGGGGGGGGTCAATCAAAAAATGTAACATATGCAATGTGTGTGAAATAGAGTCCTGGATATAACATATATATAGAGGGGGTGATCCATGAGAAGAGAGTGGAGGTATCATCGGCTTGAGGTGTCCATAGAATCAAAGAGAGGGATGATGTGTGTGTGCGCGCGCGCGACCAATAAAGAGTGCCATCGAATTTGTGTGTGCCCACGTCAAAGATATAGAGTAGCTGGCCTATTGGAACGTGAGATGGGACATGTGCAGTTTGTCTCTGTGGCATGGATACCTACCTGCAGCGCTCGACTATCGGTGTGTGGTGGGGGAAGAGGGAGACCCAATTAACTATAGAGGTACAATGGTTGGTATATGTGTGGAGGAGGAGAGAGGCCTACCTCATGTATTAAGGAGATCGATCTGCCTCATGTATTAAGGGAGATCGATCGGCATCCATGCATATGTGCAGGAGAGGAATAAGGTTGGGGGAGAGACAGAGCTAGAGTGTTGGAGGGGGTGGTAGTGGAGTTGCTTCTAACAAATGGTGGGATAGGCTTGCTAGACAAACGGAGGGCACGCCCGCAATATCAATAAGAGAGGAGATGGTTGCTTGTTGTTTGTGCACGTGCGTGTGTGAGATGGGTCAGGAGGCATGCACGAATGATGAGGGGGGAGGATGTGGCTGTGGTAAGCAGATGTAACTACATAGGAAGATCAATCGCCCTTTGTTAGAGAAAGGGGAGACATAACTTGTGAGGTGCGTCGATCGATGGGGGGGTTAGTTAAAGTCGATCTAGGTATATGTTGGGAGATCGATCGGTATAGATGCATGTGTGTGTTAGAAGCAAATGAGGCACGAGGAGAAGGATAGAGAGAGAGGGATGCATGTAGGAGGTGGTATGAGAGGCATACTATATCGAGGAGGGAGGAGTGTGCGAGTACGAGAACGATGAAAAGAGTGGTGGGAGTGAGGCATGGACGGTGACAAGAGAAGAGGGGAAGCTTGTGTTTGTGCAGGCACACCTGGCTAGAGAGGCATATCGATCGATGTGTGCCGTAAAGAAGGAGCTGGGGGGCCTACACACACCGTGGGTGAACGACCTAAAGTGAAAATACGAATTTGCGCGATGGAGCTAGAGAATGCTGAGGGAGGGTGAGAGGGATGCGGGCGTGTGCATGCACAAGAGAAAGTTAGCGCTAGCTACAAAGATAAGAGGGTTGTGTGGGTGTAAAAGACGAATAGAGATCATATATACTTCATTATAAAAAGCGAATTCGGATATTTGAAGAATTTATCATAGTGTTTCAAACTGACGCATGTGTGAATATATATAACAGTGATACACATGGTGTGGTTATGAACATGTTATACTACATTTAATATATTTTATCTCTACTCTTATAAAAAACAGAGTTATTGATGATGGTGTGCCTGCCATCCTGCATTATAGGCTGTCCGATTTATATCTGGCGGATAGCAAGGAAACTATGATGGTTGAAGTTGGCAACAATCATGATTGTAGATTCTTATTGAAATAGAGAAACGAATTCAAATTTAGTTCGAATTGCAACGGCAGTATAGACATTTGGAATGCACTAAAATGTTGGTATGAGTAGGCTACATGCATTATATAGCAAGCAAAAAAATTTAATCGGACATAACATGGATTCATACTCCCTCCTTCCATCTATATAGGGCGTAATGAGATTTTTAAGACCGCCTTTGACTATTGACAAGATTAATAGTACATGACATGCACAATGTGAAAATTATATCACTGAAAGAACCTTTCACAGACGAATTTAACGGTGTGCTTTGTGTAAGTTGCATGTCATATATCATTGCTCTAATATTTGGTCAAAGTTAGCATCGAAAAACGCATTAGGACCTATATAGATGGAAGGAGGGAGTAGCTTTGAATAGCATTTGTAGTAAAACGGGGCAAGACTCTCTCTTTGTGTGGTGTGAATAGTTTTATTTTTTTCGTTTTCTTTTTGGTTGAGGGAAGTGCGAATTGATTTGGTACGTACAAGTACAATATTACTACACGTTAGGCTTGTCCCTAAAATTCAACCCGTGTCTTGTTATATCCTGAAAATTCAGATATCGTGCTCCCAAAACTGGCGCCTTCACAACCCGCGCCTTGCTATCCCGAAATTACAACGCGCGCGAAAACTCCCTCCAGCTGCCAAATCCCTACACGCGAAATCCCCCTTCTAGCCCTGAGCCGAAAGGGCCGCTAGTTCAAATCGGTGGGGGAGGGGGTACTTTTGTAACACACCCTACATTTTGGACAAGCGCGTCCCTAAGTCATGCTTCGCCCCCTCCCATCGCCCCCTTTTCGCCATTCGAAATCCCAGGCCACCATAACCTCTCCGCTCCAGCCGCGAAACCCCACCCTCCTCCGTCCGCCATGTCACCACTGCCCAGCCGGAGCCTCTTCCCCGACAATGTCGTCCATCGCAACAGCTCAACGTCCCTCGTCCACCTCCCCGGATGAGTATCCGTCGTCCATCTCGCCGTCTCGCCGGTTCAGCCGCCCCGTCCTCCACCTCCAAGGAGCTGCTCCGACGATCGCCTCGTCTATCGCGGCTGCTCCATCCCCACAGCGCCACCTTAACCTGCTCCACCGGAACCGCAACATCCTCACCGACTCCTCGGACGAAGCCGAGGCCTACTCGGCTCCACCAAAGAGGTTGTACACCCATCGCATCGCACCTTCTCCTTAACTCGACCTCCCGGCACCGACGGTGCTCCATCCCGCACCAACATGGAGCGGCTACCTTGAAGCCAGCGCCGCGGGCGACATCTCCACGACGGCTCTCCCCCAGTGCGAGGCCCCTTCGGCGGCGGCATCCATACCAGACGGATCTGCTGCTGCTGCTTCGGCTCTCGCTCGCTCGCTTGCACTGCTGCTGCTGCTGCTCCGGCTCTCGCTCGATCGCTCGCTCGCCCAGCTGCTGCTGCTGCTGCTCCCCCCCTCGCTCGTGCTGCTGCTCTGCTCCGATTAAGCCACACTTCAGTCGACTGAATCGACTTTTGGGTCAGTCGATTTTCAGGGGTTGGGGGGCTCGCCGGAGTTAAGGAAGAACCACCCGCAGCAGGGACGGGGGCTCGCCGAAGAGGTACCCCACTATCTATTTCAGGGTTCAGGGTGGGGGCAGGGGGCCTAGAGGGCTGGCCGGGGCGGCGGTGGCGAGTTGTTTCGGGGCGGTGAGGCGGCGCTGGGGCTGGCGGTTCGGCCGGTGATGGCCGGCGGCTCAGGGGAGTGCAGGTTGAAGATGAATTGCAGGCCCTCCCTAAACTACATGTCAAGTGTCTCTCTGCTACCATTGTGTTCAGTTTCGACAGTAGCCTTCAGATTCCACGGTAAGTTTCAGTTTTGACAGTTAAGTTTAGAGTCAACAGTTTTTACCTCATCTGTTGTAGTCAGGTGGTTTTTGGTGATGTTAATTTTACATCCATTTTACATCATCTATTGGAGATGCTATTAGAATCCCACTTGAGATTGACGATGTCTGTCTTGTGCTGCTTCAGCCTTGATGTCTTACGGCTCACTGGAGTTGCTCCAACGACAAAACAATCCATCACAACAAAGCAGTGCCCTGGACGCCGTCTACAGATTCCTCAGATCTTCCCCCACACCTTCGACAGCCACCTCTGCCTCAACTGCTTCAGCGACCAACCCAATGATGATGAGGTCAACACGGCTACGGCAAAGAGGTTGTACACTTGTTGCATCACTTATTACTATACATTCACGTCGATCCATTAGGGCTATTTTGGTTCAACGGAAAAACGTCGATCCACTGGTTGTTACCATCACTCTAAATTTCTGCATGCTCTCCTTACATAATATCACCATGTTTTTTTCGTATGCATGTCAGATATTGTACACAGTCATGTTGAACATGTAGAGAAAAAGAGAAGAGTTTTGCGCGGCAATACAATGTCATGCAGACATTGCTCCATGGAAGGTTCAATGGCAAACCCTCCCCACCCCTCTCCAGATTGTAATCCAGAGGAAGATATCTATTCTGAGGCGGATTCAGACGCCGCTGACCACTCCTATTTACCCCCCAAGGTGTTTGCTCTACCTTGGCATGATGATGTTAGTCATATCATGCATATGTTGCCTTGCAGTGCCTACTTTTGACATCATATATGTCATCTGCTTAGTTTAGACATGTTCTGTAATGCCACCTGTTTAGTTTCTATATCATATATGGGAATTATGCAGTCTCATGTCTATTAGCCAGCCATAATATATGTGAAATGTGGAATGCCATCCTGTTTAACTAGGCATCATATATTTGAATGATATCTTGCCCATCCTTTTCTTCATTACATTTCCATTTGTCGACAATGTTTGTACATTAAACTACTCTTCCTGTGAATCAGCCATTTGGGTGGGAGATGGAAAAATCTAGAGTGAAAAAAGGCCTTCAGAGCAGACAGTGCTACCTGTCAAAGCAGATCTCTTGTTGGGTCCTGATAGCTCCTTAGAGATGGATTCAGAGACAGATGACCACTCCTATTCCCCCACTGAGGTGTATGCTCTAACTTGGCACGGTTATAATGCTCATATCATGCATACGGTGTCTTGCATTGCATAGTTTAGACATCATATACACAATATTCAACACCATGTTCTTAGTTCAGACATCATATCGAATGCCCTCTGTTTAGCATATAAATCACATATGTGAATTAAATGATGCGATCCTGATTACTTAGATAACATGTAGGTGAATTATGTCATGCAATCTTGTTTAGTTATTCATCATATCTTTGAATTATGTTATGCTATGCTATCCAGTTTAGATAGACATCATATATGTGAAATTATGTCATGTTATCCGTTTTAGTTAAACAATATACATGTCAACTATTTCATGCCCTCTTTTTTCCACACTATCTATTGCATCTGTCTCTCATACAATGTATGTACATTCAACTATGTTTCCTGTTTATCAGCCATTTGAATTGGAGCGGGTGATGCCAGTATCTAGCGGACTAAAAACACGGTCTTCAAATAAAACAGTGCTACCTCTTGGTGGAGATAGCACCCCGGTTGTACATGCACAAGAACCAGCCCTACCACACATAACCCAAACTCTCGCAGATTGTACCCCTACTGTGATGGACAGAGAACCAGCTTCACCCAATCTAACCCCAACCCCAGCCGATAGTAACCCAGTTCCTGTTGACACGGCACCATCTCCACCACAGAGCTCCCAAACAAGAGCAGTTAGTAAGGCAGCTCCAGTGCCCAAAGGGCCTATACTATCACGGCGAACCCCAACTCCACCAGTTAGTACGCCTATTCCTATGGAGGAAGCACAACCAGCTAGTCGTAGTTTAGCATCTATCGCATTTGATGTTGTTAAATCGTATGTGCGTATCTTCCCATCTTGGAAATATTATACTGAAGATGAAGGAAAATGTCAGCTGCAGGTGTTTGTCCAGGAGTTATGTGTAAGTAATGTTATTCATGGCAATTACTTTGCTTCGTCCCATACATCCTACCTCCATGATGGTTATAATACAGCAAATTTTCCCATTTTTCTTTATAGAGAAGGACCGATTTGGAAACTCGGGATGAGGTAACCTGTGCTAATACCTCTGTTGTCTTCAAGAATGCTTGGTGGCAGTATCAGAATTACCTGAAGAAAACGTACTTCACCGGCAAAGAAACTCATCAAATTCCCTTACGTTCTCCTGAGACACATTTACTGGACGATGACTGGGAACATCTTGTTCTATACTGGTCCCGAACCAAGAATGTGGTAAGGTCTATGAGCTCATTTTCTATTTTTAAGTATTATATTCTTGCATCTTACTGTACTCTGTTCATGTAGAACAAGTGCCTAAACCTAAAGAACAACTATTCTAATTTAAGATTCCATTGCTATCATAGTTGTAAAAAGCGTTAGGCGTTAATTGTGTGTTTTGCCACCGTCTTGCGCTTTACTGACCAAAGCGCATGCTTATGCGCAGTTATGCATAGATTATGCGTAGTTATGCGCAATGCATTTTGCCAACGCCTAGAGCCTAGGCGCGCTTAAGCGCTCGCTTTGGCGCGCCTTTTTAACTATGATTGCTTTGCTCTTGTATCATTGTATTTACTCATACAAACTTATTTTTAAATTGAAGGATCCAACTGAAACTCCAATGGCACAGCAGGTATGTTCATGCATGTTTCTTTAACAGGTTTGCTCTTATCAGTAGCTCTGTTGATTTCAATTTCAATTGTGTATATAGTTGACTTTCATATCATGCACATTACTAGCATCACAATAGAGCCAATAGTGTTGTTGTACATGTAGACCCGTGGTACCCATCTGAAATCTTGTTGTGTCGTGTAGTTTCCCACGCTTTGTATTCTTTCACTGCTGCTTTGTCTTGAACTGATATGATTTGAACCGTGTCTCTATTTTGATTTGGCAAGACAATGCAGTGACCATAGGACATAAATATATGTTTGTTTGATGCTTTTATTATGTACTAGTACTTGGCAATAGAAGACTTGGTAGTTTAATCCTGTCCACCTTACTAATGAACTGGTTCACCTAAATGAGTTTCATATACTAGTACATGCTAAACTTGTTATGTGTCTGCTTGTTTCTTCTTTTAGAATGCTGACAGAATATTGGGGAAGAGTGCCTTATTAAGCAATGGTAAAGGAAGTAATGCAGATAAGGTTCAGGATAGTGACACATCCTTGTTGGTCTCCAACAAAGCTGATAAAACAGCTAAGGAAGACTATCTTGAAGACAGTGAGACAACCCCAAAGTCCTGTCTTGGTTTAGTGTTCGAGTTACTGGCCACTACCGCTTGCACAAGCTATTCAAACTCACTGTCTGAATCAGTTCGGTTTCTTGAGTCTCAACTACAAGCTGAAAGACATCGATCAGCTGTGCTTCGACAAGAAGCGGAAGGACTGCGGAAGTCCCTGGAGCATTCAGATGCATACTTTCTGGTGCAACAGCAAGCGTTGGAGGATTTTAGCGCCAAACAGGACAAAGCTAATCAGCTTGCTAAGCTTATTGCCAGCATGGTGGATACCCAGGATAACGTTTCTTGAGCTCTTCTGAAGTTGTTTCAGTTATGCTCTTGTTTTGTTGCCACGTTTATTTGCACTGGTGGCCAATTTTGACGGCCAGTGTATGTAATGTGCTGCTTTGTTCCCTATATTTGCACTGGTGGCGAACTTTGATGCCCAGTGGATGTAATATGTGTAATAGCGGTAATAGGCTAGTGTTAATTGCTTGCTTATTTATTTCCTTATTGTCTTGTTTAGTTGTTTGCTTGTAGTCACTGCAGTTCTTTTTCTGTTTTTTTCTAGTGGCCACAATAGCCTATTTTTGGTAACTAGGCCAAAATAATCATGGCAACACACGGACTATTGTAACCATGGGCCTCCTGCAGGCCGTATGATCCATGGGCCTTCGTCCGGCCGTAGGATCCATTGGCCTTCTATACAGGCCTTAGGGTCCATGGGCCTTCTACGGGCCGTAGGGTCCATGGGCCTTCTACGGGCCGTACAATCCATGGGCTTCATACGGGCCGTAGGATCCATGGGCCTTCTACGGGGCGTATCATCATTTCACCAATCATGGGCCGTACTATTCATGGACCATAACGGGCCGTTAATAGGCCATATTTGATAACTCTATGAAAACAGCCCAACGGGTTTTTTGACATGAAAACGGCCCAACGTATTAACGGTCCACAAACGGGCCGACTGTAACGACGGGCTGAATTTGGCCCACAAGCAGAAAATGACAGTAACGGGCCATATGTAACCGAATGCTGCAAATGAGCCCAAGAATCAATGGGCCCTGAGAAGGCCGAAAGATAACTTGGGCTAGAAACGGCCCAACGGAATAACGGGCCATTAATGGGTATAAAGTGATACGCTGTTCATTACGGGCCAGTTTCACCACGGGCCGTTAATGGGCCAAGAGTTACAAAGGTCCTCATATGGGCCGAAATAAGTCACGGGCCACACATGGGCCGGAAGTTAAAACGGGCTAAATCATATTGGACGGCCCAGATGACGCTACTGGGCCTAATTCGGATAGGGTGTAACGGGCCCTGGGTTAGCGGGCTGTAAATGGGCTATATGCGAACAGGCCGTTAACAGGCTTTCTGTGGGCCGGCCCGCCACCTTTTGACCAAGTCAAACGGGTCGGCCTTTTCACGGGAATGGGCCTCTGTTGGGCCGTGCCACGTGTCGCCGTATCATAGACGCCTTCGGTCCAATGAGCGGATTACATCTGTCCCAACGGTGAGCCGGCACGTGTTTCCTCCAGCCAATGATGATTTTACACGTGGAAAATCCCAATTGGTCGGGGCTGTTAATGGGTTATCGGATCCAAAACCCGACCCGATAGCTTAACGGCGTTCCGTTACGGTGGATGCCACGTGTCGGTCACCCTTGACGAAAGCACTTATGTGACGCGTGATTTGTCGTCATGGAAGTGGACACTTCCATGATGATAATTTTGGTAATGTCATGGAACACTTCTACGACAGCACAGGTATGACTATCTTGATTCTGTCATAAAATCGGCATGGATGTACATGCATGACAAAAAACACGACCTACTATGACAAACACGTATCATCACGGAAGTGTATTTTTTTGTAGTGCTAGTCCAGGACACCGTCACCCTCCAGCGAATCTCTGCTCCAAAATGATGCCCCCAGGAGGAAAAACGACACCACAGTCTTCGTTATCATCTGATCTCAGAGACCCAGATTCAGGGTTTCCTCCGGAATAGCTGCCCCCTTGAGGAAGAGAGGCACGCCATCTGCAACTGCCCATGAACCCAAGCGGTGCCCATCGCCATATAGCTCTCATGATGACGCCTTCAAGAAGGACACGACGCCATTAGCGCCATCGTCGCCCTAGGGATTTCACCTGAGAGACTGTGAGGTGGGAAAAGGTAGGGCGGACTCGAATGACATCTCCCTGAAGAAAAATGGCACCCTTGGGCGTCGTCGCCGTCATGGCTGGCAAGAGCCGACGATTATCCCAATCCAGATCCCACCTCCTGCACCGCCCCATCCCGGTGACCGGCTAGCAGCGCGGCCACGTCCAGTAAGACAAAGTGCATGTAGCAGGGAATGGAGGGAGAAGCATCTCGGTGTCGTTGGCCGCCGGGGCAGCGAGCCGTGGCATCAACCCGTCGGCGAATCGTTGGCCACCTGATCTGATCCCCGGCTGCCCACCCGCCCCGCCACGCCACCGAACAGGGAGGCCATCCCAGGGACTGTCGCCACTGATCCAAGGCCCTCCTCCCCAGATCAGGAGTGCACATGTACCAAAAATATTCTCCAAGCTCACTTGTTTACAATTGCATAGTGTTAATAATCACTGGAAAAATGATGGAGTGAAGTGTTGTTCTAGTCGCAAATGACTAATCGAACTAAATTGTTCTAGCACATCTCTTAAATTTAGTTGTATGGCATAACTTAGGTAGGTCCTATCTCCAACAAAGCTAAGTTTTCATAGCGCACTTCAACATTGAGTCATAGGCCGCTATCCAACACTACCCACATATATTTCAACAACTATTTGAACTAACCAGTTGAAAGTCGTGCAAACCCGAAAGATTTTATTCAAGTTCGGTTATAATTTACATAAAAAATGGTTGATATTTTGACCGTTTAATAACAAGAACTAGAAAAAAAACTATAACGGATGACCACCTCGTACGCGTGGCCACCTAATAACCCACAAGTATAGGGGATCACAACAGTTTTCGAGGGTAGAGTATTCAACCCAAATTTGATTCGACACAAGGGGAGCCAAAGAATATTCTCAGATATTAGCAGCTGAGTTGTCAATTCAACCACACCTGAAAGACTTAATATCTACAGAAAAGTATTTAGTAGCAAAGTAGTATGGAAGTAACGGAAATGGTGGCAAAAGTAACAATAGCAGTTTTGTAGCAATCGTAACCATGGCAACGGAAAATTAACTTAGTAAAGATCAATATGAAACGAGCTCGTAGGCAATGGATCAATGATGGATAATTATGTCGGATGGCATTCATCATCTTACATTTTCCTAAACATTTTTCTTCCTCTGAAAATTTCTGAAACTTTTAGTGACTCAAAATAAAAGTGAACCAAACTCAACAAGATTGATAGCAACTACTCCTACAAGTGCCTAGAAGCAATATGATGGATCAAAACTACTTTGGACCATATAAATTTGACATGCAACCTCAAGAACAGGGTCACCATAGCAGCAAAAATTTGCAATAAATAAAGCACTAGAACAAAAACTAATTAGACCATTGGAGGAGTCACACACTGAAGAACAATCACCCAAAGTAGTTTTGTGAATGGAGCTTTGAACAAGGAGATCGAAAATGGTAGCAAAATGAGCATTAACACGGGTTTGAGCTATGGAGTGATTTTTTCTGGAGGAAGACAAAGTGGATAGGTGCTGGAATAAGTGGAGGGGGCCACATGGGGCCCACAAGGTCGGGGGATGCACCCAGGGGGTAGGGCGCGCTCTCCACCTTTGTGGCCCACTGGTGAGGCCCCCTAGTGTGTGTTCAGTGCCAAAAATTCTAGAATATTATATAAAAAATAATACTAAATTTTCAAGGCATTTGGAGAACTTACATTTTCAGGACATTTTTTATTGCATGGATAATTCAGAAAACAGACAGAAAATACTAAATTTGCTTTATTTAATCTAAATAACAGGAAGTAAAAAGTGGATACAGAAAGTTGTGCCTTCTAAATCCATCCATCTCATACCCGTCAAAAGGATTCCATTAACAAGGTTGATCAAGTCTTATTAACAAACTTCTTCTGAATGACATGCATGAAACTGGAGAATTTTCGAATAACACTAGGTTAACTCAACATGGATGATCATGTCCCCAACAATAAGAATATCATATTCCTTTTTGACAGTAGGAAGAGGTAATTCAAACCCTCCAATAACAATAGTTGAAATTTTCCAATAGAATTGATACTGTGAACTTGAGGTTGTTTCTTCGGAAAGTGTATCGTATGCTTGTTACCGTTAACATGAAAAGTGACATTGCCTTTGTTGCAATCAATAACATCCCCTGCAGTATTCAAAAAGGGTCTACCAAGGATGATCGACATACTTTCGTCCTCGGGAATATCAAGAATAATAAAGTCCGTTAAGATAGTAACATTTTCAACCACAACAGGCACATCCTCACAAATACCGATGGGTATAGCAGTTGATTTATCAGTCATTTGCAAAGAGATTTCAGTAGGTGTGAACTTATTCAAATCAAGTCTACAATATAAAGAGAAAGGCATAACACTAACACCAGCTCCGAGATCACATAAAGCACTTTTAACATAGTTTCTTTTCATGGAGCATGGTATAGTTGGTACTCCTTGTTCTCCAAGTTTCTTTGGTATTCCACCCTTAAAATTATAATTAGCAAGCATGCTAGAAATCTCAGCTTCTGGTATCTTTCTTTTATTTGTAACAATATATTTCTTATACTTAGCATAAGGAGGCATTTTAAGCATGTCAGTTAAACGCATACGCAAACTGATAGGTCTAATCATTTCAGCAAAGCGTTCAAAATCCTCATCATCCTTTTTCTTGGATGGCTTAGGAGGAAAGGGCATGGGTTTCTGAACCCATGGTTCTCTTTATTTACCGTGTTCCCTAGCAACAAAGTCTCTCTTATCATAACATCGATTCTTTGATTATGGGTTATCAAGATCAACAACAGGTTCAATCTCTGCATCATTACTAGGTTGAGCATCAACATGAACATCATCATTAACATTATCACTAAGTTCATGTTCATTATCAGATTGTGTCTCAGCATCAAAAATATAAATATCATTAGGATTCTCAGGTGTGTCTACGACAGGTTCACTAGAAGCATGCAAAGTCCTATTAGTTTTCTTTTTCTTTTTATTAGAAGGAGTAGGTGCATTAGTATTAACTCTTTGAGAATCCTACTCAATTCTCTTAGGATGGCCCTCAGGATACAAAGGTTCCTGGGTCATCTTACCACCTCTAGTCATAACCCTAACAACATTATCATTATTCTTACTATTGAACTGATTAAGCAAATCATCTTGTGCCTTAAGTACTTGTTCTACTTGAGTTGTAACCATGGAAGCATGTTTAGTAATAAGCTTAAGATCATTAACAATTCTACTCATATAATCACCCAAGTGGTCAAGCATGTAAGCATTACGTTTCAATTGTCTACTAACATAAGCATTGGAATTTTCTTGTTTAACAATAAAATTATCAAACTCGTCCATGCATTGACTAGCAGACTTATTATGAGGAATATCACCTTCATCAAATCTAAGGAGACAATTTACCTCTACTACACGTGTTGGGTTATCAAGACCATATATTTCTTCAATAGGCGATAAATTTTCGACATTTTCAATGTTAATACCTTTTTCTTTCATAGATTTCTTTGCTTCTTGTATTTCTTCAGGACTGAGAAATAGAATACTCCTTTTTTTAGAGTTGGATTAGGAATTCATTCAGGAAGTGTCCAATCATTATCATTACTCAATATATTATTCAATAGCAACTCAGCTTGCTCAACAGTTCTTTCCCTGAAAACACAACCAGCACAACTATCCAGGTGGTCTCTGGAAGCATCGGTTAGTCCATTATAAAAGATATCAAGTATTTCATTTTTCTTGAGAGGATGATCAAGAAAAGCATTAAGTAATTGGAGAAGCCTCCCCCAAGCTTGTGGGAGACTCTCTTATTCAATTTGCACAAAGTTAAATATTTCCCTTAAGGCAGCTTGTTTCCTATGAGCAGGAAAATATTTTTGAGAGAAGTAGTAAATCATATCCTGGGGACTACACACACAACCAGGAGCAAGAGAATTAAACCATAGCTTAGCATCACCATTTAATGAGAAAGGAAACAACTTAAGAATATAGTAATAGCGAATTTTTTCCTCATGAGCAAATAGGGTGGCTATATCATTCAGTTTAGTAAGATGTGCCACAACAGTTTCAGATTCATAACCATAGAAAGGATCAGATTCAACCAAAGTAATTAACTCAGGATCGACAAAGAATTCATAATCCTTATCAGTAACAAAGATAGGTGATGTAGCAAAATTGGGATCATATTTCATTCTAGCATTGAAAGATTTTTCTTTCAGCTTAGCTAACAGTTTCTTAAGATCATCTCTATCATTGCAAGCAAAGAAGTCCATAGCATTTTCTTCATCCATAACATAACCCTTAGGTACAACAGGCAATTCATATCTAGGGTAAAATCATAATCTTTAGTTTCAATATCATCAGTTTCAGTTATTCCATTCTCTCTAACCCTAGCAAGTTGTTCATCAAGAAATTCACCTAGTGGCACATTATTATCAAGCAGAGAAGTAGTTTCATCATAAGCATCATGCATAGCAGAAATGACATCATCAATAACATGCGTCATATCGGAATCAATAGCAGGTGTAGGTGTCGCAAGTTTACTCAAAACAGAAGGAGAGTCCAATGCAGAGCTAGATGGCAGTTCCTTACCCCCCCCCCCTCGTAGTTGAGGGATAGATCTTGGTTTTGTTGTCTTTCAGATGCCTCATAGTGATCAAAAGATATAAATCCCAAGTGACTTAGAGAATAGAGCTATGCTCCATGCGACGGCGCCAGAAAAAGATCTTGATAACCCACAAGTATAGGGGATCGCAACAGTTTTCAAGGGTAGAGTATTCAACCCAAATTTATTGATTCGACACAAGGGGAGCCAAAGAACATTGTCAAGTATTAGCAGATGAGTTGTCAATTCAACCACACCTGAAAGACTTAATATCTACAACAAAGTATTTAGTAGCAAAGTAGTATGGAAGTAACGAAAACAGTGGAAAAAGTAACAGTAGCAGTTTTGTAGCAATCGTAATAGTGGCAACGGAAAAGTAACTTAGCAAAGATCAATATGAAATGAGCTCGTAGGCAATGGATCAATGATGGATAATTATGTCAGATGCCATTCATCATGCAACAGTTATAACATAGGGTGACACAGAAGTAGCTCCAATTCATCAATAACATGTAGGCATGTATTCTGAATATAGTCATGCGTGCTTATGGAAAATAACTTACATGACATCTTTTGCCCTACCCTCCCGTGGCAGTGGGGTCCTATTGGAAACTAAGGGATATTAAGGCCTCCTCTTAATAGAGAACTGGACCAAAGCATTAGCACTTAGTGAATACATGAACTCCTCAAACTACGGTCATCACCGGGAAGTGTCCCAACTATTGTCACTCCGGGGTTGCTGGATCATAGCACGTAGTAGGTGACTATAACTTGCAATATCAGATCGAGAACACAAATATATTCATGAAAACATAATAGGTTCAGATCTGAAATCATGGCACTCGGGCCCTAGTGACAAGCATTAGGCATAGCAAAGTCATAGCAACATCAATCTTAGAACATAGTGGATACTAGGGATCAAACCATAACAAAACTAACTCGATTACATGGTAAATATCATCCAACCCATCACGCTCCAGCAAGCCTATGATGGAATTACTCACGCACGGCGGTGAGCATCATGAAATTGGTGATGGAGGATGGTTGATGATGACGATGACGATGATTTCCCCTCTCTGGAGCCCAAAACGGACTCTAGATCTGCCCTCCCGAGGAAGAACAAGGCTTGGCGGCGGCTCCGTGTCGTAAAACGCAATGAATCCTTCTCTCTAATTTTTTCTATCCGAACAAGAATATATGGAGTTGGAGTTGAGGTCCATGGAGATCCAGGGGCCCACAAGGACGAAGGGCACGCCCCCACCCTTGTGGCCAGGGTGTGGCCCCCCTTCAATTGATTCTTTCGCCAATATTTTTTATTAATTCCAAAAATCATCTCCGTGAAGTTTCAGGTCATTCTAAGAACTTTTATTTCTGCACAAAAATAACACCATGGCAATTCTGCTGAAAACAACGTTAGTCCGGGTTAGTTCCATTCAAATCATGTAGGTTAGAGTCTAAAATAAGAGAAAAAAGAGTTTGGAAAAGTAGATACGATGGAGACGTATCACCATCCTACCCTGTCGCACCACCCTCACCATCCGTGCCATCATCATCGTGGTTCCTCCAGCGGGGGAACATGTCGAAAGGCCATGACAACCTTGTCTGATGGCTGGCTGCCGCTCACAGAGGAGCCGCTCTGCCTCTTGCTGCACCTTGCGGAGGGCCGTCAGGACCACTACCGACATAGCCTTCTGAGCCCTAGCGGCGGCCTTGCCGCGACCAGCATTGGCAGAGAAGTCGCTAAGCGACCACTCCTCCCCAATCTTGGTGAGCTCACCCTCAAGGCGGCGTCCGTCTCTGTGGTGGTGACAGAGCGGTCGAGCAACCACGTGGCTGCAAGGTGAGGGTCATTGCGGATCCATTCCGACGCCATGTCGCTCTTGGCAAATGTAGAGCAGTGAATGACATTGTGTCAGTGTCAAAACCGGCGGATCTCGGGTAGGGGGTCCCGAACTGTGCGTCTAGGCCGGATGGTAACAGGAGGTAAGGGACACGAAGTTTTACCCAGGTTCGGGCCCTCTCGATGGAGGTAAAACCCTACGACCTGCTTGATTAATATTGATGATATGGGTAGTACAAGAGTAGATCTACCACGAGATCGAAGAGGCTAAACCCTAGAAGCTAGCCTATGGTATGATTGTTGTTGTGTATGTTGTCCTACAGACTAAAACCCTCCGGTTTATATAGACACCGGAGAGGGTTAGGGTTACACAAAGTCGGTTACAATGGTAGGAGATCTACATATCCGTATCGCCAAGCTTGCCTTCCACGCCATGGAAAGTCCCTTCCGGACACGGGACGAAGTCTTCAATCTTGTATCTTCATAGTCCAGGAGTCCGGCTGAAGGTATAGTCCGGCCATCTGGACACCCCCTAATCCAGGACTCCCTCAGTAGCCCCCGAACCAGGCTTCAATGACGATGAGTCCGGCGCGCAGATTGTCTTCGGCACTGCAAGGCGGGTTCTCCTCCAAATTCCGTGTACCTGTTGAATAAAGTCCGGTTTCTTGTAGATGTTGCGCTCCTTGGCTTCTACGCCCAATAATGGCCGCTTCCCACGTGTCAAATGAATATGAAAAGTCTGAGTGTTTTTACATTCACACTCCTAGCCGCGTAAATGAGCTGACCTATTTAAGGAGACGAGGATTTAGATCCAAACCACATCTTCCCCCCTTCGCGAGTGCACATCAGAGCGCATCCGACAAAGGTCCATTCCACCATGGCCAGTCGTCGCGACTCCTCCTCTCGCCCTTCAGCCCTCAGCCTGGATACTGGGAGAGATGCTTCATCCCGCATAGCGAGCTAGTGACGTTCCAGACCAAGGGATTTCTCCCCCCGGCCTATATGGTCCCAGTTCGAGCCGGCCTTGCCATCTATAATGGCGGAGAGCAAGCGAAGAGTGCCCCTAATCCCTCCAAAGGAGAGCGGGTGTGCCTCGTCCCTTATTTAATAAGGGGGCTCGGATTTCCAATCCATCCATTTCTCCGGGGCTCCTAGAGTTCTATGGCCTCCAGCTACACAATCTCACGCCTGCCTCCGTATTGCATATCGCGGGCTTCGTAGCCCTCTGCGAGCTGTTTTTGGGTATCGAGGCCCATTTCGAGCTATGGAAAAGGTTATTCTTCCTTGTGCCCCGCTCTAAGGAGGGGTCAACGTATCAAGTGGGCGGAGCCGAAGTGTGGCGCACCGCCGGGACTGGATATCTGTCCGGAACCCCAAAGAAGGCGTCTGAAGACTGGCCCTCGGAATGGTTTTATATAGAAGACGTCCCGCTGCTGGATCCTGTCCGGATCGGCCTCCCTGAATTCAACAGTGCTCCCTTAAAGAAACGCCTAAGCTGGAATCCACGGAGCCCTCAGAGGGAAAGTGACAGGGACATCATTTACCTAATGGGCCGAATAAGATTGTTAGCCCATTCCGGACTAACCATGATCGGGGTTATGGCCGAATGCATTATGCGGGGGGTGCAACAGCTTCAGTATAGAAGCCACCCATGTGGGACTTCAACGGGGAAGACGACGCCACCCGCTACAGCCGTAAGGGGCCGGATTCAGCTGCCGCTCTACTAAAGATCTTGTCCACTTTGTATAAGGGAGAAGAGGAGGAATTTCTCCACGTCAACCCACAGGGTGGATTCTCTATGCACAATCCCCCAAGCTGGGTAAGCGGTCGTATTTACTTGCCCATCCGTTTTGTATTCCCATTATTAAATATTCAGTCTGATGACTTCAACACAGGAACTACGCCGGGCTGTTAAGGAAATAAGCAGCCCTCCTCCACAACCCGAGCACCCAGGACGGTCCCTCGACCCGGCCTCTCAAGAGGATCCGGACATATCTATGGAGCTGATTGATGGAGTGTTCCATCAATTGAGCAAGGACAACGCCTGGGTGGCCATTACGGCCGATTACCCAGGGCTAATCCCGGCCTCCCAGGTAACTGAGATCGAAGTCCCAGTACCCCGAATAGGTGTCCGCCCTCTCGTGTTTTCAGTTTCCTGATTATAAACGAACTTTGCAGGGGAGGTTTTTAAAGCGGAAGGCCGAACCTGCGGCGACAAGCCAACGAGGGGCCGCAGGGCCCCATGGGCAGAAAAGAAGTGCAGTCTGGACCGAGGCGTCAGTGCAAAGGTATGGCGCGCCCCCTTATCCCAGGTGTTATACCTTCGAGGAACATTGACACTCGTGCTTTCTTCATGACAAAGAGACCTCGCCGGACTATATCCGGAGAGGCTGCCAATCGCGCCTCCACCAGCCAGGCTCCAAAGCCTGGCCCGGAGGCGGAGGCGAACGCAAGGCGCGCGCCAGACGCTCCTCCGACGGAGGATGTGGACAGGTTGTCTGCCACCAACTCTGAGGTGGAGAGTGCCATGAACCACAGGCGTCGCCGGACAATTCTTCGCGATGCTTGTTTCTCTCAAGGGGCGTTAGATACATTCAACTCGGGAGATGCGTACCTCCGTGCCGCTCAAAATGGTCTAGCCAGAGCCACGGAGCAATATGTAAAAGACATACGGGTAAGAAAATTTTGGTAATTATATATATACCAGTAGCCCTCGAGACTTGAAACAATTAGAATAACTGATTTAAGGATCATTTGTTATGCAGGTTCTTACAGAAAAGAATTCCATACTGTCCAAGGAGCTGGAAGAGTGCAAAGGCCAACTTGAGGCCGCACTGGCCGCGGCAGGGGAGCCCAAGGAGACCCCCTCTGGTAATATACACTTCGAAAGATAAGTATTTTGCGAAGCACGGCATGGGTGCGAATCTGACAAATGAAATTGCAGATGGCGCCGGATTGAATCCGGAAAGGCAACACCTCCTACACCAGCTAAAGGCTGGTGAGAAGGTGCTGACAAAGGTGAGGCGGGAGAAGAACGATCTCCAAGATGCCAACACCAAGCTGGGCGTCGAGCTGAAAGATGCTCGTGCCCAGCTGTCTAACTCCGTGAAGGAGAATCAGCGGCTTCAGCGCGGCATATTTAGTAAGTGCTTGAACGAACCTTTGAAAGAAAGTTCGGCGGGGAAGTCGACTAATAGAGCAATGTCTGTAGGTGTGCTAATAGGTCGTCCTGCAGAGGAGATGCCCGGCTCTACGGGTGACCTTCTTCCCGAGCTCTCGCAACTGCTCGATCGAGTTCGGCAGGCGATGCAAGGCGTCGCCCAGGCCCTGTGGCCATCTGTCTCCATGCCCGAAGGTCTTGGAGAACTTGCGGAGAAGCTAAAGGGAGCACGGTGGCGCTTCCGATTATGGAAGATATCGGCCTGCCGTCAAGGCGCTAGGGAGGCCTGGGCCATGGTGAAGACGCGGTACGCAAAGGCTGACCCCAACCACATGGCCGAGGTCGGTCCTGTAGGGCCCGATGGGAAGGAGATCCCTGTAAGCTTAGTATACGGCCAAGTAGAGTTGGCCGCAAAGTATTCCCAGCAGGACTATAAATTAGACAGCCTGTTAGATGGTATTGAATAGGAATACAATCAGTCAAAATGACTATGTAATTTAATTGACATTTATAATGCCTTCTAGCAGGATTGTAGATCATTTGTCATGGCTGACCTTTTCGCTTCAGCCTCGGGACCTGACGATCCGGAGTGTGTCCGAATTCCCATGCAGTTATATAGGAACCGAGGAATGCATGGAGACCAGGCATAGGGGTCATTAGTGCGTGAACAGACAAGTGCCCGACTAGTTATGTTATATTACATGGTTAGTAAGAAACATCTTCCAGGGAGAATAGTTAGGGGTTCCTTTCCCTGGGAGGCATGCCCTAAGGTGCATGTCCATGCTGCGAAAAGAAATGCAGGAAAAACATCTGGGGGCGTATAGATAAAAATGAAAAAAGATCATCTTTAGTTCACTGACCGAATATTCCCTTAAGAATGCTAGCTTTCGGCTTCACCCAGTCTGAGGTACACGTCCGGCTGACCCAGCAGTAACTATCGCAGAGGTGCTCCCTTTACCACCTAGCCGAACAATCAGGAACGTAGGGGTAAGCACAGGAGCCAGGCAACCCAGCTTGGCCAAAACTTAAGTCATATCGATGCATATAATGGTGAATAAAAGGTACATGCGGAAGTGTGACACATGTGTTGGGCATGAAGCCCGTATGAATAAGCTTCTGTTTAAAGAAGCCCCCAGGTTTAATGAGCGCGGATAGCGCGTCACTTTATGAGCCTTCAAAGGCTATAAGAGAGAGAGAGAAGAAGAGAAATGTAAGACAGAAAATATATAAAAAATGGACAGAGGAAGGAGACGAACATAGAGTCCGGCGCTAGGCATAGAATCTTCGGAGACGGGTTGCGTTCCATGGGTTCGGCTCGAGTCGGTTATCCGATGCATCCCGCAGGCGGTACACTCCACCAGTCAGGACTTGGTCAATTATGAAGGGACCTTCCCACTTGGGGTTGAGTTTGTCCTTTTTCTTGTCCGGTAGTCGTAGAACTAATTCGCCAACATTGTAACTTTTGGCCCATACTTCTCTACTTTGGTATCTTCGAGCCTGTTGTTGATAGAATGCGGAACGGGCTTTTGCCACGTCATGCTCCTCCTCCAATGCATCCAAGCTGTCCTGCCGATCGAGCTCGGCTTCTCTTTCTTCGTACATGCGCACTCGAGGTGAGTCATGAATTATGTCGCAAGGAAAAATTGCCTCTGCGCTGTACACCATAAAGAATGGTGTGTATCCGGTGGTATGATTCGGCGTGGTCCGCAGCCCCCAGAGTACGGAGTCGAGCTCCTCTACCCAGTGCGTGTTAGATTCCTTGAGGGACCGCACTAATCTGGGTTTGATGCCGCTCATGATAAGACCATTTGCACGTTCGACCTGGCCGTTAGTTTGTGGGTGATAGACGGAAGCGTAATCGACCTTGATGCCCATGTTTTTGCACCAGAGTTTTACCTCGTCGGCTGTGAAGTTCGTGCCGTTATCAGTGATGATGCTGTGGGGGACGTTGTAATGGTGTGCAACCCCGGATATAAAGTCTATCACCGGTCCGTATTCGGCCGTCTTAACAGGCTTGGCTTCTATCCATTTGGTGAACTTATCCACCATGACCAGTAAGTATTTTTGCTTGTGGGTTCCGCCTTTAAGGGGTCCAACCATGTCAAGCCCCCAGACCGCAAAGGGCCAAGTAATGGGGATAGTTTGGAGGGCGGTGGGTGGCATATGGCTTTGGTTTGCAAAGAGCTGGCAACCGGTGCATCGTTGGACTAAGTCCTGAGCGTCTGCCCGGGCCGTTGGCCAATAAAAGCCTGTACGGAAGGCCTTGCTTACAAGGGACCGAGCTGCAGCGTGATGACCTCTGAGTCCGGCATGAATTTCAGCCAGGAGGTTCCGCCCCTCCTCTTGGGAGATGCACCTTTGAAGGACTCTGGTAGTGCTTTTCTTATAAAGTTCTCCCTCGTGGACTCTGTAGGCCTTGGATCGCCGCACTATGCAGTGTGCCTCATTTTGGTCCTTGGGGAGTTCCTGCCTAGTAAGGTAGGCGAGGAATGGTTCTGTCCATGGGGCGATGACGGCCATTATTACATGGGCTGAAGGTGTTATTTCATTGGCAGAGCCTCCGATTGTGTCAGGATGTTCGGTGTCGGGCAGTGCGGTTGGGTCCGGGATGTTATTGTTCGGCTCCCCTTCCCATACTATGGATGGCTTGAACAGCCTTTCCAAGAAGATGTTGGGGGGACTACGTCGCGTTTTGCGCCGATGCATGCCAGGACATTTGCCGCCTGATTATTTTCCCGGGCTATATGGTGAAATTGAAGCCCCTCGAACCGAGCTGACATTTTTAGGACGGTGTTGCAGTAAGCTGCCATTTTTGGATCCTTGGCATCAAAGTCTCCATTTATTTGGGATATTGCGAGGTTCGAGTCCCCGCGCACCTCTAGGCGTTGAATGCCCATGGATACTACCATCCGGAGACCATGTAGAAGGGCCTCATATTCGGCTGCATTGTTGGACTCCGTGTACATAATCTGGAGTATGTATTGAACTGTGTCTCCTGTGGGGGACGTCAAAACGACGCCGGCCCCCAGTCCGGCCAACATCTTGGAGCCGTCGAAATGCATGATCCAATTTGAATATGTGCCATACTCTTTAGGGAGTTCGGCCTCCGTCCATTCTCCGACGAAGTCGGCCAAGACTTGCAACTTGATGGCTCGTCGTGGCTTATAAGTTATGTCGAACGGGGGGAGCTCAATGGCCCATTTTGCAATCCGGCCCGTTGTGTCACGGTTGTTTATAATATCGTTAAGTGGTACTTCCGAGGCTACTGTTATTGAACACTCTTGAAAGTAGTGTCGTAGCTTCCGGGATGCCATGAATACCGCGTACGCAACCTTTTCGTAATGCGGGAACAGTGATTTGCAGGGAGTGAGGACAGTGGACACATAATAGACCGGCTTTTGAAGGGGTAATTTGTGTCCGTCCGCTTCTCGTTCGACGACGAGCACTGCGCTTACAACCTGATGTGTTGCTGCAATATATAATAGCATTGGTTCGCCAATGTTTGGCGCGGCCAGGACTGGGTTTGTTGCCAGTATGGCTTTTATTTCGTCGAGTCCGGCCGTGGCTGCATCTGTCCATTTGAAGTGTTCGGTGCACCGAAGGAGGCGGTAAAGGGGTAGGTCCTTTTCTCCCAACCGGGAGATAAAGCGGCTTAGAGCCGCCACGCATCCGGTTAACTTTTGTATTTGTTTGAGGTCCTTTGGGATATCTAGTTGCGATAGAGCTCGGATCTTGGCTGGATTTGCTTCAATTCCTCTACCGGATACAATGAAGCCCAAGAGCTTTCCGGCTGGAACGCCAAAAACGCATTTTTCCGGGTTGAGCTTGATGTCGTATGTTCGGAGGTTGTCAAATGTGAGCCTCAAGTCATCTACTAGAATTCAACATGTCTTGTTTTGACGACCACATCATCTACATATGCCTCCACTGTTTTGCCGATCTGGCTTGCCAGACATGTCTGAATCATGCGCTGGTATGTTGCACCGGCGTTTTTGAGCCCGAAGGGCATCGTGTTGTAGCAGAATGGGCCGTATGGTGTGATAAATGCCGTTGCGGCTTGGTCTGGTTCTGCCATCTTGATTTGATGGTAGCCGGAATATGCGTCGAGGAAACACAACGAATCATGTCCTGCGGTAGCGTCGATAATTTGATCGATGCGGGGGAGGGGGAAGGGATCCTTTGGGCAAGCCTTGTTAAGGTCTTTAAAATCAACACACAGGCGCCAGGATTTGTCTTTCTTTGGTACCATCACCAGGTTTGCTAGCCAGTCCGGATGTTTTATATCTCTTATGAATCCGGCCTCCAATAGCTTTGCTAGCTCCTCTCCCATGGCCTGTCTCTTAGGTTCGGAAAAACGCCGAAGAGCCTGTTTGACAGGTTTGAATCCTGTTTGGATATTTAAGCTGTGCTCGGCCAGCCTGCGTGGGATTCCTGGCATGTCTGAAGGGTGCCAGGCGAAAATGTCCCAGTTCTCTCATAGGAACTCTCGCAGTGCGACGTCTACATCAGGGTTTAACTGTGCCCCGATGGAAGCTGTTTTATTGGGGTCCGTTGGATGGACTTGGAATTTGACTATTTCGTCCGCCGGTTTAAAGGAGGTGGACTTGGATCTTTTGTCGAGTACCACATCATCCCTATTCACCGTAGAGCGCAGCGCAGTCAGTTCCTCAGCCGCTAGGGCTTCGGATAGTGCCTCGAGGGCCAATGCGGCTGTCTTGTTTTCGGCGCGGAGTGCTATGTCCGGATCACTAGCGAGAGTGATGATCCCGTTAGGCCCGGGCATCTTGAGCTTCATGTACCCGTAATGGGGTATTGCTTGGAAGATTGTAAACGCTTCCCGCCCTAGCAGAGCGTGATAACCGCTGCTGAACGGAGCCACATGGAACATGACCTCTTCGGACCTGTAATTATCCAGCGTGCCGAACACCACATCTAGTGTGATTTTTCCTGTACAGCGCGCTTCCTGACTGGGGATTATTCCTCTAAAGGTTGTGCTGCTTCGCTCAATGCGGTTCCAGTCTATTTCCATTTTTTGAAGGGTTTCCTCATAAATGAGGTTCAATCCGCTGCCGCCGTCCATGAGTACCTTGGTAAGATGAAAGTCGTCCACTATTGGACTGAGGACCAATGCGGCTGGTGCTCGGGCTGTTCGGAATTTAGGTTCATCACTGGCGTTAAAGGTAATAGCCGTGTCACTCCATGGGTTTATTGTTGCTACTTGGTAGACTTCGGCAAGGCTGCGGAGTGTCCTTTTTCGCATATTATTTGATGCGAAAGTCTCGAAGAGTGTTAATACCGTATTGGTGTCTCTGGGGTGGCTTTCTGTGGCCTCCGGAATTAGGAGATTTTCGCCAAATTTGGCCACCTGCCGGAGTATCCAACATGCTCTGAGGCTGTGAGTTGGTGTGGCGTCCTCTGTACTGTGAATTTTACAGGGTCCATTGAGCCATCCTTCCAGTACGGTTCCATGCCCTGTAGAGGGTTTTTGCTTTTTTAGTGCTTGACCCGGGTGTCTAGTGATGATGCACCCTTTTATTTTGAACTGGGTTTGTATTCAGGGACGGATTGTCCCAAAATTTGATTTCGGTTTTCCAGGCGCTTTCCATCGCACAGTACTTTCGTACAATGGACGCCAAGTCAGCGAAGTGTGTAATATCACGGCGACTTATGGCGTTGAGTATTCCCTTGTCCGTGCAATTATTGCAGAAGATTGAGATTGCGTCTTCCTCGCGGCAGTCCCTTAGCCTGTTCTTAACTAGGAGGAATCTGGCCCAGTAATGGTGTACTGTTTCATCGGGCTCTTGCCTGATTTTGGATAGATCGCTTATGTTGGGGTGGGTGGGTGGAATTAAATCCGAAGCCTCACCCCATCTGAGGCTCAGAGGCCGAGGAATTTCCGAACTCGAAAATTTGGATTCCTGGATGTTGTCCAATGAATCTAGCCCGTCGCCTGACTCTAAGTTATGGTCTTGAGTGATATCCTCCCCTCTGCGGGTATCCGGCTTGGAGGGATCGGGAATCCGGACGTAGCGAGTCCTTAAGATAGATGAAGGGTCGCCGCACTGTCCCTCTACCACGGCAACGTGATGGGTGACTTGGGGAGAGTTAATATCTCTCAGATCGGGTCTAGGCCCAATCTGGTCGTAATCCGTAGCGACTCCCAGGGCGGTGAAGCGATCCAAGAGCTCGTTTATGGAGGAGAGCTCCATTGGATCTAACCACTCGGCGAGTTCCGAGCTGACATGAAGATTGTTTTCGATGGCTCGAGAAGTCATCGTCGGTGCAGAAGCCGAACAGGCAGTCATAAGAAAACCACCTAGCCAGAGGGTTTGGCCGACAGCCAAAGCTCCCTTAGCAATGGTGCCGTCTTTAAAGACGGGGCGAGGCATCCTTCCTGATGGCGACGACGCAGAGGAACTCTCAATGCAAGCACCAATGTCGGTGTCAAAACCGGCGGATCTCGGGTAGGGGGTCCTGAACTGTGCGTCTAGGCCGGATGGTAACAGGAGGTAAGGGACATGTAGTTCTACCCAGGGTCAGGCCCTCTCGATGGAGGTAAAACCCTACGTCCTACTTGATTAATATTGATGATATGGGTAGTACAAGAGTAGATCTACCACGAGATCGAAGAGGCTAAACCCTACAAGCTAGCCTATGGTATGATTGTTGTTGTGTATGTTGTCCTACGGACTAAAACCCTTCGGTTTATATAGACATTGGAGAGGGTTAGGGTTACACAAAGTCGGTTACAATGGTAGGAGATCTACATATCCGTATCGCCAAGCTTGCCTTCCACGCCATGGAAAGTCCCTTCCGGACACGGGACGAAGTCTTCAATGTTGTATCTTCAAAGTCCAGGAGTCCGGCTAAAGGTATAGTCCGGCCATCCGGAGACCCCCTAATCCAGGACTCCCTCACATTGCGTCGGGCGTATCTTACCTGCTGCCTCCCTGCACGCTCTGCCTGGGATACGATGGCCCATTATCCCAAGGCACCACCATAACCGCCACCTCCGAGGTAGTGGAGGGGACAGCCCCATGCCTTCACGATCGCCGGTGGCAGCTCCACCTTGACGGCACGGTGGTGGAGGTGTGGCGGTGACGAGGGCACATCCATGCGTGCGTACCGGCTGCGCGGTGGAGACGTTGGGTCATCCTTGATGCGGCTTCTAATCTGGATGACATGGTTGTTGGGGCGATGATGGCTCGTCCTTGACGCGGCGTTTGATATGGAACCTGCAGTTGTGCTGGGGCGAGCCCAGCTTGTCCTTGACCGGCCGGAGCGGGGACGCCGGCTTGTGCTTCATGTGGTGGTGTGGGAAGGACGGTGGCTCCTTCTTGACGCACACTAGAGATGGTGGCAATGGGCCCATGTGATGGAGAAAATGCTTTTTATTATCTTAATCTGATGGATGAACTCTTCGTACATCACAACAACCTCCGTGAGGAGGCGAGGCCATTGCTGCAGCAGCTACTGCGGCGTCTGGTCCTCCTCATCACCCGAGGATATGACGATCTCCTTCTTGATGGAGGAGTTGGCCATCGTGGATGTCGAAGGGCCCGTAGAGTGAGGGTGGCGGTGCTAAGAACCACCAGAGAAAGAGCTTCCACCAACTCTGCCTCCCTGCATTCGGCATCGTCGCTGGGCTCAGAGAGGAGGAGGGGCTCGGTCATGGTGACAATTAAGGGGAGGGGGACGATGCTCAGGGAGGGGGAGTGTGCATCTGTGCGTCACCGATGCACTGCTTAAATAGCCGCAGTCAGGCCAGTCGAAGGGGCGGTCAAACCGCCTTAATGCGGCGCAGCAGCCGAAGCTAGTTTCCGAGATGAGGCATCCGCATTGAAGTGGTGACGCTCGAGAGCTCACGTCCATCAATGCTAGCGGCTACATGCTCTGGACCAACATGAATGTAGCGAGGCAAGAGAAGCGAGCGTTGGATGGAAAGTGCGGGAGAGCAGGTGGTTTTTTTGGGTGGGCCAGCACAGTCAGAAGCGGACGTGGCAGCAGTCCGGACGCCCGCAAAGCCCCCTAGTTTGTTTCTGCTTTGCGGGAGAAAGTACATCCGAACCACCCGGCAGATTGATACAAGCCCACGTTGGATGGCACAACACGCCCGAATTGCGTGATCTGAATGTATGCGGGTAGTTTGAGGATCCGCGTTGAAGATGCCCTTAGACATGTAGCGGCAAACGAATGCAGTCCACACTGTTTAGTTCATGGATTTGCTATGGGGCATTGATTTTATGTGTTAGAGGGATGGCGATAGTACGACAATGGGCGAAGGCCTTGGGAGGGCGAGGCAGCAAAGCGGTTGCGGGAGTGCCGTCATCTGTGGGGGAGGAGTCAGGAGGCTCGCTCCCAAAATTTAAAAAATGAAACCGATAAGGGCATCTCCAAGACAGCCCCTTAAAACGCCCGTAAACATCGAGACGTAGCTGTTTGAAGGAAATTTACCATCCAACACTAACGGTGTCATGGACTAGGGGGTCCTAGCCATTGCTGGCTAGTCCACGGGCCGAGCTAGCGGCCCATTAAGGAGGAAGGACTTTGGAGGCCTCTAATCCGCCTCAGTTGAAGACTTGGCATGCACTTCAAGTATATCTGTTAGATTCGACATGTAATACCTACCTGGCAACCTACCATGCGTAACCCTAGATACCCCTGGTACCTATATAAACCAAAGGGTCTACTCCGTAGAGGATCATTCATTCATCATCATCATCATCGTACCCCTAGGGTTTAGACCACAACTCACAATCTCGAGGTAGATCAACTATGTACTTTGATTCTCCCATAATATAAGAAAGAGCAGGACGTAGGCTTTTACCTCCCTAGAGAGGGCCCAAACCTAGGTAAAAGCATTATGTCCTCTATCTCTTGTTACCCATTGATCCGATCTCACAACTCGGGGCCCCTACCTAAGGTCTACCGATTTTGACACCAATATTGGTGCTTTCATTGGGATCTCGTTGTTTGATCACCAAGGGTCAATGGCTCATCTACAGATCGATAGCAGTTTGGCTATGGTGACATCTTTGTCCGCGGCCAGCTTTTCTCCTTTGGCAGCATTGTGTTGCATGCCGATCCGACTGCCCATCTAGGCTGCATCGAGAGCTTTGCTCCAAATCAAGTCATCATGTTCAGAAGCCTAGAGTATACCACGGATGCCCGAGGTGACCTGGCCCTTTTAGGACGGACCCCGGATCAGTTTGAAGACCCTCTGATGTTGTGGCCTCGAAGTGGGCTTATGACGGGATCCTCAGATCCACTCTCTCCCTAGAGCTGACCCTGGAGATAGATCCAGTGATCATCACATCTAGCTTAAACGCTGGGTCATTAGGCATTGGCTTTGAGTCAAGCTTGGCTTTGGACCCAGTAGCAGCGATTGCGTTCTCAATGACCGGTGTAGTTGCTACTCCCGTCGACTAGGGACCAGCTCGGAACGGGGAAGAGGGCGGTGCTATGTCAAGTAGCCTGGACAAACTATTCCAGATTAGCTTGGCTTTCAACCAGGCCCTGGACACCAAGGAGCTCTCGCAAATAAATGAGGTGCTGGATCGAATCCAAAACCTGGCGATCTCATATGCCATTTACGACCAGATCAGATGTAAAGCTGACGATTAGGATCCCACCAACCACCCACCTAGTAGCCACGGTCGAGGACTTGATATATGTGCTTGACTATAGCTCCGACGAAGCCACCTACATGGATAAAGATGTCTATGGCGATTCCGGAGAAAATCTATCTGCGGCCGTACCTCATACAGGGAATTGGGCTGCAACATCTACCTACGATGTCTACATGGTTGACACTCCCAAGGATGACTCCAAGGAGAAACCTAGAGAAAACCCTAGACGTCGCCACCCAAGAAGGCGATCGATGGGTAACAATGGAAGCAGAAGCACGACCAACACCTCGGGTGCCACCGATAATGGTGTTGCCCCTGACGCCTTCGAGAACCTGGGCGAGGACGTTCAAGCCTCACCCACCCAAAAAAATAGGTCCACCAGAATGCCCGCGATGGAAAATCACAAGGATTAACTCCCGAGATCCAAGGATGATGCAAGTCTTGGACCCAAGACTTCGTGGTTGTCGGTGTCAAAACCGACGGATCTCGGGTAGGGGGTCCCGAACTGTGCGTCTAAGGTTGATGGTAATAGGAGACAGGGGACACGATGTTTTACCCAGGTTTGGGACCTCTTGATGGAGGTAATACCCTACATCCTGATTGATTGATATTGATGAGTATGAGGATTACAAGAGTTAATCTACCATGAGATCGTAATGGCTAAAACCCTAGAAGTCTAGCCTGTATGATTGTGATTATGATTTCCTCTACGTACTAAACCCTCCGGTTTATATAGACACCGGAGGGGCTAGGGTTGCACAAAGTCGGTTACAGAGAAAGGAATCTTCATATTCGAACGCCAGGCTTGCCATCCACGCCAATGAGAGTCCCATCCGGACACAGGAGAGAGTCGTCTGTCTTGTATCTTCATAGCCCATTAGTCCGGCCCATTTCACACAGGCCGGACGTCCGAGAACCCCTTAATCCAGGACTCCCTCAGTAGCCCCTGAACCAGGCTTCAATGATGATGTGTCCGGCGTGCAGATTGTCTTTGACATTGCAAGGCGGGTTCCTGCTCCGAATACTCCAAAACAGCCTTCAAATATCGAAAACGTGTTCGGCTCTGCAAAACAAATACCGCGCACAACCGCAGAGAGTATAATATTTCATGAGTCCAATCTGCTGACAACTTTTGTAGCGCGACATCACGTCCCTGCCCGGTCATTACTTCGAACCGTTTTTTCTTTAGCCTCCTGCTCCACGTTTCAAGATGCGGTTTTATTGGCACGTCTTGTCGAAGCAAAGATCGTGTCCCCTTATTGCAGGATTCTCATCAATACAAGAGTGGGTAATCCAACCGCGCCGCCTGCAGGACCCTTGGGTAATAGGCGAGTTTTAAGGCGAGTGGGGAGGCACTTGATATTCACTGCCTTTATAAAGGGATAAGGATTCACCTCTTTCACCCACGCGTTCCTTCTCTCTGCCCATCCATTCTCGAGCTCCAGCACCCAAGCTTCCATCCTTTCCACCTCAAAAAAAGTGCTCCAGCCATGTCCGGATCTGGAGCGCAAGGCAAGTGGATGGTTTCCTCCATCAAGGAGAAGGACATCACCAAGCTCCGAGAGCTCGGGTACTTAGCCAAAGAAATCGCCCACCGGCTTCCAGCAACGGGGCAGCTCGTCCCCACCCCCTAGCCCCATGAGAGGGTGGTATTCATCCCCCACTTCATCTGCGGACTGGGATTTCCTCTCCACCCATTCGTCCGCGGACTCATGTTCTACTACGGGCTAGATTTCCACGATCTTCCCCCCAATTCCTTCCTCAACATCTCGGCATTCATTGTCATGTGCGAGGCCTTCCTCCGCATCCCACCCCACTTCGGATTGCGGTTAAAGATCTTCAATGTGAAGCCGAAGGTGGTGGGCGGTCAACACGCAGAGTGCGGAGGCGCCATGGTGAGCAAGCTGCCAAATGTCACATGGCCAAAGGGTACCTTCGTGGAGACCGTCAAAGGGTGGCAACAGCAATGGTTCTACGTCACAAAGCCTCACGACGCCACCTGGGCCGTGGCTCCTGAATTCCAGTCCGGCGCTTCGATGCGGCTCACCTCCTGGCTAGACAAGGGCTTGGATTGGTCTTCGTCGGACGAGCTGATGGCGCTTCAGACGCGCATCAGGAGCATGGTGGACAAGAACGTCAAGCTTGTCAATGTGATCCAGGTGATGCTTGCTCGCCGGATCCTTCCGTACCAAAGCCGGACTTGCCATCTGTGGGAGTTCGATCCGGCCAAGTACCAGACCTTGCAACAGTTGTTCAGCACTACGCACGAAGACTGTCGGATTTCGGGTTCCGGGAAAACCCTTGAGGTTCGAACACTGGGGTGCACCAAATATCTCTCCCCCCTCTAGTTCACGCCCTCACCGCAATCTCAAGGCTTAGCGCGTCGAACCTGCAGAACAAAGGGACACAAGATTTATACTGGTTTGGGCCACCGATGTGGTGTAATACCCTACTCTAGTGTGGTGTGGTGGATTGCCCCTGGGGCTGAGGATGAATAGTTACAAGGGAAGAACTGCCTCCTGAGGAGAGGTGTTCTTGTGCTTGGTCAGTTGATGCGGTAGAGGATCCTTCCCCGCCTTCTACGATGGTGGCTAGCCCTATATATAGAGGCCCGGGTCCCCTCCCCAAATATTAGGCGGGAAGGGATCCCACAACGGCCAGTTTGAAGGGGGGCAGCTAGTACAAGCTATCCTGACAAAAGATGGTCTTCGCCCGCCAACGGCTCTGGTGGTGACGCCGTCCTGGGCTCCACGGTGACCTCCGTCCTGCCGTCCTGCTGGTCTTGGTTTTGTTGCACCGATATGGAAACCTTTGCTTGATGCCTCGGGACTCCGCGCATGTGCTTGCTTCTTTAGCACCAAAGAGGAAACAAGGACACTACGCACGCTGGCGCCCGCCTGGCCTTGGTCGTCATGGCTTGTGTCACTGGAACCTCATGAGGTGCCCCTTTGTCACATCCCTAGCTTCTGGTGCTGCCTAGTGTTTGCATCATGTTTAAATTTTTGAAACTTGAACTGAGGAAATTTGGAAGCCTCAAAAACTTAAATAAAAGAAG
Organism: Triticum dicoccoides; assembly: GCF_002162155.2. Taxonomy (NCBI): domain Eukaryota; kingdom Viridiplantae; phylum Streptophyta; class Magnoliopsida; order Poales; family Poaceae; genus Triticum; species Triticum dicoccoides. The sequence continues at coordinate 376,334,337 of NC_041384.1, forward strand.
GGCAAAAACCCTAAAATTTCATTCATTGTTCCAAAATGCTCTTCTTAAATGTTTGATAATTTTTGGCAAGGGTTCTGGCCCCAACCAAAATATTGAACATTTTTAAGGACTTAATCTTGGGACTTTGAATTTAAATCTTTAGCTATTTGAATTTGAATTATATTCATATAATTAGAATATAATTTCAAATACCCCTGAAATATTTTATGAGCTTTTGGAAAAGTCCATCTAGCAAAATAAAATATTCAGAGGAGTTTTTGGCATTGTTTGAATTATTTTAAATTCAAAACAGTGGCAAAAGGAAGTAAATTAAACAAAACAGAAGAAAAAATAAAAAAGAGCAGAAGACCTACCTGTCGCTTACCTGGACCTACCTGGCGGCCCAGCTGTGGCCCAGCACTGCTGGCCCAGCCCAGCAGTCGCCCCCACCGTCTTCAACCTCCTGCCAGTAGGCAGGAGGGCGTGTGGTCGCCGCGCGTGGGCACGCACGCGCCACCTCCTGCTTCACACCGCTGCCCCGATGCGTCTGGATGATGCCACGCACCCCTTCTGGAACCCGTCGCTCACTCTCTCGTCCCCATCCTCTCCTCTGCTCTCTCTCCCTCTCTGCCCGAGCGGAGCTCGTCGCCACCGATGCCATTCGCCGCGGCCACAGCCACCCCCTCGCTCCCTCTCCGCATCCCTGAGCTCCGTCCCGACCCCATGGAGCTACACACCCGACGCACGCGACCAGAGGAGGCCCCAGTCGACCGGAGCGTCGTCGTCTTCATCTCCGGTGCCCGGAGATCGCCGCCGTCAATTCGCCGTCGCAGAAGCTTCCCCGAGCTCGCCGACCCCTCCGTTCGATCCACTGTGAGCCCCGCCGCCTTTTCCCCTCCTCCTAGAGCTTGTTTCCGCCCTCTAGCCGCCTCTTCCGCCGTGCCCAAATCTCGCTGCCGCCGTGCCATGTCGCTGCCGCGGCCAGAGCTGCCTCCGCCCGTTTTTGAGCGTGTCGCCGTTCTCACCGTGCTCCCAGGAGCCGAACGCATGCACCAGCTCCTCCTGCCGTGCTCCCTAACACCGACCCCAAGCTCGCCCGAGCTCCGGCCGCCGCCGAGGTCGACGCCGTGCTCAACTCCGGCCACCTCGCGGCCTCCCGTCCGTTCCTTTGGATGCGGACGAGCAAGAGCTCCTCCCTAGTGCCCCCAGTGCGCCAAACCACCGCTGGTAGCGCCAAACCTGCCACCACCCGAACTCCGGCCGCCGCTCACGAGCTCGCCGTCATCGGTACCGGCCACCACAGGCACGGCCACCACCACCGTTCGATGTGCACCAGTGAGGGCTCTCCAACGAGCCAAACCGCGCGCCAAACCATCGCCCCTAGCTCAAATCCGAGCCGCGCCGCCGTGCGGAATGGTCGCCGCCGGCGATACTCCGGCGACTGCCGATGTGGCATGCTTAGTTAGTGTTAATGATCCAGCTAACTACACCCGTAGCTCACTGACACATGGGCCCCGCGCCCTAATTATTCCCAGTTTAGTTTCTGTTTAGATTAGTTATTAACCCAGCTGGTCCCACACGTCAGTTTGACTTGCTGACGTGGCCTTTGACCGGCCCCACACGTCAGTGACTCATGCCAGCGGTGTGTCACTGACCAGTGGACCCCCCTGGTCAGGTTTGACCCGAGGCTGCCCTGTTGACTCTGCTGAGGTCAGCATGACGCCATGCTGACGCAATAAATCATTTTTTGGATTTATTTTAATTCAGGAAATTCCAGAAAATGATTTAAACTTCAAAAATTCATAGAAATTCAACCGTAGCTCAGAATGAAATAATTTATATATGAAAAATGATCAAAAAAATCCAATCTATCCATCTGTACTGGTTTCATGCATGTTAGAACAACTTATAGCTGCTGTTTAGCACAAATCAATTAAATGGCATTTAAACTCTCACATATGGAGTTTGAATTTGAACCTAGTGTTCAAACCAGCCCCATTTAACCTGTTGCTAGATGCATTAGCCCAAAACACATTCATATTGCCATGTCATTATCATGCATCATATTGTTGCATCGCATTGATTGTGTTCTTCCTTGTTTGCCGGTAATTGTCCCCTCTCGATAGACGTGTACCGGCGATGTGATCGATGACACCGATGAAGAGCTATATTATCTTCAGAATTGCCAGGCAAGCAAAACCCCTTGTTCATTCTGATAAAATCCCACTCTCCCGCTCCTACTCTCTTTTACTGCATTAGGACAACAACGACATATTTGTTACTTGCTGCGGTAGCTGAACCCCTTTATCCTTTGCATGACCTGTCATTGCCACAGTAAATAGATGAAACCCACTAGCATGAGTAGGAGTTGTTTGAGCCCTGATGTGCCTACTCATTCATGCTTGTTTGTCATGCCTGCTACTGCTTAGAGTTGAGTCAGGTCTGATTCATCGGGGATGAATCAGAGGTGTGTGAACATGTCCTACCGTGTGTGAGCTAAGTGTGTGAACACGATTTGGTAAAGGTGGCGGTGAGAGGCCATGTAGGAGTACATGGTGGGTTGTCTCATTGCAGCCGTCCTCAGGAACTGAGTTCTGTGTTTGTGATCCATGACCAGTTACTACCACACATTGGGTTCCGGTAACTCGACCCCTCTCGACTTATTAATCAACATGATCTCCGTCCAGGAGTTGCAACTAGTTTCTGGTGTTTGTAGGTAGTGTTAGTAGTCTACCAAGTGGCACCCGGTACAGGTGGGCTTGGGACAGACTAGGCACAGTGGCACGGTGTACCAAGTGGCACCAGGATGGTGGGCTTGGGAACCCTGCTCACATCGTTTGGGGCCGTGAGCGACACCCCGGCCGGATCTCCTTGCGGATGGAACCCGAATAGGCGATAAACCTGGACAAGAGACTTGTTTGGTTAGTCAGGTCGTGGCCGACTCCCTCGCCCGGCTTCCGCTTGAAGGTTGCCGAGGTACATGACCTGTACAGGGCGATAAGTGGCGAGAGCGTGTGTGAAGAAGTACACCCCTGCAGGGTTATCACTATCTATTCGAATAGCCGGATTCCTCGGATATGGAAACTTGGACCCCTTGTACAGTTCATAGACAAGTGAAAGTGGATACTCTAAAATATGCAAGATAAGCATGAGTGCTATGGATGGCGTTCTCGTAGGGAGACGGGAGCGGATCCATAGTGGTGTATTGATATGGTGAATATGTGGACTCGTGTGCGCCACCTCAAAAGAGTTACTTGCAGTCGTAGTTCAGGATAGCCACCGAGTCAAAGCTGGCTTGCTGTAGTTAAACTCCACCACCCCCTTTGTTGATAATGATGCATATGTAGTTAGATCTGATGTAAGTCTTGCTGGGTACATTTGTACTCACGTTTGCCTATTTTATGTTTTTGCAGAGAGACCTCAGTCTCGCTAGTAGTTCTGCGTGGTCTTCGACGTTTAGCTTGATACCTCAGCTACGATCTTGTGCCCTCGGCAGGATCTGGTAGATAGTCAGGCTTCTCAGCCTTTTTCATTTGTAGATGTCTGTACCCAGACATGTTAAGCTTCCGCTTGTGCTCTGACTTGTATGCTCTGATTGTTGGGTCATGAGACCCATGTTTGTAATATCTCGCTCCTCGGAGCCTATTGAATAAATTACTTGAGTCGTAGAGTCATGTTGTGATGCCATGTTGTATTTGCACATATCGAGCATATTGTGTGTATGTTATTGAAATGCTTGGTATGTGTGGGATCTGACTATCTAGTTGTTTATCTTTAGTAGCCTCTCTTACTGGGAAATGTCTCCTAGTGTTTCCACCGAGCCATGGTAGCTTGCTACTGCTCCGGAACACTTAGGCTGGCCGGCATGTGTCCTTCTTCGTTCCTGTGTCTGTCCCTTCGGGGAAATGTCACGCGATGAATATCGGAGTCCTGTTAGCCCGCTACAGCCCGGTTCACCAGAGTCCTGCTAGCCCAGTGCTACAGCCTGGATTCACTCGCTGATGACCGACACGTTTGATGCTGGGTCATGGATGCCTGTCCCTGTAAGTCTGTGCCACTTTGGGTTTACGACTAGTCATGTCAGCCCGGGCTCCTTATCATATGGATGCTAGCGACATCATCATATACGTGAGCCAAAAGGCGCAAACGGTCCCGGGCAAAGGTAAGGCGACACCCGTGGGAATACCGTGCGTGAGGCCGCAAAGTGATATGAGGTGTTACAGGCTAGATCGATGTGACATTGAGTTGGGGTCCTGACACCCTTGGCTTGATCTCTCCGCCCCTCGTGAGCCAGCCTAGTGAGGTCGCCTCTGAGGAGGTCTTGCATCATCCGCCTCACGAGGCTTGGCCCCTCGCGAGGGTCTTGAGTGTTTGCTGGTGAAGATGGGTCGTATAGGACCATTGGTGGAGCCATGCCGTGGGCCGCAGGCAGGCAAGTCTAGGGACCCCCCGCTCCCAGGACGCTGACAGTAGCCCCGGAGCCCAAGGCGCGCTCGGGCTTGGCTTCGAGGCGAAGCCAAGGAGCAAGTGCGGAGCGCCACGGGCCCCAACAGCCTGCGGCCTCGTTTGACACATGGTGGTTGATTGGACGTGGGCGTCTCCGCTTCCCCACGCTGCCTCGGCAACTGCCCGACTTGACAGGTCCCTGCTACGTGCAGAAAAAGGTCATTATTACCTTAGATCGTGGCCTCCTCTTGGCTATAAATGGGAAGGGGGATCGGAGCCCCCGTCACCCATCTCTTCCTTCGCTCCTCCTTCTTCTTCTTCCTAGGTTCCTTGCTAGCAGCGACACTCATGGTGTCGGCGAAGAGGTTATCAGTCGGAGAAAAGGGCAAGGCCCGCCAGGAGGGGCCCGGCTCGACGCCACCCAAGAGGGGGCGTGGTCGCCTGTGCAAGCATGCCGCGACCCCCACCGTGGCCCCTTGCGGTAGCGGCGGCGCCTCCCCGCGCGGCGGGAGTCACCCTGGTCATGGTAGTCCCGTTGATGAAGTGAGGCGCGCCATGGTTGCGCAGCCTCCTCGGCCGCGCTTCCATTCGGCGGAGGTGACGCCGGAGTTCATCGTGTGGTCGGAGAACCCGGCTGGCACCTGGCTTCAGCTCCCGCGGTTCTTTGTTGGTGAACTGCCGTCCGCGGGTCTAGGCGGTCTTTGGCTGCAGGCGGACGATTGCTGCAGCAAGCTTCGCGGTCGCGGTGGAAATCTCCGTCGCAGGCAACGCAGCCCTGGCCCGCGGCTGGCAGACGTTTGCCCACGCGCATGGACTGGGCAGGCGGTGTGCCCTCCCCTTCAAGTACAACGGCGACACGGCCCTCTATGTGAGGGTATTTGGGGAAGATGGTCGCCATGTCGGGTGCTTCCCCGAGGACAACAACGGCGATGAGGTGCTCGGCCTTGGCGACGGTCATTGACGAGGAGGAAGGTGGCTTCGTCCTCGGTGTTGGCCGCGACTAGTCCAGCTATGGCGGCTCCTCCTCCAGCGACAGCTCCAGCAGCGGCGGCTATGACCAGCCGCCATGCTGCCGCGCCCGTTTCGAGGGTGGCAGTGGGTCGTCTCGTCGCCACGCTCCAATGAAGCACAAGGAGGGGTCTGGCTGAGCCTAGGGGAGCGCCATGGGTCCGTCCTCGCGAACTGTTGCAGGGGCACGTGCCACTTTTGTTTTGGTTTTTTCCTTCCTTGATGTGTCTGAAGTAGTTTCCGCCTCGTGGGGCGCACATTTCTCAGTGCCTGGCGAGGCCTCCTTTCCTCGCGAGGGTGCCTAGGAACTGCAAAAATTCGTTAGGAGACTCTTATTCTTCTGAATCCTAGTCACAAGCGCCGTCGGCCATTACCCAGCTCTTCGTATCACGGTACCCGAGGGGCACGTATTGAGAGAGGTGTGCCATCTTGCAGGCTCGGGCGAGGGTGCCTCACAAAGAACAGGAAAAACGCTCACGAGGGCACCTGTCCAGCCCCCTCGCGAGGCGTGCGAGGGAGAGCACGGACCAAAACAAAGATTCAAGGAAGAATAGAGTAAAAGGCGATCGAACCAAGAGGGCAAGAAAAATCAGAATGTGAACTTCCATTAAGAAAAAGGGGCAAGCCAACTACGGAAAGCAAATGAAAAGCCGCGTCCGGCACCTAGTCTAGTCTTCTCACCAGCACGGAGCTAAGTGCTGCCACTAAGACGTGGGAGGGAGCCCCCGAGGCCTGAGGGCGGCACTCCTGATACTCCGGGCCATGTACAGCCCCACTCATTATTACGTGAGAGTGTCACGAGCGGAGACCTTCACAGGCACGGGGCCTTGCTTCACAGGTGTTGGGCCTTGCTTCATGGGTAGAACTTCCGGAGGTGCTAGATGTTCCAGGCGTTCTGGATGGGGATCCTGTCATGTGTCTCCAGGCGCGCGGCGCCAGGCTTGGAGACATGGGCGATCCTAAACGGGCCCTCCCACATGGGTGAGAGCTTGTGCAGCCCTTCCTTGGAGAGCACCCGCCTCAGGATGAGATCGCCCACCTCGAGCGTCCTGGAGCGGACGCTGCGACAGTGGTACCGTCACAGTGCCTGTTGGTACCTTGCCGCTCGGAGCGAGGCTTCAGGGCGGCGTTCCTCCACCAGCACGAGGTCCATCCCCCGCATCGCGTCCTGCTGTGTCTCATTAAATGCCAGGACCCACACGGAGCAATGCTTGACCTCGTGAGGGAGAACCGCTTCTGCTCCGTAGAGGAGGAAGAACGGGGTCTCGCCTGTTGGCTTGGTGGCGATGGTGCAGATGGACCACAACACAAACTGGAGCTCATCGTGTCAGCCCTTGCCGCATGTATCAAGCTTCTTCTTGAAGGTCCTAGTCTTGAGGCCCCTAAGGACCTCTGCGTTGGCGTGTTCGGCTTGGCCATTGCTCCTGGGGTGAGCCACTGAAGCGTAGCAGATCTGTGTTCCAAGGTTAGCATAGTATGCCTTCAAAAGACTACTAGAGAACTACGAGCCGTTGTCGGTGATGATGCGATTAGGGACCCCAAACCGGCTTAAGAGACCCTTGATGAACTTGACCGCGGATTCGACCGGGATGGTATGAACGGCTTGTACCTCTGCCCATTTGGTGAACTTGTCGATGGCGACGTAGAGGTAGCGGTAGCCCCCAGGCGCTCGAGGGAACGGGCCTAAGATATCCAGCCCCCAGACTGCGAACAGCCACGAGAGCGGGACGGTCTGGAGGCCCTGAGCTGGCTGATGGATCTGCTTGGCGTGGAATTGGTAGGCCTCGCAAGACTTCACCAGCTCAGTTGCGTCATTGAGCGTCGTAGGCTAGTAGAACCCACTGCGAAATGCCTTGCCGACGAGGGTTCGTGATGACGAGTGGTGCCCGCAGTCTCCGCCATGTATGTCAGCCAGCAGCTCGTTCCCCTATTCCCTGGAGATGCATCGCAAGGAAACATCATTTGGCTGCTTCATGTATAACTCACTGTCCTGGATGTAGTATGCCATAGCCTGTCGGGCCACGCGCTGTGCGTCCTCCTCCTTCTCTGGTAGCGTCCCTTGCGGCAGGTATTCCTTGAGCTCCTTGGTCCAGCACCCCTCCCGAGCCTTGAGCGCCAGGAGTAGGCGCGCTCCCGAGGTCGGGCCGCAGGCCGGGGCTCCCGAGACAGGTGGTGGGGGGAGCTCCTCCCAAGGTGGCGCCGGCCCGGAAAGTGGAGGTGCTGCCGACGGCTTGAAGAGCCGCTCCTCAAAGATGCCAGGCTCTTGGGGTTGTCGCTTGGACACCCTTTTGGTGATGTCGTCGGCCTCCTTGTTGGTGCCACGGGGTACGTGCTACAACTCTAAACCCAAGAAATGCTTTTCCATTTTGCGTACCTCCGCGAGGTATGCCTCCATGTGCTCGTCCTTCGGCTCGTATACCTTGTTGGAGAAGTTGACGAGGAGCTGCGAGTCACCCTTGATGGTGAGGCGCTTCACCCCAGGGCCACCGCGGCCTTAAGGCCAGCAATCAGGCCTTCGTACTCCGCGATGTTGTTGGAGACCTTCTCGCCCTGCTGGAAGCAAAGATGCACGGTGTAGTAGAGCTTGTCCTGAGTAGGCGAGATGAGCACTGCTCCAGCCCCCGTGCCCTGGCGTGCGAACGCGCCGTCGAAATACATGACCCTACCATCTGGTGCTTCACTTCCTGGCGAGAGGGACCGGTCCTCGCCTGCTTTAAACCCCGGGGCATCAGTCCATTCAGCCACGAAGTCAGCGAGCGCGGCCCCCTTGATGACCCTAGTTGTGCTAAACTCTAGCTGGAATGCTTGTAGCTCGATGTTCCATTCGGCGACTCTTCCAGCAACGTTGGGGCTCCTGAGTACCCTCTCCCTCGACCGGCACCTGCTTGGTTTCGGCCCGATCTTGAGTGAACAACTGCTTCTTCTTTGCTGGTGCGGCCTCCTTAGCCCCTGGGGTGGCCTCATTGGCCGGTTGTGCCACTGTGGCGGTTTTGAGGGCGTGCTTGAGCTCCGCTAGAGCCTCCTTGGTATCTCCAACTATGGTGAGGACGTCCTTGCTCCCGGGCATCTTCATGAGATTGTAGGCCGGATGGGTCGCCGCCATGAACTGAGCCAGAGCCGGGTATCCGAGGATGGCATTGTATGGGAGGCCGATGCGGGCGATGTCTAAGTCGATCAGCTCAGTGCGGTAGTTGTTGCGGGTGCCGAAGGTCACGGGGAGGCGGATCTGCCCCAAGGGGTTGGTGGAGCCGCCACCGACCCCGGAGAAGGGCTTGCTGGGTCGGAGCCGTTGGAGTGGTACATGGAGAAGGCCGAAAGCCTCCACAGAGAGCATGTTGAGACCGGCGACATCGTCGATGAGGGTCTTGGTGACAGCTACACTGCAGATGGTGGGCATGCACAACATTGGGAGCACACCTGAGCCGACGATGGTGGTGGGGTGATCCCCCGTGTCGAAGGTAAGGCCGGCATTGGGCGCCGCCCAACCCGGGGGAGCTCCTTGGCGCGCGGAGGCAGCGCCAATCTGGCAAAAGAACGGCTTGGTGTGACGGTCCGAGGGTGGTGCTTGCGAGCCGCCGAGGTGGGCCGCGACGGCGAGGGGCGCCGGTGCCGCAAAGTGCGCGATGAAGAGACCGGGCAGCTCCTCCTAGGAGGTCACCGAAGATCCTGGCAAGCTAAGCAGCCAGGAGCGCGGCGCGCCGGCCAGGGCCAGGGGGAACCAGTTGGCCATGACCTGGCCGTCGCCTCCGGCTTCGAGGACGACCTTCTCATACGCCTGCAGGAAGGCCGCCGGATCTGCCGTGCCATCATAGCAAGGTGGCATCTTTGGCTTGAACTTGTGCGGCCACCACACCTGCTGCAAGGTGTGGGTGAAGGCCCAGGCGCCCGCGGCGCATCCGCAGGCGCACGCCGGCCTAACCGGAGGGGTGGCGTCTGCCATGAAGCTGGACAAAGCAAGCGGAGAGGCGGAGCTTCGGCGCACCCTACCTGGCGCGCCAAATGTCGGATTTCGGGCTCCGGCAAAACCCTTGAGGTTCAAACATTGGGGTGGGCGAAAGATCTCTCCCCCCTCTAGTTCACGTCGTCACCGCAATCTCAAGGCTTAGCGCATCGAACCCGCAGAACAAAGGGACACAAGATTTATACTGGTTCAGGCCACCGATGTGGTGTAATACCCTACTCTAGTGTGGTGTGCTGGATTGCCTCTGGAGCCGAGGATGAACAGTTACAAGGGAAGAACAGCTAATACGTCTCCAACGTATCTATAATTTACGAAGTATTCATGCTATTATATTATCTGTTTTGGATGTTTATGGGCTTTACTGAACACTTTTATATTATTTTTGGGACTAACCTATTAACCGGAGGCCTAGCCCAAATTGATGTTTTCTTGCCTATTTTAGTGTTAAGGAATATCAAACGGAGTCCAAACGGAATGAAACCTTTGGTAGAGTTATTTTTGGAACGGAAGCAATCCAGGAGACTTGGAGTAGACGTCAGGGAAGCTTCGAGGAAGCCACGAGGCAGGGAGGCACGCCCCACCCCCCGGGCACGCCCCCACCCTCGTGGGCCCCTCATGGCTCCCCTGATCGACTTCTTTCCCTATATATGTCCATATACCCTAAAAACATCGAGGAACAGAATAGATCAGGAGTTCTGCCACCGCAAGCCTCTATAGCCACGAAAACCAATCGGGACCCTGTTCCGGCACCCTGCCAGAGGGGGGAATCCCTCTCTGGTGGCCATCTTCATCCCGGCGCTCTCCATGAGGAGGAGGGAGTAGTTCACCCTCGGGGCTGAGGGTATGTACCAGTAGCTATGTGTTTGATCTCTCTCTCTCTCTCTCTCTCTCTCTCTCTCTCTCTCGTGTTCTTGATTCGGAATGATCTTGATGTATCGCGAGCTTTGCTATTATAGTTGGATCTTATGATGTTTCTCCCCCTCTACTCTCTTGTGATGAATTGAGTTTTCCCTTTGAAGTTATCTTATTGGATTGAGTCTTTAAGGATTTGAGAACACTTGATGTATGTCTTGCATGTGCTTATCTATGGTGACAATGGGATATCACCTGATCCACTTGATGTATGTTTTGGTGATCAACTTGCGAGTTTCGTGACCTTGTGAACTTATGCATAGGGGTTGGCACACGTTTTCGTCTTGACTCTCAGGTAGAAACTTTGGGGCACTCTTTGAAGTTCTTTGTGTTGGTTGAATAGATGAATCTGATGCATATCGTATAATCATACCCACGGATACTTGAGGTGACATTGGAGTATCTAGGTGACATTAGGGTTTTGGTTGATTTGTTTCTTAAGGTGTTATTCTAGTACGAACTCTATGATAGATTGAACGGAAAGAATAGCTTCATGTTATTTTACTATGGACTCTTGAATAGATCGATCAGAAAGGATAACTTTGAGGTGGTTTCGTACCCTACCATAATCTCTTCGTTTGTTCTCCGCTATTAGTGACTTTGGAGTGACTCTTTGTTGCATGTTGAGGGATAGTTATATGATCCAATTATGTTATTATTGTTGAGAGAACTTGCACTAGTGAAAGTATGAACCCTAGGCCTTGTTTCAACGCATTGCAATACCATTTGTGCTCACTTTTATCACTTGCTACCTTGTTGTTTTTATATTTTCATATTACAAAAACCATTATCTACTATCCATATTGCACTTGTATCACCATCTCTTCGCCGAACTAGTGCACCTATAGAATTTACCATTGTATTGGGTGTGTTGGGGACACAAGAGACTCTTTGTTATTTGGTTGCATGGTTGCTTGAGAGAGACCATCTTCAGCCTACGCCTCCCACGGATTGATAAACCTTAGGTCATCCACTTGAGGGAAATTTGCTACTATCCTACAAACCTCTACACTTGGAGGCCCAACAACGTCTACAAGAAGAAGGTTTTGTAGTAGACATCAAGCTCTTTTCTGGCGCCATTGCCGGGGAGGTGAGTGCTTGAAGATATATCTTTAGATCTTGCAATTGAATCTTTTAGTTTTTTGTTTTATCAGTAGTTTAGTTTATAAAAGAAAATTACAAAAAAATGGAATTGAGTTTGCCTCATACGCTTTATCTTTTTAATATTTTTCGTGAGAATGATGGAAAGGAAAATTGTGCTCAAGTGCTGGAAGAAGAAGTCTATAAAATGTTTGGCACTAAATCTTTGAATGATGAGCATGATTGCAATGTTGTTAGTATGAACTCCTTGAATATCCATAGTACTAATGATGATTGCACTAGTCATGATGAAAATGTCTCTTATAAGCATGTCAACTTTTGTGGAGTGCATAGAGTTTGCAAGTATACAGCAAATAGGGAAGATAGATTTTGCAAGAGGCATAAGTATTTAGAAACCAAATGGTTGCAAGAGAGGCTAGATGTTTGTGCTGAAAATTTAAAATTTCTTAGCCGTACTTGTGAACTTTGCAATGAACATGGTCATTTAAATCTCCAATGCAAATTGTTTCATGATCGTATTGTGTCCAAAAATTGTGATGGTTTGATTTCCCTTGCACATCATAATGAACTTAGTTTGCTTTTGGGTTATGAAGAAATGAAACGTATAACTAAGCATATTCCAGAATATAACCTTGAGAAATTCCTCAATATTGATCTAGAAGAAATTTTTATGTATTGTGCGGTGAATTGCATTGAAAATACTTATATTGACAATTACATAAAGAAAAGAAAAGAAATATAGGATGACGAGAATACTAATGAAAGGGAATAGGCTTCCCAATATCCTCCTATTATTTCTTATGATGAATCAGGTAACGAGGAGGAGCCTTCTATTCAATCAATCTCATTAATAAGGAGGTCCAAAAAGAGGATTGAACCCACACATAATGTGAAGAAGAAAAAGAAAAGACGGGGAAGTAAAGGTAAAATTGTATCCCTCCCAAATGATGTTGCTCCTATTACTCATTGTGATGATGATAATTGCTATACTATTTGTGATATTCATACTATTAATGATGAGAGTGATTATGCTTATGATATGAAAAGGTCCAAGCTTGGGGATGCTAGGTTTGAGGAGAATGACATGTTTGAGAATATATTTGCTGCAATTAATGTTTGTCCCAAGCTTGGGGATGCTATGTTTAATGAAGATGATACTTCTAGCCTCCCAAGTTTTGATATGCAAATTTGTTATGATGATAGCATGCCTCCTACTTATGATGATTATATTGATGAAAGTGGGTTTGGAAGAGTGTCAACTTTAGGAAGTAATGATCCCACTATTTTTGAGGATGTTGAATCTTATTGTGATAATTATGAAAGTGGATTTGGAGAGGTCATGACTTTATTTAGTAATGATTCCGCCAGTTTGGAAGAGGTTTCAATTGATTATGATGAGAACAAAGCTGCTACTTATGATGATTATTGTGATGATACTTATGCTATAAAAAGTAATGATGATTATATTTATAAAACTTGTCATGATTATGATTACCCATTTTCTGAACATTACTATTTTAATATGGAAACAATTTATAGTATTTGAGTTTCTTATGATACTCCCACTATTCTGAATGAGAAGAATTTTGCTTATGTGGAGAGTAATAAAATTTCTATGCTTGTAGATCATGAAAATAATGCTTTATGTGATAGTTATATTGTTGAATTCATTCATGAAGCTACTGAAAATTATTATGAGGGAGGAATATATGCTTGTAGGAATTACAATAATATCAAGTTTAATCTCTATGTGCTTAAAGTTTTGAAGTTATGCTTGTTTTGCCTTCCTATGCTAGTTGATTATTGTTCCCATAAGTTGTTTGCTCACAAAATCCCTATGCATAGGAATTGGGTTAGACTTAAATGTTCTAGTAATATTCTTCATGATGCTCTCTTTATATTTCAATTCTTATCTTTTATGTGAGCATCATTGAAATCATCATGCCTAGCTAGGGGCGTTAAACGATAGCGCTTGTTGGGAGGCAACCCAATTTTTATTTTTGTTCCTTGCTTTTTGATTATGTTTAGTAATAAATAATTCATATATCCTCTGTTTATATGTGGTTTTATGCTTTTAATTAGTGTTTGTGCCAAGTAGAACCTTTGGGAAGACTTGGGGAAAGTCTTTGAGATCCTGCTGTAAAAAAAACAGAAACTTTAGCGCTCACGAGATTTGCTGCCATTTCTTACTGGAGAGTGATATTTAGTTAATTCTTTTTGAAGATAATTAATAGATAAATTACTCACATCCAGAAATTTATTTTAGAATTTTTGGGGTTCCATAAGTATTCGAAACCTACAGATTACTACAGACTGTTCTCTTTTTGACAGATTCTGTTTTTCTGTGTGTTGTTTGCTTATTTTGATGAATCTATGGCTAGTAATAGAGTTTATGAACCATAGAGAAGTAGGAATAAAGTAGATATTACACCAATATTAATTTAGAATGAGTTCACAACAGTACCTAAGTGGTGATTTAGTTTCTTATACTAACGGAGCTTACGAGTTTTCTGGTAAGTTTTGTGTTGTGAAGTTTTCATGTTTTGGGTAAAGATTCGATGGACTATGGAATAAGGAGTGGCAAGAGCCTAATATTGGGGATGTCAAAGGCACCCCAAGGTAATATTCAAGGACAACCAAGAGCCTAAGCTTGGGGGTGCCCCGGAAGGCATCCCGTCTTTCGTCTTCGTTCATCGGTAACTTTACTTGGAGCTATATTTTTATTCACCACATGATATGTGTTTTGCTTGGAGGGTCAATTTATTTTGTTAGGATTTGCTTGCTGTTATTTAGAACAATGTTTTGCATCTTTTATTACAATAAAAGTGGCATTGATGGCCTTCACTATGCCTATTTTACAAGTCTACATGTTGCTGTTTGAAAACAGAAAGTTTACCATTGTTGCAAAAATTACCTAGAAAAGTTAGAATGTCATTAAATATTTAAGCCTTTTTCATAATAAGATCTGATAAGTTTACTACAGTGGTAATTTTCTTTCTTCTTTACAGACTGTCCTGTTTAGGCAGATTGCTGTTATGTTTGCATATGTTTGCTTCTTTAATGATTCTATTTGAGGATAGGACTATTAAATATGCAGAGGCATTTAGTATGCAATGTTGAATAATAATTTTAGTGATTTGCTACAGTAGAGTATGATAAGGTTTTTGCATTGGTTTATACTAACTTATCTCATGAGTCCTTGTTGAGTTTTGTGTGGATGAAGCTTTTGAGATTTAGGGAGACCGTGATATGAGAGAAATTAAGGAGACACAAAAGCTAAATCTTAGGGATGCCCAAGGCATCCCAAGATAATATTTCAAGAAGTCTCAAGCGTCTAAGCTTGGGGATGCCCCGGTTGGCATCCCACATTTCTTCTTCAACAACTATCGGTTAGTATCGGTTGATCCTAAGATTTTGCTTCTTCACATGATGTTTGCTATTCTTAGATGTCATTTTATTTTGTTTTGCTTGCTGTTTGAATAAAGTATCAAGATCTGAAATATTAAACGGGAGAGTCTTCACATAGCTAAATAATTATTTAACTACTCATTGATCTTCACTTATATCTTTCGGAGTAGTTTGTTATTCATTCACGTGCTTCACATATATCCTATGAGTAAATGGTTGAATGAATTGAATATAATAAATCTGAAATTATATATGTTTCATATGCTTATCCCATGGGGAGTAACAACTTCACATATAAGAAGTAGAGGTGGTAAATTTATTGAAGGTTAGCAAACATTGTATTGGTCACTTGAACAATTCATGAAAGAATATTGAGGGAAGAGAGATTTCACATATAAATATACTATCTTGGACATATTTTGTAATTGTGAGCACTCATTAAAATATGACATGCTAAAAGGTTGATGTTGGACAAGGAAGACAACGTAATGGGTTATGTTTTCTTATATCTTAAATAAAGTATATTGTCATGGATCATCCAACATGTTGAGCTTGCCTTTCCCCCTCATGCTAGCCAAATCCTTTGCACGAAGTAGAGATACTACTTGTGCTTCCAAACATCCCTTAAACCAGTATTGCCATGAGAGTCAACCATACCTACCTATGGATTGAGTAAGATCCTTCAAGTAAGTTGTCATCGATGCATGCAATAAAAATTGCTCTCTAAATATGTATGATCTACTAGTGTGGAGAAAATAAGCTTTATACGATCTTGTCATGTGGAAGTAATAAAAGCGATGGACTGCATAATAAAGGTCCCTATCACAAGTGGCAATATAAAGTGACGTTCTTTCGCATTAAGATTTTGTGCATCCAACTATAAAAGCGCATGACTACCTCTGCTTCCCTCTGCGAAGGGCCTATCTTTTGTTCCTGTCTTATACCTTATGCAAGAGTCATGGTGATCTTCACCTTTCCTTTTCACATTTTATCCTTTGGCAAGCACATTGTGTTGGAAAGATCCTGATATATATATATACAATTGGATGTAAGGCATCATGAACTATTATTGTTGACATTACCCTTGAGGTAAAAGGTTGGGAGGTGAATCTATACTCCCCTATCTTTCTCTGTGTCTGATTAAAACTTTGAACCCATAAATATCGCGTGAGTGTTAGCAATTGTGAAAGACAAAATGATAGTTGAGTATGTGAAGTTTGCTAAATCAAAGCTCTGACATAGACTCTTCCTGAAAATAAGATGAATTGTAATTGTTTGATGACTAATAACACGGTTTGTTAGTTTTCAAGAAAGTTTATGATCTATACTTTAACATGTGAATAGTTTGTTACTTGATTATGAAAATTTTTATGAGATGAGCTACTGTTATGACATATGATGATGCTAGAAAAGGTGATTGAAATTATCATTGATCAAACTTGTGCACCTGCTAGCATTCACACTTCATAAATTATTTCTTTTATCATTTACCTACTCCAGGACGGGCAGGAATTAAGCTTGGGGATGTTGATACGTCTCCAACGTATCTATAATTTACGAAGTATTCATGCTATTATATTATCTGTTTTGGATGTTTATGGGCTTTACTGAACACTTTTATATTATTTTTGGGACTAACCTATTAACCGGAGGCCCAGCCCAAATTGCTGTTTTCTTGCCTATTTCAGTGTTTCGAAGAAAAGGAATATCAAACAGAGTCCAAGCGGAATGAAACCTTCGGGACAGTTATTTTTGGAACGGAAGCAATCCAGGAGACTTGGAGTAGACGTCATGGAAGCTTCGAGGAAGCCACGAGGCAGGGAGGCGCGCCCCACCCCCTGGGCATGCCCCCACCCTCGTGGGCCCCTCGTGGCTCCCCTGACCGACTTCTTTCGCCTATATATATTTATTGCATTATGGGCTGTTATTACACATTATGTCACAATACTTATGCCTATTCTCTCTTATTTTACAAGGTTTACATAAAGAGAGAGAATGCCGGCAGCTGGGATTCTGGGCTGGAAAAGGAGCAAATATTAGAGACCTATTCTGCACAGCTCCAAAAGTGATGAAACTTCACGGAAGTCATTTTCAGAATATATAAAAAATACTGAGTGCAAGAAGTTCTGGAGGGGGGCACACCCTACCCACGAGGGTGGGGGGCGCGCCCTACCCCCTGGGTGTGCCCCCCTGCCTCGTGGGCCCCCTGGTGGCCCTCTGATGCCCATCTTCTGCTATATAGAGTCTTTTGATGAGAAAAAATCATAAGCCAACTTTCGGGACGAGACTCCGCCGCCACGAGGCGGAACCTTGGCGGAATCAATCTAGGGCTCCGGCGGAGCTATTCTGCCGGGGAAACTTCCCTCCGAGAGGGGGAAATCATCACAGTCGTCATCACCAACGATCCTCTCATCGGGAGGGGGTCAATCTCCATCAACATCTTCACCAGCACCATCTCCTCTCAAACCCTAGTTCATCTCTTGTATCCAATTCTTGTCTCCAAGTCTGGGATTGGTACCTGTGGGTTGCTAGTATTGTTAATTACTCCTTGTAGTTGATGCTAGTTGGTTTATTTGGTGGAATATCATATGTTTAGATCCTATATGCATATTAATACTCCTCTGATTATGAACATGAATGTGCTTTGTGAGTAGTTAAGTTTGTTCCTGAGGACATGGGAGAAGTCTTGCTATTAGTAGTCATGTGAATTTGGTATTCGTTCGATATTTTGATGAGATGTATGTTGTCTCTCCTCTAGTGGTGTTATGTGAACGTCGACTACATGACCCTTCACCATTATTTGGGCCTAGAGGAAGGCATTGGGAAGTAATAAGTAGATGATGGGTTGCTAGAGTGATAGAAGCTTAAACCCTAGTTTATGCGTTGCTTCGTAAGGGGCTAATTTGGATCCATATGTTTCATTCTATGGTTAGGTTTACCTTAATACTTTTGTTGTAGTTGCGGATGGTTGCAATAGAGGTTAATCATAAGTGGGATGCTTGTCCAAGTAAGGACAGCACCCAAGCACCGGTCACCCACATATCAGATTATCAAAGTACCGAACGCGAATCATATGATCATGATGAAACCTAGCTTGACGATAATTCCCATGTGTCCTCGGGAGCGCTTTTCTCTATATAAGAATTTTCCAGGCTTGTCCTTTGCTACAAAAAGGATTGGGCCACCTTTCTGCACTTTATTTACTTTTTCTACTTGTTGCTCGTTACAAATTATCTTATCACAAAACTATCTGTTACCTATAATTACAGTGCTTGCAGAGAATACCTTGCTGAAAACCGCTTATCATTTCCTTCTGCTCCTCGTTGGGTTCGACACTCTTACTTATCGAAAGGACTACGATAGATCCCCAATACTTGTGGGTCATCAAGACTCCTTTCTGGCACCGTTGCCGGGGAGTGAAGCGCCTTTGGTAGGTGGAATTTGGTAAGGAAAAATTTATATAGTGTGCTGAAATTTACTGTCACTTGTTACTATGGAAAGTAATCCTCTGAGGGGCTTGTTCGGGGTATCTTCACCCCGACTACTAGAGCAAAGAGTTGCTCCTCAACCTATCAAACCTACTGAAAATTAAAATGTCTACTTTGAGATTCCTTTGGGCATGATAGAGAAACTGCTAGCTAATCCTTTTGCAGGAGACAGAATAATGCATCCTGATGAGCACCTAATATATGTGGATGAAGTTTGTGGATTATTTAAGCTTGCAGGTGTGCCCGATGATGTTATTAAGAAGAAGGTCTTCCCTTTATCTTTGAAGGGAGATGCATTGACATGGTATAGGGTATGTGATGATATGGGATCATGGAACTACAAACGATTGAAATTGGAATTTCATCAGAAGTTTTATCCTATGCATCTTGTTCATCCTGATCGAAATTATATATATAATTTTTGGCCGTGCGAAGGAGAAAGCATCGCTCAAGCTTGGTGGAGGATTAAATCAATGTTATATTCATGCCCCAATGAGCTTCGAAGAGAAATAATTATTCAAAATTTATATGCTCGGCTTTCTGATAACAATCGCACCATGCTCGATACTTCTTGTGCTGGCTCTTTTATGATGAAGACTATTGAATTCAAAAGGGATTTATTGGAAAGAATTAAACGCAACTCTGAAGATTGGGACCTCGACGAAGGTAAGGAGTCAGGTATGACACCTAAGTTTGATTGTGTTAAATCTTTTATGGATACCGATGTTTTTCGTAAATTTAGCACTAAATATGGACTTGACTCTGAAATAGTAGCTTCTTTCTGTGAATCTTTTGCTACTCATGTTGATCTCCCTAGGGAGAAGTGGTTTAAATATCATCCTCCCATAGAAGTAAAAGTAGCTGCACCTATTAAAGTTGAAGAAAAGACTGTCACTTATAATGATCCTATTATTCCTACTGCTTATGTTGAGAAACCACCGTTTCCTGTTAGGATAAAAGATCATGCCAAAGCTTCAACTGTGGTTCGTAAAAGCAATATTAGAACCTATACACCTCCTGAGCAAATTAAAGTTGAACCTAATATTGCTATTGTTAAAGATCTCTTGGCTGATAATATTGATGGGCATGTTATTCATTTCTGTGATGAGACTGCTAGAATTGCTAAACTTTGTGCTAAAGATAAACATAGACCCGTGGTAGGCATGCCTATTATTTCTGTTAAAATAGGAGATCATTGTTATCATGGCTTATGTGATATGGGTGCCAGTGCTAGTGCTATACCTCATGACTTATACAAAGAAATTATGCATGATATTGCACCTGCTGAGTTAGAAGATATTGATGTCACAATTAAACTTGCCAATAGAGATACTATTTCACCAATTGGAATTGTTAGAGATGTTGAAGTCTTGTGTGGGAAAACTAAATATCCTGTTGATTTTCTTGTCCTTGGTTCCCCACAAGATAGCTTTTGTCCCATTATATTTGGTAGACCCTTCTTGAACATAGTTAATGCTAAGATAGATTGCGAAAAGGATGTTGTTACTATTGGTTTAGGTGATATGTCTCATGAGTTTAATTTCTCTAAATTTCGTAGACAACACCGTGAAGAGGAATTTCCTAGTAAAGATGAAATTATTGGTCTTGCTTCTATTGCCATGCCTCCTAGTGATCCTTTAGAACAGTATTTGCTAGACCATGAAAATGATATGTTTATGAATGAAAGAAGGGAAATAGATGAAGTATTATCTAAACAGGAACCCATCCTGAAACACAATTTGCCTGTCGAAATCCTAGGGGATCCTCCTCCACCCGAGGGTGATCCCGTGTTTGAGCTCAAATTGTTACCTGATACTCTTAAATATGCTTATCTTGATGAGAAAAAGATATATCATGTTATTATTAGTGCTAACCTTTCAGAGCATGAAGAAGAGAGATTATTGAAAACTCTGAAGAAGCATCGTGCTGCTATTAGATATACTCTCGATGATCCTAAGGGCATTAGTCCCACACTATGTCAACACAAAATAAATTTGGAGAAAGATGCCAAACCAATTCGTGATCACCAACGACGTCTGAATCCTAAGATGAAAGAAGTGGTAAGAAAGGAAATACTAAAGCTCCTTGAGGTAGGTATAATTTATCCCGTTGCTGATAGTCAGTGGGTAAGTCATGTCCATTGTGTCCCTAAAAAGGGAGGTATTACTGTCGTTCCTAATGATAAAGATGAATTGATTCTGCAAAGAATTATTATAGGTTATAGGATGGTAATTGATTTCCGCAAACAAAATAAGGCGACTAAAAAAGATCATTACCCCTTACCTTTTATTGATCAAATGCTAGAAAGATTATCCAAACATACACATTTTTGCTTTCTAGATGGTTATTCTGGTTTCTCTCAAATACATGTGTCAGCTGATGACCAATCTAAGACCACTTTTACTTGCCCGTTCGGTACTTTTGCTTATAGACGTATGCCTTTTGGTTTATGTAATGCACCTGCTACCTTCCAAAGATGCATGATGGCTATATTCTCTGACTTTTGTGAAAAGATTTGTGAGGTTTTCATGGATGATTTCTCCGTCTATGGATCCTCTTTTGATGATTGCTTAAGCAACCTTGATCGAGTTTTGCAGAGATGTGAAGAAACTAACCTTGTCTTGAAATAGGAGAAGTGCCACTTTATGGTTAATGAAGGTATTGTCTTGGGGCATAAAGTTTCTGAAGGAGGTATTGAAGTTGATAAAGCTAAGGTTGATGCTATTGAAAAGATGCCATGTCCCAAGGACATCAAAGGTATAAGAAGTTTCCTTGGTCACGCCGGTTTTTATAGGAGGTTCATTAAGGACTTCTCAAAAATTTCTCGGCCTCTGACTAATTTATTACAAAAAGATATACCATTTGTTTTTTATGATGATTGTGTAGAAGCATTTGAAATACTTAAGAAAGCATTGATCTCCGCACCTATTGTTCAGCCACCTGATTGGAATTTACCCTTTGAAATTATGTGTGATGCTAGTGATTATGTTGTAGGTGCTGTTCTAGGGCAAAGAGTTGATAAGAAATTAAATGTTATTCAATATGCTAGTAAAACTCTAGACAATGCTCAAAGAAATTATGCTACTACTGAAAAAGAATTCTTAGCAGTTGTATTTGCTTGTGATAAGTTCAGACCTTATATTGTTGATTCTAAAGTAACTATTCACATGGATCATGCTACTATTAAATATCTTATGGAAAAGAAAGATGCTAAACCTAGACTTATTAGATGGGTTCTCTTGCTACAAGAATTTGATTTGCATATTATTGGTAGAAAGGGAGCTGAGAACCCCGTTGCAGACAGCTTGTCTAGGCTAGAGAATGTTCTTGATGACCCACTACCTATTGATGATAGCTTTCCTGATGAACAATTAAATGTCATAAATGCTTCTCGTACTACTCCATGGTATGCTGATTATGCTAATTACATTGTTGCTAAATTTATATCACCTAGTTTCACATACCAGCAAAAGAAAAAGTTTTTCTATGATTTGAGACATTACTTTTGGGATGACCCACATCTTTATAAAGAAGGAGTAGATGGTGTTATTAGATGTTGTGTACATGAGCATGAACAGGAACAGATCCTACGCAAGTGTCACTCCGAAGCTTATGGAGGACACCACGCTGGAGATAGAACTGCACATAAGGTATTGCAATCCGGTTTTTATTGGCCTACTCTCTTCAAGGATGCCCGTAAGTTTGTTGTATCGTGTGATGAATGTCAAAGAATTGGTGATATTGGTAGACATCAAGAAATGCCTATGAATTATTCACTTGTTATTGAACCATTTGTTGTTTGGGGCTTTGATTATATGGGACCTTTTCCTGCCTCTAATGGATATACACATATTTTAATTGCTGTTGATTATGTTACTAAGTGGGTAGAAGCTATTCCAACTAGTAGTGCTGATCATAACACCTCTATTAAGATGATTAAAGAAGTTATTTTTCCGAGGTTTGGAGTCCCTAGATATTTAATGACTGATGGTGGTTCACATTTTATTCATGGTGCTTTCCGTAAAATGCTTGCTAAATATGATGTTAATCATAGAATTGCATCTCCTTATCACCCACAGTCTAGTGGTCAAGTAGAATTGAGCAATAGAGAACTCAAATTAATTTTGCAAAAGATTGTTAATAGATCTAGAAAGAATTGGTCCAAGAAACTTGATGATGCATTATGGGCCTATAGAACTGCATATAAAAATCCTATGGGTATGTCTCCGTATAAAATGGTTTATGGAAAAGCATGTCACTTACCTCTCGAACTAGAACATAAGGCTTATTGGGCTATTAAAGAACTCAATTATGATTTCAAACTTGCCGGTGAGAAGAGGTTATTTGACATTAGCTCACTCAATGAAACCGTAACCCCGGAGGAATACATAAGGGACACTTTCCGGAACGTTTCAGACTCCGAAAAGGAATAGGTATGTGGTACGGTAAGTAAACCGACTCCAAAACAATTCTAATGGCAATTTTCTTCCGTTTTGGAATATTTAGAAAAATAGAAAAATAAGAAGCAATCCGGGAAGGACACGAGGGTGGAGGGCGCGCCCCCCTACCTCGTGGGCACCTCATGTGCTCTCCGGACTCCGTTTTCTTGCATGTTACGTATTTTGGTCGGTAAAAATTCATTATATAACCTTCCTAAGGTTTTGACCACCATATCACGCAAATATCCTATGTCTTTGTTTCGAGCTGTCCCTGCTGCGGATTAGAGCAATATGTCATCCCAGGATTCGGAAGGAGAAAGCTATGTGGCTGATTATCTTGTAGATCCTAAGGTCTATGGGGACGTGGAGCATTGTGGTTGGACTACGGAAGAAGAAGAGGACTATGAACCCAAGGGAAGGGAGGAGACGAGCTCAGACGAAGATGAAGTCCCATTACCCCAACCTGGGACATGCATGTGGAGTCCAAAAGGTCAAGCCTCCCTAATAGAGCAAAGAAACCTAAGATCGAGTTTATCCCTTTTCGCCTCTTGCAGGAAAACAAACAGGAATTATGCAAGAAGATATTAAACCTTGAGCAGGATATCGATGGCCTAAGGGATCAAAATTCTGTCCTCAAGCGCAAATTAAGGAAGAAGCCTACACCATCAACAAAACCAACACCCTCTTCACCAATAAAGAATGAGACATAATCACATGGGTATGGGCACTCCCCTTGGCAACTTCCAAGCTTGGGGGAGTGCCCCGGTATCGTATCACCATCACTTTTATCTTTACCGCTTTTCTTAGTTCGATCCTTCTGATAATATTTTGATCTAGTAGAATAAAAGTTCTTAGTATGATCAAGTTGTGAGTTTTGCTTTATGATCCTTCTATGTAATCGAGTCCGTGAGCTATATATAATAAAGATTAGTGTTGAGTCAAGGGCTTGATTATTTTTTTCATAATCTTGAGTGAATAAAATAAAAGAGAAAAGAATAAAAAGAAATAAAAGAGATCATATGGATCTTATGGAGAGTAATGAGCTCACATATAAAAAGTATGATGAATAAAAGTTGTTGAGAGTTGACAAACATAGTTTTGGTCATCATTGCAATTAATAGGAAGTAATAAATAAAGAGAGGTCTTCACATATAAATACACTATCTTGGACATCTTTTATGATTGTGAGCACTCATTAAAATATGACATGCTAAAGAGTTGACGTTGGACAAGGAAGACAACGTAATGGGTTATGTTTTCTTA
The DNA here is from genome assembly GCF_002162155.2 of Triticum dicoccoides. Taxonomy (NCBI): domain Eukaryota; kingdom Viridiplantae; phylum Streptophyta; class Magnoliopsida; order Poales; family Poaceae; genus Triticum; species Triticum dicoccoides. Next base: position 376,358,342 of record NC_041384.1, read on the forward strand.
CATCTGAGATAAATTATATTGTCATGGATCATCCAACATGATTGAGCTTGCCTTTCCCCCTCATGCTAGACAAATTCTTTCCACCAGGTAAAGATACTACTTGTGCTTCCAAACACCCTTAAACCAGTTTTGCCATGAGAGTCCACCATACCTACCTATGGATTGAGTAAGATCCCTCAATTAAGTTGTCATCGGTGCAAGCAATAAAAATTGCCCTCTAAATATGTATGACTTAATAGTGTGGGAGAAAATAAGCTTTATACGATCGTGTGATATGGAAGAAATAAAAGCGACAGATTGCATAATAAAGGTCCATATCACAAGTGGCAATATAAAGTGACGTTCTTTCGCATTAAGATTTTGTGCATCCAACCATAAAAGCGCATGACAACCTCTGCTTCCCTGTGTGAAGGGCCTATCTTTTGCTTTTATCTCCTATCTTGCATAAGAGTCATGGTGATCTTCACCCTTCCTTTTTAAATTTTATCTTCTGGCAAGCACAGCATGTTGGAAAGATCCTGGTATATATGGCTAATTGGATGTGAGTTTTCATGAACTATTATTTTTGACATTACCCTTGAGGTAAAACATTGGGAGGCAAAACTATAAGCCCCTATCTTTCCCTGTGTCCGATTAAAACTCCATACCCATAAGTATTGCATGAGTGTTAGCAATTGTGAAAGATTATATGATAGTTGAGTATGTGGACTTGCTGAAAAGCTCTTATATTGAATCTTTCCTATGTTATGATAAATTGCAATTGCTCCAATGACTGAGATTATAGTTTGTTAGTTTTAAATGAAGTTTATGATTCACACTTGAAATTGTGATTTAATTGTTACTCTAGCATAAGAGATCATATGACAAGAATTATATAAGTTGTTGTTCTAAGAATGATCATGATGCCCTCATGTCCGTATTTTATTTTTATCGACACCTCTATCTCTAAACATGTGGACATATTTTCCGATTTCGGCTTTCGCTTGAGGACAAGCGAGGTCTAAGCTTGGGGGAGTTGATACGTCCATTTTGCATCATGCTTTTATATCGATATTTATTGCATTATGATTGTTATTACACAATATGTCACAATACTTATGCCTATTCTCTCTTATTTTACAAGGTTTACATAAAGAGAGAGAATGCCGGCAGCTGGGATTCTGGGCTGGAAAAGGAGCAAATATTAGAGACCTATTCTGCACAGCTCCAAAAGTCCTGAAACTTCACGGAAGTCATTTTCAGAATATATAAAAATACTGAGCGCAAGAAGTTCTGGAGGGGGCCACACCCTGCCCACGAGGGTGGGGGCGCGCCCTACCCCCTGGGCGCGCCCCCCTACCTCGTGGCCCCCCTGGTGGCCCTTCGATGCCCATCTTCTACTATATGGAGTCTTTCGATGAGAAAAAAATCATAGGCCAGCTTTCGGGACGAGACTCCGCCGCCACGAGGCGGAACCTTGGCGGAATCAATCTAGGGCTCCAGCGGAGCTGTTCTGTCAGGGAAACTTCCCTCCGGGAGGGGGAAATCATCACCAACGATCCTCTCATCGGGAGGGGGTCAATCTCCATCAACATCTTCACCAGCACCATCTCCTCTCAAACCCTAGTTCATCTCTTGTATCCAATTCTTGTCTCCAAGTCTGGGATTGGTACCTGTGGGTTGCTAGTAGTGTTAATTACTCCTTGTAGTTGATGCTAGTTGGTTTATTTGGTGGAAGATCATATGTTCATATTCTATATGCATATTAATACTCCTATGATTATGAACATGAATATGCTTTGTGAGTAGTTAAGTTTGTTCCTGAGGACATGGGAGAAGTCTTGCTATTAGTAGTCATGTGAATTTGGTATTCGTTCGATATTTTGATGAGATGTATGTTGTCTCTCCTCTAGTGGTGTTATGTGAACGTCGACTACATGACACTTCACCATTATTTGGGCCTAGAGGAAGGCATTGGGAAGTAATAAGTAGATGATGGATTGCTAGAGTGACAGAAGCTTAAACCCTAGTTTATGTGTTGCTTGTAAGGGGCTGATTTGGATCCATATGTTTCATGCTATGGTTAGGTTTACCTTAATACTTTTGTTGTAGTTGCGGATGCTTGCAATAGATGTTAATCATAAGTGGGATGCTTGTCCAAGTAAGGACAGCACCCAAGCACTGGTCTACCCACATATCAGATTATCAAAGTATCAAACGCGGATCATATGATCGTGATGAAACCTAGCTTGATGATAATTCCCATGTGTCCTCGGGAGCCCTTTTCTCTATATAGGAATTTGTCCAGGCTTGTCCTTTGCTACAAAAAGGATTGGGCCACCTTGCTGCACTTTATTTACTTTTGCTACTTGTTGCTCGTTACAAATTATCTTATCACAAAACTATCTGTTACCTATAATTTCAGTGCTTGCAGAGAATACCTTGCTGAAAACTGCTTATCATTTCCTTCTGCTCCTCGTTGGGTTCGTCACTCTTACTTATCGAAAGGACTACGATAGATCCCCTATACTTGTGGGTCATTAATAGGCAAGGACCAATCTTAGAGCAATGACGAGGATGAACCTCGCAGGCCCAACAATGGCAGCCAAAAGCAGTTTCCCTCCGATGTCAAGGATGTGAACATGATCTACGTCACACACATCCCAAATAAGGAGCAGAAATGTGCACTTCGGGACGTCTGCGCCTTAGAGCCTGTAGCCCCGAAATTCAACCCGTGGTTGGCCTGCCCGATCACTTTTGACAAAAAGGACCACCCGACCAGTATCCGTCACGACGGATCAGCCGCTTTGGTCCTAGATCCCATTGTTGATGGGTTCCAGTTAATCCACGCTCTCATGGACGGCTAAAGCAGTCTGAACCGGATCTATGCTGACCCAGTCAAAAAGATGGGCATTGATTCGCCACGAATAAAACCCAGTAACAGCACATTCAAGGGTGTCATACACGGCGTAGAGGCCCAATGGACAGGCGCCATAAAATTGGAAGTTGTTTTTGGCTCCCTTGCTAACTTCCTAAGTGAGGACTTGATCTTTGATATAGTCCCCTTCCGCGGTGCCTACCACGCGTTGCTCGGTCCCACTGCGTTCGCCCCCATTAATGCGGTGCCACACTATGCTTACCTGAAGCTCAAGATGCCTGGGACCAACAGTGTCATCACAAATAGTGGTAACTCGGAGTGCTCCCCTCGAATAAAGGAGCAGACGATGGCCTTCGTAGCCAATTCCCAGGCAGCCGAGGAAGCGGCTCGACTTACAACTCGGCTAGATGTACCAGGCTCCTGAAAGCGCATCCACATATTACTCCGGCCCCTGGACACATTCGTGTGAATCCCAAACAGGGACACGCGCTCCCCAGCTCCCGCCTCCTAGTAACAGACTACATACCTAGAGTACAGAATTTCACGCTTAAAATCCCTTGGGAGCTCGAGGAGCACAAAAGCGAGGTGTGCCACCTCGGATCATCCGAACACACCCGAAGCCTGGCCATCTCTCTCGCACAATAAAGGCCTGCTAGGAAGTATATCTCAGCAGCATCAGGTTGTCATATTACGGCTCCAGCCTTGTTAGGGGCCCCACTTTTTGGATGCGTCAAGCATGACTTATGCAGAGTAGTCGACAGTCTTCAAAAAAGCCTTGGAACAGACAAGAAAGAGCTAGTCAACAACACAGAGGCGCAGACGTGCGGCAGGGAAAGACACTGGCCATACGACCTGTTTATTAAAGCCCTATGTCACACTCCACCCCTTTTTCCATTTTTTACAAACTCTCTCTATTTGTTATGGTTTCTCCATGTAAACAGCTCGACATACAGGACTAAAACCTCATGAATAATAAAAACATACCTCTTTTTGGTCCTCACATAACTTTAAGTGTCATTTTTCTTTCACCCTTGACTCATAGCAATACAACAACCATTCGAAATATTCAAATGGCTCAAATTTCAACCGGGGGCTCAGGTTTAGAATCGAGCATATGTTTCAGTCCAATACATGTTTGGCGTCTCGGATATTGCATTATATGCATCAGTTTTGAATTGTGATTTTGGTCAATGATTGGGTTGCCCGGCTCTTGTGCTTGGCTCGTATGTTCCACTTTGTTCGGGTAGGAGTGTAAAGGCTGAACCACTGCAATTGTACTTCCAGCTCGAATGGTCAAGTACCTTAGTGGGGAAAGCCAAAAATCGACTGTCATAATTAGTGCACACTGCTCTGAAAGCACATTTTCTCCCTTGGTGGTTTGGTAATTAATGTCAACATACATATTGTTGGACTAACACTTTTATCTAGTATGTTTCAGATAAGTTCAACAGTGGCATGGGAAGGACATGAGGATGTGGACCTTTTCAAAATGCTAAGGACAAAGATTGGCAAAGCTCCAAGACTCTACATTTTTGGTTAAGTGAACCAAGATCACACTGAGTCCATAGGAAAGCCAATACTATTAAAAGGGGATTAGATTTTGATCATGACTCAATTGCTCAAGTGCTTAGTGATATTGCTCCAAAAACCCTCAAATATATCTCACCATCTATCTTATCCAAAACCCTAAAGTTGACTGATACGTCTCCATCGTATCTACTTTTCCAAACACTTTTTCTCTTGTTTTGGACTCTAATTTGCATGATTTGAATGAAAGTAACCCCGACTGACACTGTTTTTAGCAGAATTGCCATGGTGTTGTTTTTGTGCACAAACCAAAGTTCTCAGAGCCACAAGCTCAGGGGCGCCTACCCCCCCCCCCCCAGGGCACGCCCTGCAGGCTTCTAGGCCCCCTGGACCTCCGACAACCCAAACTCCAAATCCATATATACCTATTTGCCAAGAAAAAAATCAAAGAAAAGGACTCATCGCTTTTTACAACACGAAGCCGCCGACACCTCCTATTCTTCAACGGGGGGATGATCTGGAGTTCGTTAGGGGCTCTGGAGAGGGGAATTCGACGCCGTCGTCATTATGAACCTTCCTCCATCACCAATTTTATGATGATCACCGCTGGGAGTAAGTAATTCCTTCATAGGCTTGCTATACGGTGATGGGTTGGATAATATCTATCATGTAATCGAGTTAGTTTTGCTAGGGCTTGATGCCTACTATCCACTATGTTCTGAGATTGATGTTGTTGTGACTTTGCTATGCTTAATGCTTGTCACTAGGGCCCGAGTGCCATGATTTCATATCTGAACCTATTATGTTTTCATGAATATATGTGTGTTCTTGATCATATCTTGCAAGTTATATGCACCTATTATGAGTTATGATCCGCATACCCCAAGGTGACAGTAATTGGGATTCTTTCTGGTGATTACCGTAGTTTGAGGAGTTCATGTATTCACTAAGTGCCAATCCTTTGTTTCGGTTCTCTATTAAAAGGAGGTCTTAAGATCCCTTAGTTTACTTGTGGACCCCGCTGCCACGGGAGGGTAGGACAAAAGATGTCATGCAAGTTCTTTTCCATGAGCACGTATGACTATATACAGAATACATGCCTACATTATTATTATTTTTACCTGTCATGCCTACATTATATTGATGAATTGGAGCTAGTTCTGTGTCGCTCAAGGTTATAACTGTTACATGATGAATGCCATCCAACACAATTATCCATCACTGATCTGATGCCTACGATATTTTCACATATTGATCTTTGCTTAGTTACTGATGTCATTGTTGCTGTTACAATCACTACAAAAAGGGAAAACTTTGTTTTTGCCACTCTAGTTTTTGCCAACTTTGCTTATGCCACTCTAGAATTTGACATCTCACTTTTGCCACTCTTAGCTTTTGATAATACATCACAAATGCCATTTCGTGGCAAAAACGATAATTTTTTATTTCACTTTTGCCACTCTTAGCTTTTGACATGTATCACAATTGCCACTCTAAAATTATCATTTTTGCCACAGAATGGCAAAAGTGATATATTGTCAAAAGCTAAGAGTGGCAAAAGTGAAATGTCAAATTCTAGTGTGGCATAAGCAAAGTTGGCAAAAACTAGAGTGGCAAAAACAAAGTTTTCCCCTACAAAAATGCTACTATTCCTATTGCTACTATTACCGTTACTACCATATTACTTTGCTATTGATCACCTTGCTGCAGATATTAAGTCTTTTAGGTGTGGTTGAATTGACAACTCAACTACTAATACTTGTGAATATTCTTTGGCTCCCCTTGTGTCGAATCAATAAATTTGGGTTGAATACTCTACCCTCAAAAATTGTTGTGATCCCTTATACTTGTGGGTTATCGAGACCTTTTTTTGGCGCCATTGCTGGGGAGCATAGCAATATTTGTTGATTCACTTGGGATTTATATTTGTTGATTCACTTGGGATTTATATTTGTTGATCACTATGAAGAATCTGAAAGATACCAGAACCAAGATGATTCCCTCTAAGACAAGGGGAGGTATGGAACTGCCATCTAGCTCCGCACTTGATTCACCTTCTGTTTTGAGTAAGCTTGTGACGCCACCACCTGCTATTAATAAGTTATTGATGATGCTACTTCTGCTATGAATGATGCTATTGATGATCCTAGTACTTTGCTTGATGATAATGCGCCACTAGGTGAATTTCTTGATGAACAACTTGCTAGAGCTAAACAAAATGAGAATGTTGAAACTGGTGAAATGCTTGAAACTAAAAATGATGAAACACCTATTAGACCTAGCACTCCTAGATATGAACTGCCTAAGATGCCCGAGGGTTATGTTATGGATGGATAGATAGCTAAGAAATTCCTTCCTTGCAATGATAGAGATGATCTTAAGAAATTAATATCCAAGTTGAAAGAAAAATCTTTGAATGCTAGAATGAAATATGATCCTGAGTTTGCTAATTCACCTATTTTTGTTACTGATAAGGATTATGAATTCTCTGTTGGTCCGAGGTTAATCACTTTGGTTGAACCTGATCCTTTCCATTGTTATGAATCTGAAACTGTTGTGGCACATCTTACTAAATTGAATGATATAGCCACCCTATTTGCTCATGAGGAAAAAATTCGCTACTAGTATATTCTTAAGTTGTTTACTTTCTCATTGAAGGGTGATGCTAAAATATGGTTTAACTCTCTTGCTCCTGGTTGTGTGTGTAGTCCCCAGGATATGATATATTACTTTTCTGAAAAATATTTTCCTGCTCATAAGAAACAAGCTGCTCTACGGGAAATATTTAACTTTGCGCAAATTAAAGAAGAGAATCTCCCTCAAGCTTGGGGGAGGCTTCTCCAATTACTTAATGCTTTGCCTGGTCATCCTCTCAAGACAAATGAAATACTTGATATCTTATATAATGGACTAACCGATGCTTCTAGGGACCACCTAGATAGTTGTGCTAGTTGTGTTTTCAGCGAACGAACTGTTGAACAGTTGAAGAACTATTGAATAATATATTGAGGAATGATAATGTTTGGACTCTTCCTAAACCACCACCCAAGCCAACTCCAAAGAAGATGGGTATTCCATTTCTCAGCCCTGAAGATGTGCATCAGGCAAATAAATCTATGAAAGAAAAAAGTATTAAAGCTGAAAATGTCAAGAATTTACCACCTATTGAAGAAATGCATGGATGAGGGAGTCCTGGATTAGGGGGTGTCCGGATGGCCGGACTATACCTTCAGCCGGACTCCTGGACTATGAAGATACAAGATTGAAGACTTCGTCCCGTGTCCGGAAGGGACTTTCCTTGGCGTGGAAGGCAACTTGGCGATACGGATATGTAGATCTCCTACCATTGTAACCAACTTTGTGTAACCCTAACCCTCTCCGGTGTCTATATAAACCGGAGGGTTTTAGTCCGTAGGACAACATACAGAACAACAATCATACCATAGGCTAGCTTCTAGGGTTTAGCCTCTCCGATCTCGTGGTAGATCTACTCTTGTACTACCCATATCATCAATATTAATCAAGCAGGACGTAGGGTTTTACCTCCATCAAGAGGGCCTGAACCTGGGTAAAACTTCGTGTCCCTTGCCTCCTGTTACCATCCGGCCTAGATGCACAGTTCGGGACCCCCTACCCGAGATCCGCCGGTTTTGACACCGACATTGGTGCTTTCATTGAGAGTTCCTCTGTGTCGTTGCCATCGGGAAGGAAGCCTCGCCCCGTCTTTAAAGACGGCACCGTTGCTAAGGGAGCTTTGGTTGTCGGCCAAACCCGCCGGCTAGGCAGTTTTCTTATGACCGCCTGTTCGGCTTCTGCGCCGACGATGACCTCTCGAGCCATCGAAAACAATCTTCATGTCAGCTCGGAACTCGCCGAGCAGTTAGATCCAATGGAGCTCTCCTCCATAAATGAGCTCTTGGATCGCATCGCCGCCCTGGGAGTCGCTACGGATTACGACCAGATTGGGCCTAAACCCGATCTGAGAGAGATTAACTCTCCCCAAGTCACCCATCACGTTGCTGTGGTAGAGGGACAGTGCGGCGACCCTTCATCTATCTTAAGGACTAGCTACGTCCGGATTCCCGATCCCTCCAAGCCGGATACCCGTGGAGGGGAGGATATCACTCAAGACCTGAACTTAGAGTCAGGCGACGGGCTGGATTCATTGGACAACATCCAGGAATCCAAATTTTCGAGTTCGGAAATTCCTCGGCCTCTGAGCCTCAGATTGGGTGAGGCTTCGGATTTAATTCCACCCACCCACCCGAACATAAGCGATCTATCCCAAATCAGGCAAGAGCCCGATGAGACAGTACATCATTACTGGGCCAGATTCCTCCTGGTTAGGAACAGGATAAGGGACTACCGCGAGGAAGACGCAATCTCAATCTTCTGCAATAATTGCACGGACAAGGGAATCCTCAACGCCATAAGTCGCCGTGATATTACACGCTCCGCTGACTTAGCGTCCATTGTACGAAAGTACTGTGCGATGGAAAGCGCCTGGAAAACCGAAATAAAATTTTGGGACGATCCGGCCCTGAATACAAACCCAGTCCGAAATAAAAGGGTGCATCATCGCCAGACACCCGGGTCAAACACCAAAAAGAAAAAACCCTCTACAGGGCATGGAACCGTACTAGAAGGATGGCTTAATGGACCCTGTAAAATTCACAGTACAGAGGACGCCACACCAACTCACAGCCTTAGAGCATGTTGGATACACCGGCTGGTGGCCAAAATTGGCGAAGATCTCCTAATTCCTGAGGCCACAGACAGCCACCCCAGAGACACCAATACGGTATTAACAGTCTTCGAGACTTTCGCATCAAATAATATGCGATAAAGGACACTCCGCAACCTTGCCGAAGTCTACCAAGTAGCAACAATACACCCATGGAGTGACACGGCTATTACCTTTAACACCAGTGATGAACCTAAATTCCGAATAGCCCAAGCACCAGCCGCATTGGTCTTCAGTCCAATAGTGGACGGCTTTCGTCTTACCAAGGTACTCATGGACGGCGGCAGCGGATTGAACCTCATTTACGAGGAAACCCTTCAAAAAATGGAAATAGACTGGAACCGCATTGAGCAAAGCAGCACAACCTTTAGAGGAATAATCCCCGGTCGGGAAGTGCGCTGTACAGGAAAAATCACACTAGATGTGGTGTTCGGCACGCCGGATAATTACAGGTCCGAAGAGGTCACGTTCCATGTGGCTCCGTTCAGCAGCGGTTATCACGCTCTGCTAGGGCGGGAAGCGTTTACAATCTTCCAAGTAATACCCCATTACGGGTACATGAAGCTCAAGATGCCCAGGCCTAACGGGATCATCACTCTCGCTAGTGATCCGGACATAGCACTCCGCGCCGAAAACAAGACAGCCGCACTAGCCCTCGAGGCACTATCCGAAGCCCTAGCGGCTGAGGAACTGACTGCGCTACGCTCCACGGTGAATAGGGACGATGTGATACTCGACAAAAGATCCAAGTCCACCTCCTTTAAACCGGCGGACGAAATAGTCAAATTCCAGGTCCATCCAATGGACCCCAACAAAATAGTTTCCATCGGGGCACAGTTAAACCCTGATGTAGACGCTGCACTGCGAGAGTTCCTACGAGAGAACTGGGACATTTTCGCCTGGCACCCTTCAGACATGCCAGGAATCCCACGCAGGCTGGCCGAGCACAGCTTAAATATCCTAAAAGGATTCAAACCTGTCAAACAAGCTCTTCGGCATTTTTCCAAACCTAAGAGACAAGCCATGGGAGAGGAGCTAGCAAAGCTATTGGAGGCCGGATTCATTAGAGATATAAAACATCCGGACTGGCTAGCAAACCTGGTGATGGTACCAAAGAAGGACAAATCCTGGCGCCTGTGCGTTGATTTTAAAGACCTTAACAAGGCTTTCCCAAAGGATCCCTTCCCCCTCCCCCGCATCGATCATATTATCGACGCTACTGCAGGACATGATTCGTTGTGTTTCCTCGATGCATATTCCGACTATCATCAAATCAAGATGGCAGAATCAGACCAAGCCGCAACGGCATTTATCACACCATACGGCCCATTCTGCTTCAACACAATGCCCTTCGGGCTCAAAAACGCCGGCGCAACATATCAGCGCATGATTCAGACATGTCTGGCAAACCAGATCGGCAAAACAGTGGAGGCATATGTAGATGATGTGGTCGTCAAAACAAGACATGTCGAATCTCTAGTAGATGACTTGAGGCTCACATTTGATAACCTCCGAATATACGACATCAAGCTCAACCCGGAAAATGCGTTTTTGGTGTTCCAGCCGGAAAGCTCTTGGGCTTCATTGTATCCGGTAGAGGAATTGAAGCAAATCAAGCCAAGATCCGAGCTCTGTCACAATTGGATATCCCAAAGGACCTCAAACAAATACAAAAGTTAACCAGATGCATGGCGGCTCTAAGCCGCTTTATCTCCCGCTTGGGAGAAAAGGCCCTACCCCTTTACCGCCTCCTTCGGCGCACCGAACACTTTGAATGGATGGATGCAGCCACGGCCGGACTCGACGAAATAAAAGCCATATTGGCAACAAACCCAGTCCTGGCCACGCCAAACATTGGCGAACCAATGCTATTGTACATTGCGGCAACACATTAGGTTTAAAGCGCAGTGCTCGTCGTTGAACGAGAAACGGACGGACACAAATTCCCCCTTCAAAAGCCGGTCTATTATGTGTCCACTGTCCTCACTCCGTGCAAATCACGGTACCCGCATTATCAAAAGATCGCGTACGTGGTATTCATGGCATCCCGGAATCTACGACACTACTTTCAAGAGTGTTCAATAACAGTAGCCTCGGAAGTACCACTTAACGACATTATAAACAACCGTGACGCAACGGGCCGGATTGCAAAATGGGCCATTGAGCTCCTCCCGTTCGACATAACTTACAAGCCACGGCGAGCCATCAAATTGCAAGTTTTGGCCGACTTCGTCGCAGAATGGATGGAGGCCGAACTCCCTAAAGAGTACGGCACATATTCAAATTGGATCATGCATTTCGATGGCTCCAAGATGTTGGCCGGACTAGGGGCTGGCGTCATTTTGACGTCCCCCACAGGAGACACAGTTCAATACGTACTCCAGATTATGTACACAGACTCCAACAATGCAACCGAATATGAGTCCCTTTTACATGGTCTCCGGATGGCAGTATCCATGGGCATTCAACGCCTAGAGGTGCACGGAGACTCGAACCTCGCAATATCCCAAATAAATGGAGACTTCGATGCAAAGGATCCAAAAATGGCAGCTTACCGCAACGCCGTCCTAAAAATGTCAGCTCGGTTCGAGGGGCTTGAATTTCACCATATAGCCCGGGAAAATAATCAGGCGGCAGATGTCCTGGCACGCATCGGCGCAAAACGCGATGTAGTCCCCCCAACATCTTCTTGGAAAGGTTGTTCAATCCATCCGTAGTATGGGAAGGGGAGCCGAACAATAACAGCTCGGACCCAACCGCACTGCCCGACACCGAACATTCTGACACAATCGGAGGCTCTGCCAATGAAATAACACTTTCAGCCCACGTAATAATGGCCGTCATCGCCCCGTGGATAGAACCATTCCTCCCCTACCTTACTAGGCAGGAACTCCTCGAGGACCAAAATGAGGCAGCTGCATAGTGCGATGATCCAAAGCCTACAAAGTCCACGAGGGAGAGCTTTATAAGAAAAGCACTACCGGAGTCCTTCAAAGGTGCATCTCCGAAGAGGAAGGGCGGAACCTCCTGGCTGAAATTCATGCCGGACTCGGCGGTCATCACGCTACAGCTCGGTCCCTTGTAAGCAAGGCCTTCCGTACAGGCTTTTATTGGCCGACAGCCCGGGCAGACGCACATGACTTAGTCCAACGATGCGTCGGTTGCCAGCTCTTTGCAAACCAAAGCCATATGCCACCCACCGCCCTCCAAATTATCCCCATCACTTGGCCCTTCGCGGTCTGGGGGCTTGACATGGTTGGACCCCTTAAAGGCGGAACCCACAAGCAAAAATACTTACTGGTCATGGTGGATAAGTTCACCAAATGGATAGAAGCCAATCCTGTTAAGACGGCCGAATCCGGACCGGTGATAGACTTTATATCTGGGGTTGTACACCATTACGGTGTCCCCCCCAGCATCATCACTGATAACGGCATGAACGTTACGGCCGATGAGGTAAAACTCTGGTGCAAAACATGGGCATCAAGCTCGATTATGCTTCCGTCTATCACCCACAAACTAACGGCCAGGTCGAACATGCAAATGGTCTTATCATGAGCGGCATCAAACCCAGATTAGTGCGGTCCCTCAAGGAATCTAACACGCACTGGGTAGAGGATCTCGACTCCGTACTCTGGGGGCTGCGGACCACGCCGAATCGCACCACCGGATACACACCATTCTTTATGGTGTACGGCGCAGAGGTAGTTTTGCCTTGCGACATAATTCATGACTCACCTCGAGTGCGCATGTATGAAGAAAGAGAAGCCGAGCTCGATCGGTAGGATAGTTTGGATGCATTGGAGGAGGAGCGTGACGTGGCAAAATCCCGTTCCGCATTCTATCAACAGCAGGCTCGAAGATACCAAAGCAGAGAAGTACGGGCCAAAAATTACAACATTGGCGAATTAGTTCTACGCCTGCCGGACAAGAAAAAGGACAAACTCAAGCCCAAGTGGGGAGGTCCCTTCATAATTGACCAAGTCCTGACTGGTGGAGCGTACCGCCTGCGAGATGCATCGGATAACCGACTCGAGCCGAACCCATGGAACGCAGCCCGTCTCCGAAGATTCTATGCCTAGCGTCGGACTCTGTGTTCGTCTCCATCCTCTGTCCATTTTTTATATACTGTCTGTCTTACATTTCTCTCCTTCTCCCCTTCCTTTCTCTTATAGCCTTTAAAGGCTCATCAGATGACGTGCTATTCGCACTCATTAAACCTGCGGGCTTCTTTTAACAGAAGCTTATTTATACGGGCTTCATGCCCAACACATGTGTTACACTTCCGCATGTACCTTTTATTTCACCATTATATGCATCGATATGACTTAAGTTTTGGCCAAGCTGGGTTGCCTGGCTCCTGTGCTTACCCCTACGTTCCCGATTATTCGGCTAGGCGGTAAAGGGAGCACCTCTGCGATTGTTACTGCCAGATCAGCTGGATGTGTACCTCAGACTGGGTGAAGCCGAAAGCTAGCGTTCTTAAGGGAATATTCGGTCGGTGACCTAAAAGATGATCTTTTAACTTATCTATTTATACGCCCCCAGATGCTTTTTCCCGCGTCTTTTTCGCAGAATGGGCATGCACTTTAGGGCATGCATCCCAGGGAAAGGAACCCCTAACGGAACTATTCTCCCTGGAAGATGTTTCTTACTAACCATGTAATATAACATAACTAGTCGGGCACTTGTCTGTTCACGCACTAATGACCCCTACGCCTGGTCTCCATGCATTCCCCGGTTCTTATATAACCGCATGGGAATTCGGACACACTCCGGACCATCAGGTCCCGAGGCTGAAGCGAAAAGGTCGGCCATGACAAATGATCTACAATCCGGCTAGAAGGCATTATGAATGTCAATTAAATTACATAGTCATTCTGACTGATTGTATTCCTCTTCAATACCATCTAACAGGCTGTCTAATTTACAGTCCTGCTAGGAATACTTTGCGGCCAATTCTACTTGGCCTAAGCTTACAGGGATCTCCTTCCCATCGGGCCCCACAGGACCGATCTCGGCCATCTGGTTGGGGTCAGCCTTTATGTACCGTGTCTTTACCATGGCCCAGGCCTCCCTAGTGCCTTGACGGCAGGCCGATATCTTCCACAATCGGAAGCGCCGCCGTGCTCCCTTTAGCTTCTCTGCAAGCTCTCCAAGACCTTCGGGCATGGAGATGGATGGCCACAAGGCCTGGGCGACGCCTTGCATCGCTTGCCGAACTCGCTCGAGCAGTTGCGGGAGCTCAGGAAGAAGGTCACCCGTAGAACCGGGCATCTCCTCTGCAGGACGACCTGTTAGCACACCTACAGACATTACTCTGTTAGTCGACTTCCCCGCCGAACTTTTTTCAAAGGTTCGTTCAAGCACTTACTAAATATGCCGCGCCGAAGCCACTGATTCTCCTTAACGGAGTCCAACAGCTAGGCACAAACATCCTTCAGTTCAACGCCCAGCTTGGTGTTGGCATCTTGGAGATCATTCTTCTCCCGCCTCACCTTTGTCAGCACCTTCTCACCAGCCCTCAGCTGGCGTAGGAGGTGTTGCCTTTCCGGATTCAATCCGGCGCCATCTGCAATTTCATTTGTCAGATTCGCACCCATGCCGTGCTTCGCAAAATGCTTATCTTTCGAAGTGTATATTACCAGAGGGGGTCTCCTTGGGCTCCCCTGCCGCGGCTAGTGTGGCCTCAAATTGGGCTTTGCACTCTTCCAGCTCCTGGGGCAGTAGGGAATTCTTTTCTGTAAGAACCTGCATAACAAATGATCCTTAAATCAGTTATTCTAACTGTCTCAAGTCTCGGGGGCTACTGGTATATATATATAATTACCAAAATTTTCTTACCCATATGTATTTTACATATTGCTCCGTGGCTCTGGCTAGACCATTTTGAGCGGCACGGAGGTACGCATCTCCCGACTTGAAGGCATCTAATGCCTCTTGGGAGAAACAAGCGTCTCGAAGAATTGTCCGGCGACGCCTATGGTTCATGGCACTCTCCACCTCAGAGTTGGTGGCAGACAACCTGTCCACATCCTCCATCGAAGGAGCGTCCGGTGCGCGCCTTGTGTTCGCCTCCGCCTCCGGACCAGGCTTTGGAGCCTGGCTGGTGGAGGCGCGATTGGCAGCCTCTCCGAATATAGTCCGGCAAGGTCTCTTTGTCCTGAAGAGAGCACGAGTGTTAATATGCCTTGAAGGTATAACACCTGGGATAAGGGGGCGCGCCATACCTTTGCGATGACGCCTCGGTCCGGACTGCACCTCTTTTCTGCCCACGGGGCCCTGCGGCCCCTCGTTGGCTTGTCGCCGCAGGTTCGGCCTCCCGTCTCAGAAACCTCCCCTGCAAAGCTCGGTTGTAATCAGAAAACTGAAAAGACGAGAGGGCAGACCCCTATTCGGGGTACTGGGACTTCGATCTCAGTTACCTGGGAGGCCGGGATTAGCCCTGGGTAATCGGCCGTAATGGCCACCAAGGCGTTGTCCTTGCTCAATTGATGGAACACTCCATCAATCAGCTCCACAGATAAGTCCGGGTCATCTTGAGAGGTCGGGTCGAAGGACCGTCTTGGGTCCTCGGGTTGTGGAGGAGGGCTGTTTATTTCTTTAACAGCCTGGCGCAGTTCATGCGTTGAAGTCGCTAGACTAAATATTTAACAATGGGGATATAAAACGGATGGGCAAGATGTGATCACTTACCCAGCTTGGAGGATTGTACATAGAAAATCCACCCTTTGGGTCGACGCGGAGAAAATCCTCCTCTTCTCCCTTGTACAAAGCAGACAAGGTCTTTGTTAGAGCCACAGCCGAATCCGGCCCCTTACGGCCGTAGCGGGTGGCGTCGTCCTCCCCGTTGAAGTCCCACATGGGGTGGCCTCTGTACTGTAGCGGCTGCACCCCTCGCATGATGCATGCGGCCATGACCCCGATCATGGTCAGTCCGGAATGAGCTAACAATCTTATCCGGCCCATCAGGTAATGGACGTCCTTGTCACTTTCCCTCTGAGGGCTCCGTGGACGCCAACTTAGGCGCTTCTTTAGTGGAGCACTATCGAACTCGGGGAGGACGATCCGGACAGGATCCAGCAGTGGGACGTCCTCTATGTAAAACCATTCTGAAGGCCAGTCCTCGGACGCCTTCTTTGGGGTTCCGGATAGATATCCGGTCCCGGCGATGCGCCACACTTTGGCTCCGCCCACTTGATACATCGACCCCTTCTGAGAGCGGGGCACGAGGCAGAATAGCTCTTTCCACAGCCCGAAATGAGCCTCAACACCCAAAAACAGCTCGCAGAGGGCTACGAAGCCCGCGATATGCAATACGGAGGCAGGCGTAAGATTGTGTAGCTGGAGGCCATAGAACTCCAGGAGCCCCCGGAGAAATGGATGGATTGGAAATCCGAGCCCTCTTATTAAATAAGGGACGAGGCATACCCGCTCTCCTTTGGAGGGATTAGGGGCACTCTCCGCTTGCTCTCCGCCATTATAGATGGCAAGACCGGCTCGAACTGGGACCATATAGGCCGGGGGGAGAAATCCCTTGGTCTGAAGCGTCACTAGCTCGCTATGCGGGATGGAGCATCTCTTCCAATATCTAGGCTGAGGGCTGGAAGGGCAAGAGGAGGAGTTGCGACGGCTGGCCATGGTGGTATGGACCTTTGTTAGATGCGCTCTGATGAACACTCGCAAAGGGGAGAAGGTGTGGTTTGGATCTAAATCCTCGTCCCCTTAAATGAGCGGCTCATTTACGCGGCTAGGGGTGTGGATGTAAAAACACTCAGACTTTTCATATTCGTTTGACACGTGGGAGACGGCCATTATTGGGCGTAGAAGCCAAGGAGCGCGACATTTACAAGAAACCGGACTTTATTCAATAGGTACACAGAATTTGGAGGAGAACCCGCCTTGCAATGCCGAAGACAATCTGCGCGCCGGACTCGTTGTCATTGAAGCCTGGTTCGGGGGCTACTGAGGGAGTCCTGGATTAGGGGGTGTCCGGATGGCCGGACTATACCTTCAGCCGGACTCCTGGACTATGAAGATACAAGATTGAAGACTTCGTCCCGTGTCCGGAAGGGACTTTCCTTGGCGTGGAAGGCAAGCTTGGCGATACGGATATGTAGATCTCCTACCATTGTAACTGACTTTGTGAAACCCTAACCCTCTCTGGTGTCTATATAAACCGGAGGGTTTTAGTCCGTAGGAAAACATACAGAACAACAACCATACCATAGGCTAGCTTCTAGGGTTTAGCCTCTCCGATCTCGTGGTAGATCTACTCTTGTACTACCCATATCATCAATATTAACCAAGCATGACGTAGGGTTTTACCTCCATCAAGAGGGCCCGAACCTGGGTAAAACTTCGTGTCCCTTGCCTCCTGTTACCATCCGGCCTAGACGCACAGTTCGGGACCCCCTACCCGAGATCCGCCAGTTTTGACACCGATAATGGCCTCGACATCCTGACATGGGTAGTAGAAGTAAATTCTCTCTATAGATTTGATGAAGGTGATATTCCTTATACTAAATCTGCTAGTCAATGCTTAGATGAATTGGATAACTTTATTGTCAAACAATAAAACTTTAATGCATATGTAAGTAGACAATTCAAATGAAATGCTTATATGATTGAACGCTTGAGTGACTTTATGTTTAGAAATGTTAATGATGTCAGGGGTGTGAGTAAACATGCATCCATGATAAAAACCCAAGTAGAACAAGTCATGAAGTCACAAAATGATTTGCTTAATGAGATGAACAATAAGATGAATCATCATGTTGTTAGAGTTATGACTAGGGGTGCTAAAATGCCTCAGGAACCCTTGTATCCTAAAGGTCACCCTAAAAGAATTGAACAAGACTCTTAAAGAATTAATACTGATGCACCTAGTCCATCTGAAAAGAAAAATAGATAAGCCTTTGCATGCCTCTAGTGAACCTACTATAGACACACCTGGAAATCCAAATGATATATCTATTTCTGATGCTGAAACACAATCTATTGATAAACATGAACCTAGTAATAATGATAATGATGATGTTCGTGTTGATGCTCAACCTAGTAATGATAATGATGTGGAAATAGAACGTGTTGTTGATCTTGATAACCTACAACCTAAGAACAAAAGATATGATAAAAGAGACTTCATTGCTAGGAAACATGGTAAAGAAAGAGAACCATGGGTTCAGAAACCCATGTCTTTTCCTCCTAAAGCTTCAAAGAATAAGGATGAAGAAGAATGTGAGCGCTTTGTTAAAATGCTTAGACCTGTCTTTTTGCGCCTTCGTTTGACTGACATTCTAAAAATGTCTCATTATGCTAAGTACATGAAAGATATTGTTACAAATAAAAGAAAGATACCAGAAGCTGAAATTTCCACCAAGCTTGCAAGTTATTCATTTAAGGGTGGAATACCAAAGAAACTAGGAGACCTAGGGATACCAACTATACCATGCTCCGTTAAAAAAACTATGTTAAAACTGTTCTGTGTGATCTAGGAGCCGGTGTTAGTGTTATGCCTTTCTCTTTGTATCGAAGACTTGATTTGAATAAGTTGACACCAACTGAAATCTCTTTGCAAATGGCTGATAATTCAACTGCTATACCCATCGGTATTTCTGAGGATGTGCATGTCATAGTTGCAAATGTTACTATCTTAATGGACTTTGTTATTCTTGATATATACCCGAGGACGACAGTATGTCGATCATCCTTGGTAGACCTTTTTTGAATACTGCAGGGGCTATTATTGATTGCAACAAAGGCAATGTCACTTTTCATGTCAATGGCAATGAGCATACGGTACACTTTTCTAAGAAACAACCTCAAGTGAATAGTATCAATTCTATTGAAAAAAAATCAATTACTATTGGAGGTTTTGAATTCCCTATTCCTACTATCAAAAAGAAATATGAAACTCTTATTGTTGGGGACATGCATATCCCCATTGAGGTAACCTAGTGTTATATGAAGATTCTCAGATTTCATGTCATTTGGGAGAAGTTTGTTAATAAGAATTGATCAACCTTATTAATGGATTCCTTTTGGCAGGCATGTGGTCGATGAATTTAGTAAACACTACTTTTTGTACCCACTTTTTACTTTCTGTTATTTATAATTAATAAAGTATACCCCGATTTTACTATTTTCTGAATTATCCATGCAATAAAAAATGACCAGAAAATAAAAGTTCTCCAAATGCCTTGAAAATTTAATATTCTTTTTCTAAAAAATATAAAAAATAGTGGCATTGAACACACCCTGGGGGGTGCACCCGTGAGCCACAAGCTCATAGGGCGCGCCCAGCAAGCTTGCGAGGCCCACGTAGGCCCCCTCACTTATTGTTGTCACCCATGCTCTTCTTCTTCCTCCAGAAAAAATCAACTGCTTGTTCAAACTCGTGTTCCTGCTCTCTAAGCTGCGATTTTCGATCTCCTTGCTCGTAGCTCCATTTCCAAAAAATTGTTTTGGTGGATTGCTCATCAGTATGTGACTCCTCCATTGGTCCAATTAGTTTTTGTTCTAGTGGTTTATTGTTTGCACATTTAGCAACTGTTGGTGACCATGTTCTTGAGCTTGCATGTCAAATTTATATGGTTCAAAGTAGTTTTGGTGCAAGATATGGCCTATAGACACTTGTAGGAGTAGTTGCTATCAATTTTGTTGAGTTTAGTTCACCTTTATTTTGAGTTACTAAAATTTTCAGAAATTTTCAAAGGGAGAAAATGTTTAGGAAGATGCTCCAAGGAGGTTCCTCGAGCAAGAAATCCCCAAGGCTCGCTCTGTGTGAGCCACACCTCAAACCATCGTGGGAAGCTCTAGTGCAACCTTGAGAATGGCCGTCAGATTATTTCATGAGTCAAGCTGGTTTTAAGGAAGAATTTGATATGTACGTGCACAATGCCGGCATGACGGACTTCTTGTCAGATAAGTGCTTACAATATAACAATTTCACTGATTCTTTTGTGTGGAGATTTGAGTATTCAGTCCATCGCAATACACATTCTGTTTTATTTAATCTCTATGAAAAATCATTTCGCATGGACCTTGGAGAATTCAATGAAGCATGCAAAATTCCGCAATGGGGCACTTATACTGAACCTCGCAAATATGATTGCACTAAGTTCCTTCCTAGCATCACTATGGGTGAAACTAGAAGCATAACACAAGCTACTATAGGGAGCATTCACTTTCCTACTTTACGTTATTTTGCTCTCTTCATAGGTAGATGCATTAACGGTAAGCATGACCATAGCCACCTTTGCGCTCCTGATCTGAGCATCCTTAAGAGTGAAGTAATGAATGATAAACAATTTAACTTGGGGGGCTATTATTGCACGTCGGTTATATAACAATGCCTTAGATGGAGATTGTTATGGTGGAATTTATGCCACTTATTAGGCTAATTATCTTGGGGTACCTATAAGAGAAGATGATACCCAGTTTCTGCATGTGTTCCTTGATTATGCAGCTATGGAACGCTTTCAGTTCCTTGAAAGGGGCGACCTACCATTCGGGTATAGACTCGTCTTTAATAGGTGTCGCATTTCCCATATTATGCTTCCCGCTCCTGCTTTCTTTAACTTTCAGGAAAAATGGAGATATTTCATATGGAGGAGGCAGAGGAGTATGAGAGGGCGAGGGAGACCGCTTGCCTCAACGAGGCAACTTGCCAAGCGGTGGCAGCTGCAATCCAGTACATCCCGAACTACGACTACGACTATCATCTAGGCTAGTCGTGGCCATAGACCAACTTCGGCCAAAAGCCTAAGCTTTGGGGAGTACGTACCTTTCATCGACATTACATTCATACATCACACATTCACTCCAGTTGTCAGTGTTCATCCTTTTTCATTATATAATCCATGTTAATTTTATTTTGCTTTCTTTTTGAGTGTTTGAATTTATTTATTTTACAAAAACCCAAAAATATTTCTCTTTTCTTTTCGGTTTCTCTTTCTAGATTTATTTGTTCAGTAGTTAGTAGTACTAAAAGAAAACCCGAAAAGATTTCTCATTCTTCTTTTGCTTCTTGGGAGATTTCCCGTGTACATAGTTTTCATTCTCGTTTTCATTTTTTCTTTCGTTGTGCTTTCTTCAGAAAAAAATAAAAACTCCAAAAATATTTCAGTGTGTTCCTTTGAATTTTTTTCTTTGGGTTGTAAGGAGAAGACCGTGATGAAAATGTTGAGTGGCTCTCATATGCATTATTGTTGATCTAACAAAGAGCCCATATTACCTTGTCTTCTCCTTTGAACAAATGTTTGCAGATTCCAACTTAGTCCACGGCATGTGCACTCTTATTATTATTCACATCGTTCGGTCATGCAAGTGAAGGGCAATAATGACATTTTTTGATGAATTGATTGAGGTGAAGAAAAGCTGGTATGAACTCAACCTATTTTGTTTTTGTAAATATGATTAGATCATTGTTCTTGATTCATCCTATTATGAATGAAACATGTTTGTAATGACAATTAGAGATCATAGTTACTCATGCCATGCTTAATTAGCTAGGAGTTGATAATGGTTTATCATGTGTGTCAACATGCATTTAAAATGGTTATGATGTAGTATGATAGGATGGTATCCTCCTATGAATGATTCAAGTGGCTTGACTTGACACATGTTCACACATGTAGTTGAATCAAAACCAACAAAGCCTCCATGATATTTATGTTCATGGTGATTTATATCCTACTCATGCTCGTATTCAATGTTGATTAACCTCAATGCATGTTTATGACCGTTGTCGCTCTCTAGTTGGTCGCTCCTCAATCTATTTGCTAGCCTTCACTTGTACTAAGCGGGAATACTGCTTGTGCATCCACTTCCTTAAAACCCAAAGTTAGAGAATCTCTAGCCGCGCCCCCAACAAGGGCCCCCAGGCGATTTTTCGGCCGCCGGCGCCGAAAAATCGGCCCAGTCGAGCCTCCAAAGACCCTTTTTCGCCGGCTCGGGCCGAAATTGACGTTGGTGGACCCAGGCCGAACCCGGCGCGCTGGGGGCGCTTGGGGCGCCGGCTGAATCGTTTTTCGCGCGAAAATTGGCGGGCCGTCCTTGGCAGCAACTCAGCTCTTCTCGCCGCTTCGTCGTCCTCATTGCCTCGGTTCTCATGGCGGAATCAATACCAAAGCTACCGCGCGCTGCCGCGCCGGTCAGCCTCCTCCATTGATGCCTCACGGGCGGCGCGATGAAGATGGGATGACACGCATTCCTCGCCCGCCATGCGTACACACGCCGGCCACGTGTACGCGGGGCGCCTCCGCCTATATAAGCCGCCCCCAACGCGCCAGTGACGCACAGGCTCTCCACCGCTGACGCCCTCGTTCCTCAACACCCCCCGTTCCTCCCTCTCTTCTCACCATTTCCAGTTCAACCATGGTCGAGCGCTTTCCCAGTGATGGCGCGGCGGCGAACGGCTTCGGCCGCCGCCACCTTCAGGAGGACGAAGCTCGGCTCCTCTATGAGGCCGAGTACCCGGTCTCGTCGGACATGCGGGTGCCCGGGGCGTGGAGGATCAGCGCCGGCGGGGTCTCGGTGCCACCGCCGCCCACCGGGGTGGTGCGGCGTCTGGAGATCACGTGTATCCATACCAATCTGCCGCAGGCAGTGAGGGAAGGTCCACGGTACGTCCCCGACAGCCCGCTATGGGAACCCTACTTCCGTCGCCGCCACGCCGAGCAGCTCGAGGCCACCAACGGCCTGGTGCCTTCCGGAAGGCTCAACTCTGAAAGCTGCCGCCGATGGTGGGGCATTCCTGGCCGCACGCTGGAGGCCGTCCTCGAGTACATCGAGGGCGGCAACACGCCCAGGCTGGAGTACCCTGCTCCCCCGTCCTTCTCCTGCCGGCGTGGGAGCTCGTGGACACCGAGGCGCATGGATCCGGGGGCGTCCTCCTCCTCGTCCGGCCGCTCATCCGCGTCCGGCTTTCCCTGCCTCCGCCCCGTCAAGCCGGAGCCCCGGGACACGCCGGTCAGCCAGCGCACCCGCAGCTCCGGCGTCCGCATCGCCGACTCCTCCCCCACCTCTGGCCGCCTCGTCCTCATCAGGCCGAAGGTGGAGCCCGCCCTCCCCGCGGAGTACGAGGCCATTGTCCAGCACGGCTTCTCCGACGAGACCGCCTGAAAGTGGGCGCGGGACGACTACCTCCACGACGAGATGGTCCAGCAGCACCGAGCCCTGGAGGAGATAGCCACCCGCAAACGTGGGCGCGAGAACGAGAACGGCGTGTGGTCCTGGACAGCGACGACGATGAGGACGCCCCCGGACCATCCAACCCGCCGCGCCAACTAGGGGAGGGTGCAGCAGGGACGGCGGCCGCGGAGGAGGCGACGACGACAATGGCGGTGGCGGCGGCAGCAACTACACGCAGTTCTATAGGCTCCTCGGCATGTAGAGCTTCAAGGGCGGCGGGCGGCGAGGAACGGCGAGGGCGATGGCGGGCCTAGTAGCGCTTTTTTCTTCTTTTGTAAAATATTTTAAATATGTATGAACTCACCGAAGTTTGGTTGAATTTGCACCGCGGTTTGCACCGGTGGGCCCCCAGGGGGCGATTTTTAGCGCCTCCTGGGGGGCCAACGGCTGGAGATGCTCTTATTCCATATGAGTCCACTATACCTACCTATATGTGGTAATTACCTACCATTCCAAGTAAATTTGCATGTGCCAAACTCTAAATCTTTAAATAATAATTGGTTTTGTATGCCCAAATCGCTCATGAAATGACAGAGGGCGGTCACTATCTTCCATGCTAGGTGGGTTATTCTCACGACGAGTGTTTGTTCGCTTGTCATTCATGACAAAGTGGCTGGTAATTGGGATGCCCAGTCCTATGATCAAAATCAAAATCAAAATATAATAATGAAACAAAACTCCCCTGGATTGTTGTTGGTATGGAGGGCACCCGAGGATTCGACTAGCCATGGCTTGTGTTTGTCAGTGGAGGGGGAGTAAAATTTACCTTCCTTTTTGGGAACCGCCTATAATGTATCTAGCATGGAAGATGGTGAAAACTCTCGGTCGCTATGTTGACAATGAAAACATACCTCCCAAAATTATATTCATCTCTGTTTTAAAAACTTCGAGCTCTGGCACCTCTGCAAATCCATTCTTCCCTCTGCGAAGGGCCTATCTATTTACCTTTATTGTTCAGTCATCATCTTCTTATTAAAGCACCATCTGGAGAACACTATTGTCATTTTCATGATTTGTGTTTAGTTTATGTTGAGTATGAGTGTGACTAGATCTCTTTTACCATGAATTACAATGTCTAGTTAGTGCTTGAACTTTAGAGGTGCTCTACATTTATGTTTTGTGGTCTCAGAAAAGCTAGCGAGATACCATTATGTCATATTATATCATGATTGTTTTGAAAAAAGTGTTATCATCTGAGATATCTTATTATTGCTTGCTAGTTGGTTGTGTCATTGATATGAGTAAATGTGATACCTAAATGTTATCATGAATATGGTTAGTTCGTAATCTTTGCTAAAAACTTGAACATGGTTAGGCATATTTAGAACAAGAAGACCAAACAGAGTTTGTAAAAGTTTATCTTTGTCACTTTCAATTTGTCAACTGAATTGCTTGAGGACACACAATGAGTTTAGCTAGGGGGAGTTGGTACGTCTCTATTGTATCTACTTTTCCAAACACTTTTGCTCTTGTTTTAGACTCTAGTTTGCATGATTTGAATGAAACTAACCCGGAAGACGTTGTTTTCAGCAGAATATGGTGTTGTTTTTGTGCAGAAATCAAAGTTCTCAGATTGACCTGAAAATTTATGAAGAATTTTTGTGGAATATATAAAAAATACTAGTGGAAAAAGATACCAGAGGGGGGCCACCCAGGAGCCACAAGCTCGGGATGCACGCCTACCCCCCCCC
>NC_041384.1:376383537-376398200 GCF_002162155.2 Triticum dicoccoides
CAAGAAAAAAATCAGAGAGAAGGACTCATTGCGTTTTACGATATGGAGTTGCCGCCACCTCATGTTCTTCATCGGGAGGGCTGATCTGGAGTCCGTTCGAGGCTCCGGGGAGGGGAATTCGACGCCGTCGTCATCATCAACCTTCCTTCATCACCAATTTCATGATGCTCACTGCCGAGAGTGAGAAATTACTTCGTAGGTTTGCTGGACGGTGATGGATTGGATGAGATCTATCATGTAATCGAGTTAGTTTTGTTAGGGCTTGCTGCCTAGTATCCACTATGTTCTGAGATTGATGTTGCTATGACTTTGCTATGCTTAATGCTTGTCACTAGGGCCCGAGTGCCATGATTTCAGATCTGAACCTATTATGTTTTCATTAATATATGTGTGTTCTTGATCCTATCTTGCAAGTTATATGCACCTATTATGAGTTATGATCCGCATACCCCAAGGTGAGAATAATTGGGATTCTTTTCGGTGATTACCGTAGTTTGTGGAGTTCATGTATTCACTAAGTGCAAATGCTTTGTTCCGGTTCTCTATTAAAAGGAGGCCTTAATATCCCTTAGTTTTCTTATGGACCCCGCTGCCACGAGAGGGTAGGACAAAGGATTTCATGTAAGTTCTTTTCCATAAGCATGTATGACTATATACGGAATACCTGCCTACATTATATTGATGGATTGGAGCTAGTTCCGTGTCACTCTATGTTATAACTGTTACATGATGAGTGCCATCCAACACAATTATCCATCACTGATCTGATGCCTGTGAGCTTTTCATCTATTGATCTTTGCTAAGTTACTTTTGTCGTTGTTGTTGTTACGATCACTACAAAAAATTTTACTGTTCCTATTGCTACTATTACCGTTACTACCATATTACTTTGCTATTGATTACCTTGTTGCAGATATTAAGTCTTTCGGGTGTGGTTGAATTGACAACTCAACTGCTAATACTTGTGAATATTCTTTAGCTCCCCTTGTGTTAAATTGATAAATTTGGGTTGAATACTCTACCCTCGAAAATTGTTGCGATCCCCTACACTTGTGTGTTATCATTGATCTCGGTCCTACCGAAACATTCCTATCCGGACCCACTGAGATGATCCCTATACACTGCCATATGCCAAACCCTAGCACTTTGGTACAACCAAAATGGAACTCGGTCCCACGGAGATGGCCTGACCAAGTTTCTGTAATGAAGTTGCTTAATTTTGGAATCACCGAGATGAACTGATTGGAATTTTTTAAATGAGGTCTTTCCCTAGCCATTGCACTTCGGTCCCACCAAGTTAGTATGATCGGTCTCACCGAAAACCCTAACGGTCAAGTCTTTTCTACTAGTCGGTCTCACCGAGATTTTCATGTCGGTGTCATCGAGTTGGGTCAAAGACTGTAACAGTTGGATTTTTGGTGCTGCCTATTTATACCCCTCCACCACCACCTACTCTCTAAGAGAGCCATCAGACTGAACCACAACTTCCACTACTCATTTTCCGAGAAGAGAACCGCCTACTCATGTGTTTAGATCAAGAGATTCCAATCCAACCATTTGAACCTTGATTTCTAGCCTTCCCCAAGTTGCTTTCCATTCATTCCTCTCATCCACCGAAGCCAATTATTTGAGAGAGTGTTTGAGTATTGGGGAGACTATCATTTGAAGCACAAGAGCAAGGAGTTCATCATCAACAACACCGTCTATTACCTTATGGAGAGTGGTGTTTCCTAGATTGGTTAGGTGTCACTTGGGAGCCTCCAAGATTGTGGAGTTGAACCAAGGAGTTTGTAAGGGCAAGGAGATCGCCTACTTCATGAAGATCTACCCCAAGTGAGGCAAGTCCTTCATGGGCGTTGGCCATGATGGAATAAACAAGGTTGCTGTAGGATCGAAAGTATGTCTAGAGGTGGTGATTAGACTACTTGACCAAATAAAAATCTATTCTTTTCCCAATTTTAGTTGTGGACAGATTTTAGCAATTATGACAAGTCAAGCAATCAACCTACACATGCAATTCTGAGAGTATAGCAGCGGAATTTAAAACATTGCATATGAAGGAAAAAGGAAGGGTTTGGAGAAGGTAGACACAATGGAAACATGAAGATTTTTGGCGTGGTTTCGATAGGTGGTGCTATAGTATGTCCACGTTGATAGAGACTTGAACCCACAAAGAGTAACGGCTGCGCGAGTCCATGGAGGGCTCCACCCACGAAGGGTCCATGAAGAAGCAACCTTGTCTATCCCACCATGGCCATCGCCCACGAAGTACTTGCCTCACTCAGTGCCGTGGTTTCGTCACGGCAGATGTCCTCGTGAAAGGGCTAAGTTGTGAGGCCATCGCAACTAGGTGATAGCTTGAACGGGGTTGGTCGGAATAGAGAGATGCAAGTTTTACCTAGGTTCGGCCCCTCGCGGTGGAGGTAAAAGCCTACGTCCTACTTGAAGCCGGTGAAGGAAATATGCCCTAGAGGCAATAATAAAGTTGTTATTTATATTTACTTATATCATGATAAATGATTATTATTCATGCTAGAATAATATTAACCGAAAACTTAGTACATGTGTGAAAACATAGACAAACAGAGTGTCCCTAGTATGCCTCTACTTGACTAGCTCATTAATCAAAGATGGTTAAGTTTCCTGACCATAGACATGTGTTGTCATTTGATGAACGGGATCACATCATTAGAGAATGATGTGATGGACAAGACACATCCGTTAGCTTATCATAATGATCATTTAGTTTTATTGCTATTGCTTTCTTCATGACTTATACATGTTCCTCTGACTATGAGATTATGCAACTCCCGAATACCGGAGGAACACCTTGTGTGCTATCAAACGTCACAACGTAACTGGGTGATTATAAAGATATTCTACAGGTGTCTCCGATGGTGTTTGTTGAGTTGGCATAAATCGAGATTAGGATTTGTCACTCCGTGTATCAAAGAGGTATCTCTAGGCCCTCTTGGTAATGCACATCACTATGAGCCTTGCAAGCAATGTGACTAATGAGTTAGTTACGGGATAATGCACTACGGGACGAGTAAAGAGACTCGCCGGTAACGAGATTGAACTAGGCATGAAGATACCGACGATCGAATCTCGGGCAAGTAACATACCGATGACAAAGGGAACAACGTATGTTGTTATGCGGTTTGACTGATAAAAATCTTCATAGAATATGTAGGAACCAATATGAGCATCCAGGTTCCACTATTGGTTATTGACCGGTGATGTGTCTCGGTCATCTCTACATAGTTCTCAAACCCGTAGGGTCCGCACGCTCAACGTTCGATGACAATTTGTATTATGAGTTATGTGATTTGATGACCGAATGTTGTTCGGAGTCCCGGATGAGATCACAAACATGACGAGGCGTCTTGAAATGGTCGATAGGTAAAGATCGATATATTGGAAGGTTATATTCGAACACCGGAATGGTTCTGAAGTGTTTCGGGTATTTTTCGGAGTACCGTGAGGTTACCGAAACCCCCCGGGGAAGTAGTGGGCCTTAATGGGCTTTAGTGGAAAGGAGAGAAGGGCCGCAAGGGGTGCCCCCCCCCCCAATGGCTGGTCTAAATTGGACTAGGAGGTGGCGGTGCCCCCCTCTTTCCTTCTCCCTCTCTTCCTCCTTCCCTCTCTCTCCCTCTTGAAAAGGAAGGGGACTCCAACTAGGATTGGGGAATCCTAGTTGGACTCCCCTATGACGCGCGCCCCTCCTAGGCCGGCCTCCTCCTCCTCCCTCCTTTATATACGTGGGCAGGGGGCACCCCAAAGCACAACAAACAATCTCTTAGCCGTGTGCGGTGCCCCCCTCCACAATTCAACACCTCAGACATATCGGCATAGTGCTTAGGTGAAGCCCTGCGCCGGTAACTTCATCATCACCGTTGCCACGCCGTCGTGCTGACGGAACTCTTCCTCGTCCACAACTGGATCAAGAGCTTGAGGGACGTCATCGTGTTGAACGTGTGCTGAACACGGGGGTGCCGTATATTCGGTACTTGGATCGGTTGGATTGTGAAGACGTTCGACTACATCAACCGTGTTACTAAATGCTTCCGCTTTCGGTCTATGAGGGTACATGGACACACTCCCCTCTCGTTTCTATGCATCTCCTAGATAGATCTTGCGTGGTCGTAGGAATTTTTTTGAAATATTGTGTTCCCCAACAGTGGCATCCGAGCCAGGTCTATGTGTAGATGTTAAATGCATGAGTAGAACACAAAGAGTTGTGGGCTATAATAGTCATACTGCTTACCACCAACGTCTTACTTTGATTCGGTGGCATTGTTGGATGAACGGCCCGGACCGACATTACATGACCGCGTTCACGAGTCTGGTTCTACTGACGTGCTTCGCACACATGTGGCAGGCGGGTGGCTGTTTCTCCAACTTTAGTTGAATCGAGTTTGAATATGGCCAGTCCTTGTTGAAGGTTAAAACAGCACACTTGACAAAAAATCGTTGTGGTTTTGATGCGTAGGTAAGAACGGTTCTTGCTAGAAGCCCATAGCAGCCACGTAAAACTTGCAACAACAAAGTAGAGGATGTCTAACTTGTTTTTGCAGGGCATGTTGTGATGTGATATGGTCAAGACATGATGATATATAAATTGTTGTATGAGATGATCATGTTTTGTAAAAGTTATCGACAACTGGCAGGAGCCTTATGGTTGTCGCTTTATTGTATGAAATGCAATCGCCATGTAATTGCTTTACTTTATCACTAAGCGGTAGCGATAGTCGTAGAAGCAATAGTTGGCGAGATGACAACGATGCTACGATGGAGATCAAGGTGTCAAGCCGGTGACGATGGAGATCATGACGGTGATTTGGAGATGGAGATCAAAGGCACAAGATGATGATGGCCATATCATGTCACATATTTTGATTGCATGTGATGTTTATCCTTTATGCATCTTATTTTGCTTAGTACAGCGGTAGCATTATAAGATGATCCCTCACTAAATTTCAAGGTACAAGTGTTTTCCCTGAGTATGCACCGTTGCTACAATTCGTCGTGCTGAGACACCACGTGATGATCGGGTGTGATAAGCTCTATGTTCACATACAATGGGTGCAAGCCAGATTTGCACGTGCAGAATACTCTGGTTAAACTTGACGAGCCTAGCATACGCAGATATGGCCTCGAAACACTGAGACCGAAAGGTTGAACGTGAATCATATAGTAGATATGATCAACATAGTGATGTTCACCATTGAAAACTACTCCATCTCACGTGATGATCGGACATGGTTTAGTTGATATGGATCACGTGATCATTTAGATGGCTAGAGGGATGTCTATCTAAGTGGGAGTTCTTAAGTAATATGATTAATTGAACTTTAACTTATCATGAACTTAGTACCTGATAGTATTTGCATGTCTATGTTGTTGCAGATCAATGGCCCGTGCTACTGTTCCCTTGAATTTTAATGCCTTCCTAGAGAAAGCTAAGTTGAAAGATGATGGTAGCAACTACACGGACTGGGTCTGTAACTTGAGGATTATCCTCATTGCTGCACAGAAGAATTACGTCCTGGAAGCACCGCTAGGTGCAAGACCCGCTACAGGAGAAACTCCGGACGTAATGAACGTCTGGCAGAGCAAAGCTGATGACTACTCGATAGTTCAGTGAGCCATGCTTTACGTCTTAGAATCGGGACTTCAAAGACGTTTTGAACGTCATGGAGCATATGAGATGTTCCAAGAGTTGAAGTTAATATTTCAAGCAAATGCCCAAATTGAGAGATATGAAGTCTCCAGTAAGTTCTATAGCTGCAAGATGGAGGAGAATAGTTCTGTCAGTGAACATATACTCAGAATGTCTGAATACCACAACCACTTGACTCAGCTGGGAGTTAATCTTCCTGATCATAGTGTCACTGATAGAGTTCTTCAATCACTGCCACCAAGCTACAAAAGCTTTGTGATGAACTATAATGTGCAAGGGATGGATAAGACAATTCCCGAGCTCTTTGCAATGCTAAAGGCTGCGGAGGAAAAAATCAAGAAGGGGCATCAAGTGTTGATGGTTAACAAGACCACTAGTTTCAAGAAAAAAGGCAAAGGGAAGGAGGGGAACTTCAAGAAGAACGGCAAGAAAGATGTTGCTCAAGTGAAGAAGCCCAAGTCTAGACCTAAGCTTGAAACTGAGTGCTTCTACTGCAAAGGGACTGGTCACTGGAAGCGAAACTGCCCCAAGTATTTGGTGGATAAGAAGGATGGCAAAGTGAAAGGTATATTTGATATACATGTTATTGATGTGTAGCTTACTAATGCTCATAGTAGTGCCTGGGTATTTGATACTGGTTATGTTGCTCATATTTGCAACTCGAAACAGGGGTTACAAATTAAACAAAGATTGGCTAAGGACGAGGTGACAATGTGTGTGGGAAATGGTTCCAAAGTCGATGTGATCGCCGTTGGCACGCTACCTCTACATCTACCATCAGGATTAGTTTTAGGCCTAAATAATTATTATTTGGTGCCAGCGTTGAGCATGAACATTATGTCTGGATCTTGTTTGATGCGAGACGGTTATTCATTTAAATCTGAGAATAATGGCTGTTCTACTTATATGGGTAATATCTTTTATGGTCATGCACCCTTGATGAGTGGTCTATTTTTGTTAAATCTCGATTGTAGTGATACACATATTCATAATATTGAAGCCAAAAGATGCAAGGTTAATAATGATAGTGCAACTTATTTGTGGCACTGCCGTTTAGGTCATATTGGTGTAAATGAAGGAAATATGCCCTAGAGGCAATAATAAAGTTATTATTTATTTCCTTATATCATGATAAATGTTTATTATTCATGCTACAATTGTATTAACCGGAAACATAATACTTGTGTGAATACATAGACAAACAGAGTGTCACTAGTATGCCTTTACTTGACTAGCTCGTTGATCAAAGATGGTTATGTTTCCTAGCCATAGACATGAGTTGTCATTTGATTAATGGGATCACATCATTAGGAGAATGATGTGATTGACTTGACCCATTCCGTTAGCTTAGCACTTGATCGTTTAGTATGTTGCTATTGCTTTCTTCATGACTTATACATGTTCCTATGACTATGAGATTATGCAACTCCCGTTTACCAGAGGAACACTTTGTGTGCTACCAAACGTCACAACATAACTGGGTGATTATAAAGGTGCTCTACAGGTCTCTCCAAAGGTACATGTTGGGTTGGCGTATTTCAAGATTAGGATTTGTCACTCCGATTGTCGGAGAGGTATCTCTGGGCCCTCTCGGTAATGCACATCACTTAAGCCTTGCAAGCATTGCAACTAATGAGTTAGTTGCGGGATGATGTATTACAGAATGAGTAAAGAGACTTGCCGGTAACGAGATTGAACTAGGTATTAAGATACCGACGAATCGAATCTCGGGCAAGTAACATACCGATGACAAAGGGAACAACGTATGTTGTTATGCGGGCTGGCCGATAAAGATCTTCATAGAATATGTAGGAGCCAATATGAGCATCCAGGTTCCGCTGTTAGTTATTGACCGAAGACGTGTCTCGGTCATGTCTACATTGTTCTCGAACCCGTAGGGTCCGCACGCTTAATGTTACGATGACAGTTTCATTATGAGTTTATATGTTTTGATGTACCGAAGGTTGTTCAGAGTCCCGGATGTGATCACGGACATGACGAGGAGTCTCGAAATGGTCGAGACATGAAGATTGATATATTGGAAGCCTATGTTTGGACATGGAAGTGTTCCGAGTGAAATCGGCATTTTACCGGAGTACCGGGAGGTTACCGGAACCCCCCGGTAACCTAATGGGCCTTAATGGGCCTAGTGGAGGAAGTAGAGAGGAGGCCAAGGGGCAGCCGCGGGAGTAGGACTCCTCCTGGCGCGCCCCTTGCCTGGCCGCACCTCCTCCCCCTTTCTCCTTTATATACGGGGGAAGGGGGTACCCCATAGACACAACAATTGATCATTGATCTCTTAGCCGTGTGCGGTGCCCCCCCTCCACCATAATCCTCGATAATATTGTAGCGGTGCTTAGGCGAAGCCCTGCGACGGTAGAACATCAAAATCGTCACCACACCGTTGTGCTGACGGAACTCTTCCCCGACATTCTGCTGGATCGGAGTCTGGGGATCGTCATCGAGCTGAACGTGTGCTAGAACTCGGAGGTGCCGTAGTTTCGGTGCTTGATCGGTCGGGCTGTGAAGACGTACGAGGGTACATGGACAACACTCTCCCCTCTCGTTGCTATGCATCACCATGATCTTGCGTGTGCGTAGGATTTTTTTTTTTGAAATTACTACGTTCCCCAATAGTGGCATCCGAGTCAGGTTTTATGCGTTGATGTTATATGCACGAGTAGAACACAAGTGAGTTGTGGGCGATATAAGTCATACTGCTTACCAGCATGTCATACTTTGGTTCGGCGGTATTGTTGGATGAAGTGGCCCGGACCGACATTACGCGTACGCTTACGCGAGACTGGTTCTACCGACGTGCTTTGCACACGGGTGGCTGGCGGGTGTCAGTTTCTCCAACTTTAGTTGAACCGAGTGTGGCTACGCCCGGTCCTTGCGAAGGTTAAAACAGTACCAACTTGACAAACTATCGTTGTGGTTTTGATGCGTAGTTAAGAACGGTTCTTGCTAAGCCCGTAGCAGCCACGTAAAACTTGCAACAACAAAGTAGAGGACGTCTAACTTGTTTTTGCAGGGCATGTTGTGATGTGATATGGTCAAGACATGATGCTAAATTTTATTGTATGAGATGATCATGTTTTGTAACCGAGTTATCGACAACTGGCAGGAGCCATATGGTTGTCACTTTATTGTATGCAATGCAATCGCGCTGTAATGCTTTACTTTATCACTAAGTGGTAGATAGTCGTAGAAGCATAAGATTGGCGAGACGACAACGATGCTACGATGGAGATCAAGGTGTCATGCCGGTGACGATGGTGATCATAACGGTGCTTCGGAGATGGAGATCACAAGCACAAGATGATGATGGCCATATCATATCACTTATATTGACTGCATGTGATGTTCATCTTTTATGCATCTTATCTTGATTTGATTGACGGTAGCATTATAAGATGATCTCTCACTAAATTTCAAGATAAAAAGTGTTCTCCCTGAGTATGCACCGTTGCCAAAGTTCGTCGTGCCCAGACACCACGTGATGATCGGGTGTGATAAGCTCTACGTCCATCTACAATGGGTGCAAGCCAGTTTTGCACACGCAGAATACTCAGGTTAAACTTGACGAGCCTAGCATATGCAAATATGGCCTCAGAACACTGAGACCGAAAGGTTGAGTGTGAATCATATAGTAGATATGATCAACATAGTGATGTTCACCATTGAAAGCTACTCCATTTCACGTGATGATCGGTTGTGGTTTAGTTGATTTGGATCACGTGATCACTTAGAGGATTAGATGGATGTCTTACTAAGTGGGAGTTCTTAAGTAATATGATTAATTGAACTTAAATTTATCATGAACTTAGTACCTGATAGTATCTTGCTTGTTTATGTTTGATTGTAGATAGATGGCCCGTGCTGTTGTTCCGTTGAATTTTAATGCGTTCCTTGAGAAAGCAAAGTTGAAAGATGATGGTAGCAATTACACGGACTGGGTCCGTAACTTGAGGATTATCCTCATTGCTGCACAGAAGAATTACGTCCTGGAAGCACCGCTGGGTGCAAGGCCTGCTGCTGGAGCAACACCAGATGTTATGAACGTCTGGCAGAGCAAAGCTGATGACTACTCGATAGTTTAGTGTGCCATGCTTTACGGCTTAGAATCGGGTCTTCAACGATGTTTTGAACGTCATGGAGCATATGAGATGTTCCAGGAGTTGAAGTTAATATTTCAAGCAAATGCCCGGATTGAGAGATATGAAGTCTCCAATAAGTTCTATAGCTGCAAGATGAAGGAGAACAGTTCTGTTAGTGAGCATATACTCAAAATGTCTGGGTATCATAATCACTTGATTCAACTGGGAGTTAATCTTCCGGATGATAGCGTCATTGACAGAATTCTCCAATCACTGCCACCAAGCTACAAGAGCTTCGTGATGAACTATAATATGCAAGGGATGAACAAGACAATTCCTGAGCTCTTCGCAATGCTAAAGGCTGCGGAGGTAGAAATCAAGAAGGAGCATCAAGTGTTGATGGTCAACAAGACCACTAGTTTCAAGAAAGAGGGCAAAGGGAAGAAGAAGGGGAACTTCAAGAAGAACAACAAGCAAGTTGCTGCTCAGGAGAAGAAACCCAAATCTGGACCTAAGCCTGAAACTGAGTGCTTCTACTGCAAGCAGACTGGTCACTGGAAGCGGAAGTGCCCCAAGTATTTGGCGGATAAGAAGGATGGCAAGGTGAACAAAGGTATATGTGATATACATGTTATTGATGTGTACCTTACTAGATCTCGCAGTAGCACCTAGGTATTTGATATTGGTTCCATTGCTAACATTTGGAACTCGGAACGGGGACTACGGATTAAGCGAACACTGACGAAGGACGAGGTGATGATGCGCGTGGGAAATGGTTCCAAAGTCGATGTGATCGCGGTCGGCACGCTACCTCTACATCTACCTTCGGGATTAGTATTAGACCTAAATAATTGTTATTTGGTGCCAGCGTTAAGCATGAACATTATATCTGGATCTTGTTTGATGCGAGACGGTTATTCATTTAAATCAGATAATAATGGTTGTTCTATTTATATGAGTAATATCTTTTATGGTCATGCACCCTTGAAGAGTGGTCTATTTTTGATGAATCTCGATAGTAGTGATACACATATTCATAATGTTGAAACCAAAAGATGCAGAGTTGATAATGATAGTGCAACTTATTTGTGGCACTGCCGTTTAGGTCATATCGGTGCAAAGCGCATGAAGAAACTCCATACTGATGGACTTTTGAAACCACTTGATTATGAATCACTTGGTACTTGCGAACCGTGCCTCATGGGCAAGATGACTAAAACACCGTTCTCCGGTACTATGGAGAGAGCAACAGATTTGTTGGAAATCATACATACAGATGTATGTGGTCCGATGAATGTTAAGGCTCGTGGCGGATATCGTTATTTTCTCACCTTCACAGATGATTTAAGCAGATATGGGTATATCTACTTAATGAAGCATAAGTCTGAAACATTTGAAATGTTCAAAGAATTTCAGAGTGAAGTTGAAAATCATCGTAACAAGAAAATAAAGTTTCTACGATCTGATCGTGGAGGAGAATATTTGAGTTACGAGTTTGGTCTACATTTGAAACAATGCGGAATAGTTTCGCAACTCACGCCACCCGGAACACCACAGCGTAATGGTGTGTCCGAACGTCGTAATCGTACTTTACTAGATATGGTGCGATCTATGATGTCTTTTACAGATTTACCGCTATTGTTTTGGGGTTATGCTTTAGAGACGACCACATTCACATTAAATAGGGCACCATCAAAATCCATTGAGACGACGCCTTATGAACTGTGGTTTGGCAAGAAACCAAAGTTGTCGTTTCTGAAAGTTTGGGGCTGCGATGCTTATGTGAAAAAGCTTCAACCTGATAAGCTCGAACCCAAATCGGAGAAATGTGTGTTCATAGGATACCCAAAGGAGACTGTTGGGTACACCTTCTATCACAGATCCGAAGGCAAGACATTCGTTGCTAAGAATGGATCCTTTCTAGAGAAGGAGTTTCTCTCGAAAGAAGTGAGTGGAAGGAAAGTAGAACTTGATGAGGTAAATGTACCTGCTCCCTTATTGGAAAGTAGTACATCACAGAAACCGGATTCTGTGACACCTACACCAATTAGTGAGGAAGCTAATGATAATGATCATGAAACTTCAGATCAAGTTACTACCGAACCTCGTAGATCAACCAGAGTAAGATCCGCACCAAAGTGGTACGGTAATCCTGTTCTGGAAGTCATGCTACTAGATCATGATGAACCTACGAACTATGAAGAAGCGATGGTGAGCCCAGATTCCGCAAAATGGCTAGAAGCCATGAAATCTGAGATGGGATCCATGTATGAGAACAAAGTGTGGACTTTGGTTGACTTGCCTGTTGATCGGCAAGCAATTGAGAATAAATGGATCTTCAAGAAGAAGACTGACGCTGACGGTAATGTTACTGTCTACAAAGCTCGACTTGTTATGAAAGGTTTTCGACAAGTTCAAGGGGTTGACTACGATGAGACCTTCTCACCCGTAGCGATGCTTAAGTCTGTCTGAATCATGTTAGCAATTGCCGCATTTTATGATTATGAAATTTGGCATATGGATGTCAAAACTGCTTTCCTGAATGGATTTCTGGAAGAAGAGTTGTATATGATACAACCGGAAGGTTTTGTCGATCCAAAGGGAGCTAACAAAGTGTGCAAGCTCCAGCGATCCATTTATGGACTGGTGCAAGCCTCTCGGAGTTGGAATAAATGCTTTAATAGTGTGATCAAAGCATTTGGTTTTATACAGACTTTTGGAGAAGCCTGTATTTACAAGAAAGTGAGTGGGAGCTTTGTAGCATTTCTGATATTATATGTGGATGACATATTACTGATTGGAAATGATATAGAATTTCTGGATATCATAAAGGGATACTTGAATAAGAGTTTTTCAATGAAAGACCTCGGTGAAGCTGCTTACATATTGGGCATTAAGATCTATAGAGATAGATCAAGACGCTTAATAGGACTTTCACAAAGCACATACCTTGACAAAGTTTTGAAGAAGTTCAAAATGGATCAAGCAAAGAAAGGGTTCTTGCCTGTGTTACAAGGTGTGAAGTTGAGTAAGACTCAATGTCCGACCACCGCAGAAGATAGAGAGAAAATGAAAGATGTTCCCTGTGCTTCAGCCATAGGCTCTATCATGTATGCAATGCTGTGTACCAGACCTAATGTGTGCCTTGTTATAAGTCTAGCAGGGAGGTACCAAAGTAATCCAGGAGTGGATCACTGGACAGCGGTCAAGAACATCCTAAAGTACCTGAAAAGGACTAAGGATATGTTTCTCGTATATGGAGGTGACAAAGAGCTCATCGTAAATGGTTACGTTGATGCAAGCTTTGACACTGATCCGGATGATTCTAAATCACAAACTAGATACGTGTTTACATTAAACGGTGGAGATGTCGGTTGGTGCAGTTCTAAACAAAGCGTCGTGGCGGGATCTACATGTGAAGCGGAGTACATAGCTGCTTCAGAAGCAGCAAATGAAGGAGTCTGGATGAAGGAGTTCATATCCGATCTAGGTGTCATACCTAGTGCATCGGGTCCAATGAAAATCTTTTGTGACAATACTGGTGCAATCGCCTTGGCAAAGGAATCCAGATTTCACAATAGAACCAAGCACATCAAGAGACGCTTCAATTCCATTCGGGATTTAGTACGAGTGGGAGACATAGAAATTTGCAAGATACATACGGATCTGAATGTTGCAGACCCGCTGACTAAGCCTCTTCCACGAGCAAAACATGATCAGCACCAAGGCTCCATGGGTGTTAGAATCATTACTGTGTAATCTAGATTATTGACTCTAGTGCAAGTGGGAGACTGAAGGAAATATGCCCTGGTGGCAATAATAAATTTATTATTTATTTCCTTATATCATGATAAATGTTTATTATTCATGCTACAATTGTATTAACCGGAAACATAATACTTGTGTGAATACATAGACAAACAGAGTGTCACTAGTATGCCTCTACTTGACTAGCTCGTTGATCAAAGATGGTTATGTTTCCTAGCCATAGACATGAGTTGTCATTTGATTAACGGGATCACATCATTAGGAGAATGATGTGATTGACTTGACCCATTCCGTTAGCTTAGCACTTGATCGTTTAGTATGTTGCTATTGCTTTCTTCATGACTTATAGATGTTCCTATGACTATGAGATTATGCAACTCCCGTTTACCAGAGGAACACTTTGTGTGCTACCAAACGTCACAACATAACTGGGTGATTATAAAGGTGCTCTATAGGTGTCTGCAAAGGTACATGTTGGGTTGGCGTATTTCGAGATTAGGATTTGTCACTCCGATTGTCGGAGAGGTATCTCTGGGCCCTCTCGGTAATGCACATCACTTAAGCCTTGCAAGCATTGTAGCTAATGAGTTAGTTGTGGGATGATGTATTACAGAACGAATAAAGAGACTTGCCGGTAACGAGATTGAACTAGGTATTAAGATACCGACGATCGAATCTCGGGCAAGTAACATACCGATGACAAAGGGAACAACGTATGTTGTTATGCGGTCTGGCCGATAAAGATCTTCGTAGAATATGTAGGAGCCAATATGAGCATCTAGGTTCCGCTGTTGGTTATTGACCAGAGACGTGTCTCGGTCATGTCTACATTGTTCTCGAACCCGTAGGGTCCACACGCTTAACGTTACGATGACAGTTTCATTATGAGTTTATATGTTTTGATGTACCGAAGGTTGTTTGGAGTCCCGGATGTGATCACGGACATGACGAGGAGTCTCGAAATGGTCGAGACATGAAGATTGATATATTGGAAGCCTATGTTTGGACATCGGAAGTGTTCCGGGTGAAATCGACATTTTACCGGAGTACCGGGAGGTTACCGGAACCCCCCGGTAACCTAATGGGCCTTAATGGGCCTAGTGGAGGAAGTA
>NC_041384.1:376398470-376404677 GCF_002162155.2 Triticum dicoccoides
TCCTTTCCCCTCTCTCTCTCCTTCCTCCCCCAAGTCCTAGTACAACATGGAAAGGGGGGAGTCCTACTCCCGGTGGGAGTAGGACTCCTCCTGGCGCGCCCCTTGCCTGGCCGCACCTCCTCCCCCTTGCTCCTTTATGTACGGGGGCAGGGGCACCCCATAGACACAACAATTGATCATTGATCTCTTAGCCGTGTGCGGTGCCCCCCTCCACCATAATCCTCGATAATATTGTAACGGTGCTTAGGCGAAGCCCTGCGACAGTAGAACATCAAAATCGTCACCACGCCGTCGTGCTGACGGAACTCTTCCCCGACATTCTGCTGGATCGGAGTCCG
The DNA here is from genome assembly GCF_002162155.2 of Triticum dicoccoides. NCBI lineage: Eukaryota > Viridiplantae > Streptophyta > Magnoliopsida > Poales > Poaceae > Triticum > Triticum dicoccoides. The sequence continues at coordinate 376,398,809 of NC_041384.1, forward strand.
GGGAGAATGTGTGCTAGAACTCGGAGGTGCCGTAGTTTCGGTGCTTGATCGGTCAGGCTGTGAAGACGTACGACTACATCAACCGCGTTGTGCTAACGCTTCCGCTTTCGGTCTACGAGGATACGTGGACAACACTCTCCCCTCTCGTTGCTATGCATCACCATGATCTTGCATGTGCGTAGGAATTTTTTTGAAATTACTACGTTCCCCAACAGTAAGGCGCATGAAGAAACTCCATGCTGATGGGCTTTTGGAATCACTTGATGCTTGCGAACCATGCCTCATGGGCAAGATGACTAAGACTTCGTTCCCCGGAACAATGGAGCGAGCAACTGACTTATTGGAAATAATACATACTAATGTATGTGATCCAATGAGTGTTCAGGCTCACGGCAGGTATCATTATTTTCTGACCTTCACAGATGATTTGAGCAGATATAGGTATATCTACTTAATGCAAAATAAGTCTGAAACATTTGAAAAGTTCAAAGAATTTCAGAGTGAAGTGAAAAATCAACGTAACAAGAAAATAAAGTTTCTACGATCTGAACGTGGAGGTGAATATTTGAGTTATGAGTTTGGTCTTCATTTGAAACAATGTGGAATAGTTTCGCAACTCAGGCCACCTGGAACACCACAGCATAATGGTGTGTCCGAACGTCGTATCCGTACTTTATTAGATATGGTGTGATCTATGATGTCTCTTACTGATTTACCGCTATTGTTTTGGGGTTATGCTTTAGAGACAGCTGCATTCACGTTAAATAGGGCACCATCTAAATCCGTTGAGACGACACCATATGAACTGTGGTTTGGCGAGAAACCTAAGTTGTCGTTTCTTAAAGTTTGGGGCTGCGGTGCTTATGTGAAAAAGCTTCAACCTGATAAGCTCGAACCCAAATCAGAAAAAAATGCCTTCATAGGATACCCAAAGGAGACTGTTGGATACACCTTCTATCATATATCTGAAGGCAAAATATACGTTGCTAAGAATGGATCCTTTCTAGAGAAGGAGTTTCTCTCGAAAAAAGTGAGTGGGAGGAAAGTAGAACTTGATGAGGTAATTGTACCTTCTCCCTTATTGGAAAGTAGTTCATCACAGAAGTCAATTCCAGTGATTCCTACACCAATCAGTGAGGAAGTTAATGATGATGATCATGAAACTTCTGATCAAGTTACTACCGAACCTCGTAGGTCAACCAGAGTACGATCCACACTAGAGTGGTACAGTAATCCTGTTCTGGAGGTCATGTTACTTGACCATGACGAACCTACAAACTATGAGGAAGCGATGATGAGCCCAGATTCTGTGAAATGGCTTGAGACCATGAAATCTGAGATGGGATCCATGTATGAGAACAAAGTGTGAACTTTGGTTGACTTGCCCAATGATCGGCAAGCAATAGAGAATAAATGGATCTTTAATAAGAAGACTGACGCTGACGGTAATGTTATTGTCTACAAAGCTCGACTTGTTGCGAAAGGTTTTCGACAAGTTCAAGGAGTTGACTATGATGGGACCTTCTCACCTGTAGTGATGCTTAAGTCTGTTCGAATCATGTTAGCAATTGCTGCATTTTATGATTATGAAATTTGGCAAATGGATGTCAAAACTGCATTCCTTAATGGATATCTTAAAGAAGAGTTGTATATGATGCAACTAGAAGGTTTTATTGATCCAAAAGGTGCTAACAAAGTGTGCAAGCTCCAACGATCCATTTATGGACTGGTGCAAGCCTCTCGGAGTTGGAATATACGCTTTGATAGTGTGATCAAAGCATATGGTTTTATACAGACTTTTGGAGAAGTGTGTATTTACAAGAAAGTCAGTGGGAGCTCTGTAGCATTTCTAATATTATATGTGGATGACATATTGTTGGTTGGAAATAATATAGAATTTCTGGATAGCATAAAAGGATACTTGAATAAGAATTTTTCAATGAAAGACCTCGGTGAAGCTGCTTATATATTGGGCATCAAGATCTATAGAGATATATCAAGACGCTTAATTGGACTTTTACAAAGCACATACCTTGATAAAGTTTTGAAGAAGTTCAAAATGGATCAGTCAAAGAAAGGGTTCTTGCCTGTGTTACAAGGTGTGAAGTTGAGTCAGACTCAATGCCCGACCACTGCAGAAGATAGAGAGAAAATGAAAGTCATTCCCTATGCCTCAGCCATAGGTTCGATCATGTATGCAATGTTGTGTACCAGACCTGATGTGTGTCTTGCTATAAGTTTAGCAGGGAGGTACCAAAGTAATCCACGAGTGGATCACTGGACAGCGGTCAAGAACATCCTGAAATACCTGAAGAGGACTAAGGATATGTTTCTCGTTTATGGAGGTGACAAAGAACTCGTCGTAAATGGCTATGTTTGATGCAGCTTTGACACTGATCCGTATGACTCTAAGTCACAAACCAGATACGTATTTATATTGACAGGTGGAGCTGTCAGTTGGTGCAGTTCCAAGCAAAGCATCGTGGCGGGATCTACGTGTGAAGCAGAGTACATAGTTGCTTCGGAAGCAGCAAATGAAGGAGTTCATATCTGATTTAGGTGTAATACCTAGTGCATCGGGTCCAATGAAAATCTTTTGTGGCAATACTAGAGAAATTGCCTTGGCGAAGGAATCCAGATTTCACAATAGAACCAAACACATCAAGAGACGCTTCAATTCCATCCGCGATCAAGTCAAGGAGGGAGAGATAGAGATGTGCAAGATACATATGGATCTGAATGTGGCGGACCCGTTGACTAATACCGGAGGAACACCTTGTGTACTATCAAACATCACAATGTAACTGGGTGATTATAAAGATGCTCTACAGGTGTCTCCGATGGTGTTTGTTGAGTTGGCATAAATCGAGATTAGGATTTGTCACTTCATGTATCAGAGAGGTATCTCTGGCCCCTCTCGGTAATGCACATCACTATGAGCCTTGCAAGCGATGTGACTAATGAGTTAGTTACGAGATAATGCATTACGGAACGAGTAAAGAGACTTACCGGTAACGAGATTGAACTAGCTATGAAGATACCGATGATCGAATCTCTAGAAAGTAACATGCCGATGACAAAGGGAACAACGTATGTTGTTATGCGGTTTGACCGATAAAGATCTTCATAGAGTATGTAGGAACCAATATGAGCATCCAGGTTCCGCTATTGGTTATTGACCGGAGATGTGTCTCGGTCATGTCTACATAGTTCTCAAACTCATAGGGTCCGCACGCTTAACGTTCGATGACGATTTGTATTATGAGTTATGTGATTTGATGACCGAAGCTTGTTCGGAGTCTCGGATGAGATCATGGACATGACGAGGAGTCTCGAAATGGTTGAGAGGTAAAGACTGATATATAGGAAGGTTATATTCAGACACCGGAATTGTTCTAAAGTGTTTCGGGTATTTTTCGGAGTACCGGGAGGTTACCGGAACCCCCCGGGGAAGTAGTGGGCCTTAATGGGATTTAGTGGAAAGGAGAGAAGGGCCGCAAGGGGTGGCCGCCCACGCCCCATGGCTGGTCCGAATTGGACTAGGAGGGGGCGGCGCCCCCCTCTTTCCTTCTCCCTCTCTTCCTCCTTCCATCTCTCTTCCTCTTGGAAAAGGAAGGGGACTCCAACTAGGATTGGGAATCCTAGTTGGACTCCCCTATGGCGCGCGCCCCTCCTAGGCCGGCCTCCTCCTCCCCCCTCCTTTATACGTGAGCAGGGGCATCCCAAATCACAACAAACAATCTCTTAGTCGTGTGTGATGCCTTCCTCCACAGTTCAACACCTCGGTCATATCGTTGTAGTGTTTAGGTGAAGCCCTGCGCCGATAACTTCATCATCACCGTCGCCACGCTGTCGTGCTGACGAAACTCTCCCTCGTCCTCAACTGGATCAAGAGCCCGAGGGACGTCATTGTGCTGAACGTGTGCTGAACACAGAGGTGCCGTACGTTCGGTACTTAGATCGGTTGGATCGTGAATACGTTCGACTACATCAACCGTGTTACTAAACGCTTCTGCTTTCGGTCTACGAGGGTACGTGGACACACTCTCCCCTCTCATTGCTATGCATCTCCTAGATAGATCTTGCGTGATCGTAGGAATTCTTTTGAAATAATGCGTTCCCCAACAGTCGGCTTGATAGATGGTTAATTCTTCAGAGGGACTTGTGCATAGTAGTGGATTCAATCCTGCGGTGATTTCTATATCCTGGTGACAGAAAGTGATAAGGCACGTAAAGTATTGTTGCCACTAAGGATAAAAGGACGGGGATTTATCTTAGTGCTAGATTTCTTTCTGTCTACATTATGTCATCTTGCGTATTGCATTGCTTTGTTTTCCATTAAACTTAATACCTTAAGATGCATGCTGGATAGCAGTTTTGGAGTGGAAAAATAGTAGTAGATGCAGTTGGGTAACGGTCTACTTATCATGAACGTGATGCATATACAGTATTATTCCATGAATGATCATAGTTATAGATTATTGCTTTTCTATCAATTAACCAACAGTAATTTGTCTACCATACCACTACCTTCTTCGAGAGAGATGCCAGTAGTGGAACTATAGCCCCTGGGTCCATTCTCTATTAATACTTGCGTTTACACAATATCTCTTTTATTTCCTTTTACTATTATTGTCGTTTTGTCATACCACTATCTATTTATTTGTTTTCAATCTTGCAATTAGCGAGACAAGGGGATTGACAACCCCCTTGCCATGTTGGGAGTAAGCTTTTATTTTGTTTGTGTGCAAATGTTGCTTATCTTGTTAGCTTGTTGACTCCTACTGGTTCGATTAAACCTTGATTCTTAACTGAGAGAAATACTTCCTACTGTTATGCTACATCACCTTTCCTATGCGGGGAAATCCAACAACTCCTATGGGAGTAGCAATGATATTACTGATAAAGCCTGTGAGGTTGATCGTGCTAGAGAGGCAGTGTTGGAATACTTACTTCTTCTATCAGGGCAAGAATTGCGGATTATGGGTCATCAGAATGTGCATGAAATCAGCCTGTTATATGGTGTAAAAGAGGAAAATTAGTGTAGAAGGAGACAACTCAAAATGCGTATCAGATTTCTATGAGGATACTAGCTCTTACGATAAACTTTGTTTCTGCCTCATGTCCAAAGGCATCTATGAAAGGGAGGTTGGTCTTATCCTCTAGTGGATTTTATGAAACTTAATGCCGATGCTTCTTTTGACCATGACCTGCTTAGGGGTACGATGTGGGCGGTGCTTAGAGATGACAAAGTAAGTTTTATCCTTGGGGGAATGGGAAGGTAGACTACTGCGTGGATGTCTTGACGGTTGAAGTCTTGGCCCTCAAATTCGGCCTATCATTGGCGCAAAGATCGGGATGCAATCGCCTTATTATCAAATCGGACAATCTGGACGTGGTTGATATCATGAAGGATGGACGGCTGGCAGGTGCAACGGTGGTTATTTTTTATGATTGTTTTCATTATGCTTGTGATTTTATTATTACTCGGTTCAAACAATGTAACAAATAAGCAAATAAAGTTGCTCATGAGCTCGCTAGATTAGTTAGATTTTCTATAACTTCCGATTGGTTTGAGGACCCTTAAATCATATTGTAACGGTCATCATAAAAGATGTATTGGTTATCTCTAATGAATAAAGAATAAGGTTTATTTTCAAAAAATAGTTAAAAGTAAATATTTCCATAGGTAGAGTGGTTGTGTTGATTTCCTTTCAAGGATACTAGTCTTGTGTATGCAAGCAAAGCACAAATTTTGGCGAGACAGATTGCAAAACAACTGGTGTGATCTATACAAGTTTTTGGAAACAGTATACATACTTAATAGGTATCTCAATTTTGGTGAACATAAGTTAAAGGAAAGATATTT
>NC_041384.1:376405090-376410511 GCF_002162155.2 Triticum dicoccoides
ATCCGGTGTGCCCATGATGCGTCGTACAGTCTTTTTAGCCAAAAAAATATGTTAAAATAAGGTGAACTCAAGACTAACGCTGAGACTATTATTTGCACCGCTAGCCAACTAGATTAGCACATCCTGTGATACATTTCTAAACCACAATCTACTAGTACACATCCACGTCTAGTAGAATCGATTGGCATGTTGAATTAGGCATTGGGAGGATAGCTTTGTATGTGTGTTCGAAAAATCAAACCAGCTTTGCTCCTCGTCTTTGTCAGAAAATACTCAGCATTTTTTTGAAGGGCCAACATGAGATAGATGAGCACGGGTGAGACCTGGAAAAGGTGCGAGGCTGAGTCTGGTCTGGGGACTACGGATTACGCAGTTCAACTTCTGCATGAAGGTTAAATTTTTATGTCACACACGTCAAAAACAAACTGTGTCGCATAACAGCGGCCCAACAACGGATCGCCCCCGCGTCGCGGCGGCTTCCCATCCCATCTCCAGCGCCGCCTCCTCCAGTACTCCTCCCTGCCCCGTCGCCGCTGGCGGCCGTGGCGGTGGCGGCAGGGCCTGCCCCTTTCTTCTTCTTCTTCTTCTTCTTCTTCTTCTTCTTCTTCTTCTTTAACTCTCCCTGGCGATGGCATCTGTGTCCAAGGGGCTAGTCAGATCACCATATGGTGACCTTCAACGGCCGCAAGCACGCACAATTGTGTCCTCTCCCCGTTGTCTCACAATGAAGCCAGCCATCGGGCGTTCACCATCTCCAAGTGGTGCAAGATGATTTCTGTGATGGCCTGCGTGTGATGTTGTCATTGGGATACGTGATTTGGCCTATTGGCTTCCTGTTCCCTGAAAGTACGACTCTCATGGTGTGCTGAACTGTCCGGCTGATCCGGTGGTGGTCGTGGTGTGGGGATTAATGGCAGATCTAGCGGCTTCATCATCTACGCCACTCCTGCCAGCGGCGGCGGACTCGCCGCAAATTGCGGTGACCACCGAAAGGTCTTTACGAGTGTTGCTCTCTCCAGATTCGGTGGTTGTGTTCAGGAAGATGCAAACTATGAACGACGATTTGACGCAGAGGGATGGTTGTGCAGCGGCAGTGGTCGCGCATCGCATGTAGCTGCTGGGATCGCGGGAAAGTGGCGGCGACAACACATAAGTTACGTCGATGATGGTGCTACTCAAGTATCTGGTCTTGAGCTCCGGGGTAAAAGCCTAGGTCCGACATGTGTTGGTTATACCTGGCAATGGCGATGTTTTTCCGTCGTTACCTTGTTGAGGGCATTGCTCGGATATCTTCAGACTGATTCTTCAGGGTGAAAACTTATATTCTGACCTTGCTGGTTGTATCCGATGACGGCGGCCATTGAGCGCCGCTCCCTTCCTAAAGGCGTTGATGTTGAAGAACCTCGGCGTTTGTGTGATGTCATAAGATGGTTGGTGTGGATATGCTCATTGTCTTAGTTTGCGGATCGCGGATCCGAGCTAGGGTTTTTTTCCTCGTCTACATATAGCTTTGGTCTTGCATGACTTTGCTATTTGTGAGCGTGTTTTTTGTGTACGTATGTTAGTGTTGGCTGTGTGCATCCTAATTATGCAGAGGCCGGGTGTGTGCTCATTGTATTTGTATCCTCTTGATACTTTATCTTGAGATAATAAAATTCACCCTTTATCGAAAAACAGCGGCCCAACACCCTGTGGGTCCCAAGATCAGTCAAAGAAGGAAAGCAGTCAACAATAAGTAAAATTATTCCAACCAGTGCAAACAGACAGCACGGATTGCTCAGGGAGAAATCAGACTATGGAAAATGCGTCTCACGGGGATGGCATTAACGTCGGCCTGGTGAGTCACGCATAAACTTGGGAGTAATTTGTATCAACACTATGGTAACTTCGAGATAGGGGGAAAATATTATAACATACCACTGATAACTTGTGTAAATAGGGTATTTTTTGCACCCCAGACCTGATAACGGTCCTGGAATGCTGGCAAGGGAGCTCAATATACTGCAAAGAAATACTATGAGCATCCATAGACCTATGTGGCTAACCCAATCCTGAACTGGATTTGGAAAAGATGTTGAACCATGTCAATTAAGATGTTTGCATGGCTAGTTATTGATGGACAAAGTGAACACAAATGATATGATTCAGAGAAGACATAGGAGAATTGAGGATGGCCCTGCTTGTGTGCTCTGTCATTCTGGAGTAGTCCTGGCCATCTCCGGCCCGGCCCTGTCAATCCACCCAGGCCCGGCCCTAAAATCCAGGGCCTAGGCCCGATAGGCTTGCCCATGGGCCGGCTTGGGCCTGAGTTTTGGGCCCACCAACAGGGTCTGGACGGGCTTGGGCTTGGCATATTGGCATTTTAAGGAAGAGGCCCGGCTCACGGCCCTAAGCCCTAAGGGCTTTTCAGGGCTTTTTACCAGATGATCCAGGCTTGGGCTTGAAAAGTAGACCCAATGGTAGGGCATGGGCCCCAGTTTTCTGCCATGGGCTTTTTTAGGCCCGGCCCAAGCCCGGCCCGGCCCCTTTTTTAGGCCCGTCCCAAGCCCGGCCCGGCCCAGGTATACTCTGGAATCCTGGAAGACAGGAATCACTTATTATTTGAATGTAATTTCAATGCTAGGGTTTGGAATTATCTTCAGATCCTTTGGCCTCCTAGTCAAAACATGGTGGATATTGTTGTTCAAGCCAGAAGGGAGTTTGTGAAGCCTTTCTTCGCTGAGGTGATCTTTCTCACTTGGTGGAATATATGGACAGTGAGAAATGATAAGGTCTTTAGAAAGGTGAGACCAAACGTTTGGGAAATGGAAGGCCGGTCCCTTTTTACCCCTTGCTAATTTAGCTACTCCCTCCGTTCGGAATTACTTGTCACAAAAATGGATGTATCTAAACGTATTTTAGTTCTAGATACATTCATTTTCGAGACAAGTAATTCCGAACGGAGGGAGTAGTTCTTTAGATTGGACTAGCTATGCCCGCGCGGCGGCACGCCGCGCCTATTGATACATTATGTGAGAAATTCTGTATATGGTGCTATTAAACTTTCATAAAGAAATTATCCTATTAACTGTTATGTCTTTGCTTGTTCACTTTACTTTTTATGTTATGATGTATATACAAAAATCATATTGGTAAATCTTTCATAAAGAAAATCTTTATTGAATGAAAAGAATCATCACGTCTCTGTCATATTTTTCTGTTTGGCTGGAAGATATTTCCTGTTGGTAAATCTTCTCATCAACCTTTCCGCAAGGGTTTTCTTTTCTCCTCTTTTATTTGATAACTTTGTTGAATTTTCACAAAAAAGTTCTATTGAATGGTGAAGCCATCCCGGGACACCGCGCCGTCGTGATATATGATCTTCATAGGCAACGCCTCAACACTATATCCTAGTATATAATAACAGTGTGTATTTCTAATCAAGCAACCAATTTCAAAAAGCAGGAAAAATATGTTCAAAATACTTAGTGATTGTCTTCGGAAAAAAATCTTAATGATTGGCTTTCCATTTGAGATACTGGTGTACTACCATGAGCCATAACTTATGCTACATATTACACAGGTGTTGATCATTGATCAACCCTAAAGTATTATTGTTGTTCAGATCAATGATAAAAATTAATTACTTGACAACCCTATTCTCATAAAAAGCACTGAAAATCAGAGTGCATGATATCCCTTGAACATGATTTTCTTGGTATGAAGATCAATTAATCACAGGAAAAAATGTCATGCTGCAAACCTATATATAGAAGTACCTCATTTAGTACTCCCTCCATTCCATAATGTAGTGCTTCCTCTATCCCCGTGCTTCAACTTTGACCGTAAATTTAACTACCAAGACCGATTGCAGCGGGAGCAAAAACTATATTAGTAAATTCGTATTCGAAAGAAGTTTTCAATTATATAATTTTTTTCTCCCGACGCAGTTGGTCTCGTTGGTTAAATTTATGGTCAAAGTCGGACCTCGGAAAGCGCGGGCGCACTATATTTTGGAATGGAGGGAGTATCATAAACTGGGAAGGCTCTACTAATTAGAATGTACATACATGGACCCAAATTTCAGATGTGACATGACGAAACTGCATGCACCCAAGACTGAGAACTACAGAAAGAACTTCGAAGAAGTTATGAAGAGACATTTTTCAAGTATGGAGTTTTCTCAAAGCATAAATGAATGGAAGAAACACAGCAAGAGAGAAGCTGCAATGAACATCATTTTGGTTTCTACAGAATGCATTATATATTATATCACAGATTCAAGAAATAACCATAAAAGATGTAAAATATTGTAGAAGATTACTCTCCGTCCAACCATCCTTCTAGTACACTTGCTCCCTTGTAGACATTAACACAAATACACGTTGGCATGAACAAAAAGTAGCACATCCACGGGGATTAAATCAATCAAGCTAATGCTGGAAAAAAATGAATCAAGCTAGCTCCATTAACAAAAAGTAGAACTTGTCCTCCATTCAGTATATTTTGGTGTATAAATAAAATGCAAAGAGAGCATCAGGGTTGGGCTGAGCATACAGACCTTGCTGCGACTGGAGGCGATGGAGCTGAGCTGCTTCGTGATGCTTGCCATCCATTTACTGCTACAACCTGAGAGTGAGAAGGGAGGATAGCACATCCAAGAACTGCAGTAGGAAAAACTGACCGCCAACAGATAATAAAATTCAGACACTAAAAAAGGTGTATGTATTTTGCGAGAAATGGTTGGTATTAGAGCTAGGCAAATATTGCACGACAACTATTCTAACTGAAAGTATTTTGCAAGAAATGGTACTGCACAACAGAAGTCGAACATGCAACTGTCTGCTCTTAGATTTCAACACATTTTAAAGTGCACTTATTCAGAAAAGCATGCAAATAATAGCCTGTATATATAGAGCAACACCACCTCAGTTTCTATTACTTCAGTAATAAGGTTCTTCTTTATTCATAGATGTACATGTAAACTTGTACAATCAACGGAAAAATACATGTGATAGTAGGTAGAACTACTGTTCTAATAATCTCTCATAGTCACGTGCTCATGCTATGAAATATATATTTCTCAGAAACTAATAATTGTCTCTGAAAGTAAGGAAATACAGCAGCTAGAACCTGCTATGTACAATGGCATGAACCCACTTGCATGCTGCTACAGTGCATGTACTTCCTCTGAAATTAGATGTAGAGCACACTAAATTTCTCGCAAACTTCTAATTATCTCTATAAATAAGGATATGCAGCTCCTCGATGTCGATCATGAGCTTGTAGAAGAGCCTCCCATCCCTGTCCTACAAACACATTAATGGAACAATTAACTGAAATGCATGCTAAATCTGCCTTAGAAGAAGATGGACGCATGACTCGAGAGGGAGCTGACCTGAAGACCCATGAGCATATAGCGTGTGATGCGTTCTGTAGCAG
>NC_041384.1:376410708-376425962 GCF_002162155.2 Triticum dicoccoides
ACTGGAAGCGCCAGGCCTCACAGAGCACAAGGAAGATTACATGGAGCACAAGGAAGTCATAGTAAGTTTAACAGATGGTTCTACATGAACAATTGTGCCTAACAACCTTGATGTATTAAATATGCTTGTTGTGTAGAGCTCAATTGCCTCATCCATGAAGTTCATGCCAAACAAGGGTTAAGGCACAGTCCATTTTACACTGCATCCTATTTCCTATGGAGGGCCTCCTGATAGTAAAGCTCTCTTTCAACATATTTCCAAGCTGCAATCCACCAGTAGCAAGCTAAGCCTCATTGCATAAGTAGACATATCACAAAAGGAACATGTCAAGAAAAAGAATTGTGCTTGGGATGGAACACACGTATAACCTTCGATGACTTATCATCAACACTATAAGAGGAAACATGTCATCAAACTTTGCAGCGGAAACCATAAACATGGTAATAAGAGAATAACTAGGTTAATAAAGAGAAAAATGAATGCGGAAACAATATATGGTGCATGGTTGAGGAAAGTCCTTTCCCTCAATTAATGGTGAAGTCAAATCTCTTGGAAGAACACAAAATTAGGAGTATAGCAACATAGTTTCTGGATAAAACTGATTTTCTTTTACCTACAGCCGTCCAAACATTACATCAAACACTTGGTGGGCGTTGGAACAGTCAACTTGCAGGGCAGTGGGCAGTTGCGTCCAGACTCCAGACGATGCTCGATCCATGGCGAGTCCCTCCATGTTGAGCTCCCAGCGCAGGGGCAGTAGAAAGCCACCGAAAGAGGTGGGAGAGGCATGGTGTCACGGCCTCACGGGACTGGCCATGGTCTTCAGTGCCCTTGTTCTCGTCCAACATGTGGAGGTCCACCGGCTGTAGCAGGGACATGGGACATGGAGTGATGTAGGCACATACAGGAGATACCAGCGGAAGGTGCAGAGCGCCGGCGACAGTACCGTCCAGTCCCATGGCTGGCCACCGCGCCGTGCAACCAAGGGTTGACCGTCATCTCTGTCGCGAGAGCAGCATGGAGCACATCAGTGGAGTGGTAGAAGAGGTTAGAAGGAGCAGAGGAGGTAGGGGGATCCACGGTCATGGCAGCTCCTCACCTTGGCACACTCCAGCCAAGGCGGCCTGACGCGTAAGGACCCTCGGGCCGTCGGGGCAGGCGACGCCTGGGGAGCATAGCCACGGTGCAAACTACCGTCGGCAACATCACAGCGGAGCACACGGATGTGGAAGATGAGTGCGTGTGGGTTTCGAGCGGGACGCGGGCAAAGAGGAGACGGAGAAGGGAACGGGAGCTCGGCTGTGGAGCGGGGAGGAACGTGAGGCAGAGCGAAGGAGAGTATTTATAGTCTTGTTCGGGGGTGCCGTGGTGGCCTTGACATCGACGAGGTCTCTCTCGAAGCGAGTAGGGCTAGCAATTTCAGCGGCCACCGACTATACGGACGTAACAAACCAAACGCACCCAGAAGCGCACCCCGCCAGCTCCCCCACAAATTAACGCGTCACTACCCTATTGGCCCGAATTTTACTGATAGGAAAAAGTCAAAAAAAAACCTGGTAAACTAAACCTGGCCAGGTTTAGTATATGTATAATTAATGTTTACTTTCCTTTTTTCCACTGCTGGTGGAACTGTTCTTTCCTGTGAATATGCTACTGCCTTTCTTTTATTAATAAAGAAAATATGATGTGAGGTGAGCCCTGCAGTTTTCATGGTCAAAAAAGATAGTGTGTTTTTTCACTCATATCAGTCTGAATGTTGTCCGTATTAAAATATGCAAAACATCTTATATTTGTGAACGGAGGGATTACCTGGCAGGCTAGGGGTCACCTAGACCTTAAAATTATAGACAAAATTTCACACGAGACATCAAAACAGCTTTTGAGATTACATAATGGATGGAACAAATAGAGTTTCTCTCTTATTTCTACAAGACGACCAAAAACAGAAAATGACATACAACATCACAGGGCAATTGACATTTCTTTACATGAACATATATATCCTAGTAATGTCTTAGATACTTGTGGTAGCATCCCACAGCCTAAGAAGTCCATTCCGGCCACCACTGCATATTCTTTTCCTATCCAGGTCCGATGCTATACATCTCACCTGTCACAAGGAAAATTGAGGATTTAGAATGGACGACCATTTGTTCAACCATGAAGTTAACATGGCATCTTGGACATACTACAAACTTATAATGATGCTTACAAAAAAGGTGATTTTATGACGTGCCTTGGAACATCATATGCATATAGTATGACTATCTACAGTCATGCTTGGGAACAATTGGTCCAGTCGTACATTAATCAAACACATAGTTGTGCCAGGAACATCACGGAGCAGACGTCAAGTATGAATAGTAATTGTTTATCAAAAGATAAGTATGAACAAAATACAGATGTGGTACAAAGCATCCTTGCTAAAAGCAGGCAGCTTTGCTTGTTACGTACAAAGAAGTTAACAAAAGTGGGGGAAGGTATCTATCATCTATGTGCTGAATTTCTAGTGTGTGATTGTTACGTGCCTACCCCATTGCCCTACTTGCTATCATGCTATGACCACAATAGAAATCAATACAGGCCTCTCATTGATCAATATTGCAAACATGCTAGGAAGGAATGAATTAAACAAAGCAATGAGATGTATTACCACTGCAGACGTTTTCTGGGGAGTTCTATAAAGCTGCCATCCTGCAACTTTTGATCCTGTATTTGAGAAACTTCCGAATCGTTCTTGTGGTCGATGGAAAAGAGACATAGAATTATCAGCAGCACCAATTCCAAGCCAGTGATCACCAGCACTAATGGACAGAACCGATGCCGAGTGAAGCGTCAGATTCTTAACACATTTTATGCCTCCTACAATAAAAATGAAATGTCCTGAGTTCCATTCACCAGTTTCTGCCACATTAACATTATATTTATTTTTCCCTATACAAGTGTTTGTTCATAAAATAATAATATAAATTTGAAACCATAAAATGATGAAATGAGGCTACCATCAACAGATCAGTTAAAGGTAAGAGGAGCGGCTCGTAAATTATAAAGATTGAACATATAACTTGACACAGTAGTCTATCTTTCTTTTCTTCCTTTTTTGGTAAATTTTCATGTTGTTATGGTGTCCAAGCCAAAAGGGTTCCACATATCCAATAAGTATGCGGGTTCCAGTAGATATGCAGCCACAGGTACTAAAAGGTCCACAATACACTGATTGGTGCTAAGTGCTCATTACGAAAACTACTAACATGTCATCGAAGTCAATGACACATTGCATTGATGCTAAACTGCAAACTAGACATGCTGAATAACTTGTTCAGTCAATCATACAGTGCATAGGACTGCCGCCGCTAATAACACGGAACTATTTCCAATTTTATGTAACTTTGCATCCACCATCACATGGGTAATTACTGGAACAATGTGGATCAGTCATTAAGCAAACTCGTGCTGTAACACAGCTCAGTATCCTCTAGTGATAAATGCTATGTGTCCTTTTTGTACAAATAATGCAAACACATTAACTTTCCTAAATAAGGTACAAAAAAGTAAATACAGAAAAACAGATGAAGCAATTTTCACAATCCATAATGCATCACCTTCGTTTTCCCAAAAACGTATAAGCCCGTCAGAGGAACCTGGCATATTAATTAAGGATCAGATACATGTGACATGGAGAGAATTCTTTAATCGTGAATAGACACTCGATATGATTTGGCAGACCTCCCACCTAACTTTAAAAACAAGCAATGGGTCACATACCAGTGATAATTCCTTTATCCGAAGGTGAGTATTCAACACAAAGTATGGGACCAGCATGGCATGCTAATACAGCATCACATGTTCCCCGTGTAAGAGACCACACCCTAGCTGTCCAATCATCACTCCCAGTTATTATCGTTTCCCCAGTCATCCTCATTGATCTATAATTAACCAAAATTTGTGTCAGCATCTGTAAATTACTGGTCGAAATCGCCAGCGCAGGAGAATGTGAATGCTCAACAGTCCAACAGAGGCATTACCTTATCCACTTTGTATGCCCTTGAAGCTTGAACATCTGCTTACTTGAACGAATATCCCAGACATGCGCCACCCTGATGAAATGACCTTTCAGATTAGAATGGAACAAAAGTTGTTCAAGTAAATATTAGTTTAAAGCACTAAAAACATTTCCAAGTTAAAAAAAGTACATACACATCTCTCCCAGCAGCTGCCAGAATTCCAGTCGAGTCATCGTATTCCATACAGAGAACTGCACTTTGACAACGACCCACAGTAGCAACACAAGTATCAGTCCGGACATCCCACATCTTCACCGTGCCATCATGAGATGCAGTAAGAACACGTTCTCCTGAGAGCATCCGCACAGAAGTGACCTATATCAATGTCAATTGTGCATGAACATGCTTAGTAAGGGTTAGATATGGAGACAATGATATGTAAGTTACTACTATTGATGAAGAAGCTAACCGGTGCATCATGGCCCTTCAGTTCTTCCAGAAGCTTAAAAGCTTGCTTATCCCAGACTATGACAGATTGATCATCACCTCCAGAAACTATTTTGCCACGATCTGAACTAATAGCCCGAACTGTCCTGCAAGAATTTAAGTGGACAGCAGTTAATCTAGACTGAATTTGAGTAGCCAAATCAGCATGGCAAGTTAAAGACCCTGAATACTTTACGATGCTGCTAGAAAGACAAAAAACCAATCAAAAGTACTTGAAGGTCTATGACTAGTCTGTTGATAACCACTACTGCGAACGCATCAGCCATAGACCACAAAAGACCTTACAACACTTTACAATTAATGTTACTGTTGTCCTATGATTCTCAACAACTTTATGGATGAGAGCACGAACAACACTCCTCCCAGAACCAATGCATGAATATTCTTTTTTCGTCGTACGAAAACAAGTGTAGAACTGATCCAATGCTCGGCCAAAAGGAAAAGGAAAAAAAGGCTATCACATTCCTTGGTTGAACTTTAGACATAAAGGAACCATGCTTGAAAGGGCAGATATAGGGTATGCAACTATTACATGCAACCCCATGCCCATGCATTTGCAAGATGGTTCAAGTTGCGTTATGCAAAAGACTCTCCAAATAACAGTAACAATGATACATGCTTGAACATGTATACTGAGAAAAGTCAACTGTATGCTTGCATTATACAGTGTCTCGGATGAGCAATTGTAATTAGTTAGTCAGATTACTATACACCCAACTATGATACTCCCTCCATCCCAAAATAAGTTCCGCTGACTTGGTACAACTTTAGTACAAAGTTGTACTAAATCAGCGACACTTATTTTGGGGCGGAGGGAGTAGGATATAAAATTAAGTTTAAATGCAATGTTCACACAGCTGACAGTTCCATTGAGTAATGTGGATGACATTTTCTACCTGGTATGCCCTCTAAGTGTTGCTCGAAGTTCGGAACCACGCAAACTTGGATCCCAAACTTTTACCTGCATGCAAAATCACTGTATCAATCACTATCCACACTAAGGACACACATACGCACAATTGTTCATGAAGAGATTTCATTGTAATGCAGCATAGCTATAAGCACTGACCAATAAGGTGAAGATAATGAACAAGCACTGCGCAGATGTTACTGAAACCCTCAACTAGTAAGAAGCACTTAGCAATCCCCAACAAAGTAATTTAGAGTAGAACAACCACTGTATTGCAAAACTTACAAAATCATGGGCTACAAAGATAGATGTACGTATTTTTGCAAGAGTTTGCAGAAGCACAAATGATGTTACCCAACATAGTACACGTAATACCAACCGATTACAAGCAATCCTGCACAATGTTGATTGTTCAAGTATGGCTACAAGATAAGGAATAATCCAATTTTAATCTGGCTTTCGTTTCTTTTCTGGAAACTGGATGTGAACTGAGTGAGCAGTGGGCCATAACCAGCCAGTTCACATTTTCGAACACAATTACAAGCCACTAGCAGGCGTTATACATTTCGATATTGATCCTTTGTAGCGTGATCCTCTGGACACCAAAAAAAGTAGATCGCACAGAAGCCTTACTATGTAAGGAAAAAAAATATGCACCCAAGCTCATATGATCCCGCGTGAACAGGAAAATCATAAAAATAGTAAAAAAAACTAAATTTTAGAGCATCCAGCCAAACCCTCAAAAGTGCTAACTCCTCAAAATATACCCTTTTTAGGAGTTGAGCCACACCTAGCCGAACCCTCGGTCGGTTTAACTCAAAAAAATTAGGCTGAGGTCGGCGCCTAAGATTCGAACGGCCGAAGCAACTTCTCAGCAGAAAACCCTCTCATATGCATCCACATCACTCGACTACCTACACCCGGGCGCCGTCTCCGCCAATTTCCTTTCCTCCGCTGGCCAGCACGCACGCTCGCCGACACCCCCACCGACCTCTCGGGCCATGTTTGATTAGCTCGCCGGCGGCGCCACAACCGGAATCGCCACATATCTTCACCGTCACCACCGCACTCTAGTGAACGAAGAAGGCCACCGCCGAGCTTGGGTTCGTCCAAATCGGAACCGGTGGATGACCGAGATGCCGCTGAGCACCCGCGGATGAGCTAGGTAGCGCCGGATTCGCGGCCACGCCAACCAGAGTATGGCCGCAGCGAGCTTGGCCGGCGACGGGCAAGCACGGCTTGGAGGAGAGTCTTGTTCCTCGGAGCCTGCAGACCATCACCCAGCCCCCACTGTCCACCCGCAAGCCTAGCTGTCACCTCCTCCACCCGCAAAGTGTTCGACAAATTGCCTAGGTGCGTTTTTTTGGCTTTTTGATTGTGTTTTATTGTTTTTGCAATCAAAATCAACATCGAATATTCCAAAGTGTAGATGAAGAGGTTAAGGGAGATATTCTTCGACGACTCTTCGTCGGAGGAGGAAAAAGACGATGATTTTGAAATGGCCATTGTCGTGATCGTTTGTGATACTTTCAGCGACCAAGACTAGGATCACAGTTCTGCCGCTTGTACATCAATCGCGATAGATCAGAAGGCCATGCCAAGCTTATGAAGGATTACTTTGCACCCAATTCAACCTATCGAGAGAAATATTTTCGCTGGCGATTTCGGATGCACCGAAGTCTCTTCCTCACCATTGCAAAAGTTGTTGAGGAGCATGATCCATGGTTTACACTTAGGAGAAGTGCATTGGGAGAGATAAGTGCAACTGTGCAAGCCCATTGATGAAGTATGTCGTGGCTGTTCGAGTGCTTGCCTATGGGTATTCAGCTGACACCATTGATGACTATGTCCGCATTGGGAAAGATACAATCCTAGAAGCCGTTCGAAGATACACACAAGCTGTCATTGAGATTTATGGACCGGTGTACTTGAGGGCACCCAATGATGAAGACACCGAGAAACTCTTGGGTTTGAGTGAAGAATGAGGATGGCCAGGGCTCTGTTTTCGAGTCGCTCGACTAGTCGCGACTAGTCGTCGACTAGTCGATGAGTCACACTAGCAGGGGCGACTCAGCCTAGCGACTCGACTCATGGTATGAGTCGAGCGACTCAAGCGACTAGTCACGACTAGTCACGACTCGTCGTGTTTTCTGGGTCGAACGACTCAATTTTTTTTCTCTAATCTTGCTTGCTGGAAACCTAGATCGAAGCAGTTCCCCCTCCCCCCTGACCCAACCCTTTCCTTGGCAACCGCCGCCGCCCATGGTTGCTGGCTTGCTGCTCCTCCCCTCCTCCCCTGGTTGCTGCTGCATATCTGCTCCGTCCCTCCTCTGGTTGCTGCTGCTGGTGGTCTGCTCCTCCCCTCCTTCCATGGTTGTTGCTGCTGCTGGTCTGCTCCTCCCCTGAGCTACCAAGCAGAAGCACTAGAGGTCTAGAGCAGATCAGAGCAAAAGGAAAAGAGATGATACAGGATAGTGCTTCTGTATGGTAATTTTATTGTACCTACTGCCTACTGCATAACTCACGTCGACTCGTCACATGTCGACTCGTCGACCATGAGTCTAGACTAGTCACGACTAGTCTAGAGTCGCCGCCCCTGAGCGACTCGTCGACTCATCGACTCAAAAACCTTGGGCCAGGGATGCTTTGATCAATTGATTTCATGCACTAGACATGGAAGAATTGTCCTACAGGGTGGAAAGGTAACTACAAAGGGCATTCCAAAGATCCAACCATCATTCTTGAGACAGCTGCATCAGAGGACTCTAAATTTGGATACTCCTCCAAAAGAATACATGAATTTCATGCAACTTATTTCATTGCATCAACCATCATCCAAATGAAGTATCAGGAACCGTTTTCATTTAACTCCTCAAAATTGAGGAGTTAAGGTTTGAGGGGGCCTTTGGAGGCTAAATTTTAGGGGTTCGACTAGAAATTCCCTTAGGCATCAACCTGCTCATGTCTTCTAACTGCATGCAAAATTTCACGATGAAAGGACATCTGCAGTTCCCTGCACAAACAAAACAAAAATAGGTACCCTAGCAAAGTCTTTTTGGAGCACCCATGTTTTTTCCTGCACAGGGCACCACAGATGTCCTTCGACACAAAAATTTGCATGCAGTTATAAGACATTATCATGTTCGATTCCTAAAACTTTCAGATTTAATGATATTTTTACTATTTGTTTTGAGTTTACTGTTCATGTGAGATCATATGAGCTCGGGTGCAGAAACGTGGTATGCATCTCTACAAAGACAAGTATTGAGAATATCAGTTTTTCTCAACAAAAAACATGACTAAAACCATATCTGGTATTTCGAAAGCATCCTGATTAACGTTTGTGTTCCTAACTTGCCTGGTAGGTTCTAATTTTCATGATAATGTCATAATGCACTTGCTTTTTCCTTGAAAAAGTTTCTCCACTTTAGATTGGTAAAAATTGGAGAGGTCATCATACTAAAACCATGTACTCTGGCCCATGATTCGCTACTGGTGTGGTTAGTACCAGAATTTAACAATTACGCTAAAGCAACGATTGCAAATAAAATAATTATGACAGCATAAAGCTAACCGTGCAATCCGTGCTTCCACTGATGAAAAATCCAGCATCTTCACGATCACCAACAAGGTCCCACACCTCTTTTCTTGTGACACAATGAAGCGCAGTAATGGCAGCTGTGTGTCCTCTAAGGATCCTCATATTTGTTTGAGTTTTCTTCTGCGCAGCAGCTAGGTCTGTTTTGCCCGCAGTAGCACCAGCCTTTGTATCACCTGAGATTATCCAAGTCACATTAGGGACATATGGAGATGTCAAGATAATATATTCTCCATTTAGGTCCTCAAAGGAGGAAAGGTGGGCCTAGCTTAAACTTACTGGCTCGATTGAAGGAGCTAGCTCTTAAGCTTCTGTCCCTACTGAACATACTGTGCACCCAACTTCGGCCTAACACGGATGCCTCAGCAGGTTGTTCGCTTTCATCAGATATATCAAGCGCACGAGGGGAAGCCATGCTATATGATGGCGGTGGTTGGCCTTTTCCTATAGGGACCCCCCAATAGCCAACACGAAGTTGTTGCAGATGTGTGAGCAATGCTCTAAGTTTGATCTGAGGGAAGTTCAAAATAATTATTAAGAAAATACATTTCACAGCGGGCATTTATCAAGACACTGTCATGTTCTAGTTTGACTTACAAGCTGCTTATAACCTAAGTTGTTTCTCTCTGCTATTTTCTCGATCATATTCCAAGAATCGATATCAGGTAGTCCCAATCCAGCCTACATTATAGGCAAAATAGAAAGTCAGGATAGTAAAATTTGATTGCTTGACAGTGAATACAAGACGTAACCTGCTAAGTACCATGTGAGTTGCCATGACAATGAGCTGTGCAGTAACTAATGTTACATAATTTGTTGACCTGCGGAAACAGAAAAATAAACAAGAGATAAGATCATTAGATAACAAGTATAAATATTGGAATTTTCTTATTGTATTGATCGGTGCTACCATTATCACATCCATGGAATGCGCCTTGAGCCATGTGCACATTATCTCAGTGTACATTGATTGCAATAGGTTGAGAGAATGTGCAGAAACCTCAAGCACTCACTGGTTGAGATAGTGGGAGCACCCACCCATACAAGTAAAAGGAGTTTCTCCCCACAGTAGATGCATTGGTACTTTGTTTGTCCCATTTTTTTGTAAATACTGGAATTTGTCTAGTAAAGAACAGATGAACGTTGACATCGACACGTAATATTTTCCACATTTTATTTCAATCAACTTAATGCGATTTTATAAATCTGCTATATCAGTTACATGGTTTTTCTAGTCTAGAAGATACGCGGAGGCATAAAAAGGAAAAATTACAGTTATATTGCACATACTGCACAACCATGTAAATGTAAGATATTCCTTACTGTTCATATTTTAAACCTGCATCAAGAATTTCTGTCTAATCATATGTTGCAAACTAATACATGATGTAAAGGCATATACATAACTAATTCAGAAACTTACTTGTTCGAACAGTTTTCCATCAAATATTCAAAGTAGCCATCCCAGAAGCTGCCAAAGAAAAACAATCATGTATACTATTCATACCATAGATGGACGCTACAACAACTCTAACCCTAGATGGACACTGAATGACTAAAATTACACATGGTAATGAACCTATTAGAAACACAAATGAACACATGGCAATAAACCTAAACAAACAGAAGAAAGGAGAATGGATCTCCCATCTATTAAGAAGGGTGTGATCCACCTGATAAACTTAGAACTTACTCTGGAGACTGTGATCCACACAGGCCGATGAGTAATCATGCTGCTGGCGATAGACAATGTTTGTTTGAATTTCATGTAACTTATTTTGATTCTCCTCACTTTTCAGGATTGCCTTATTTTTTTTACTTATGAGAACCTACACGCTATTTGTCAATTGAAGCCCCAAAGTTATATTTTAGTCCACACACACACACCCTCAGCTTATTTCAAAACAAAGCTGCAATGACATGACAGGCACACACACACGCTTAGCTTATTTCAAAACAAAGCTGCATGGCATGACAAGCTAATGTGCTGTTCACGGTCGACGTAGCAACACTTTTAGATTAGACAATGACATGGCATATGGATTGCACCTTTGGAAACTAATCTTAACTTAAGAACGAATTATCTCATGCTAGTAACGACATACTGAAGCTCCTCCCAGACTGATAGGGATAACAGATGACGCTGGACATAGTCTTGAACATTGTTTGGGTCCTTCCTGTACATTTCAGCAGAAACTTCAAGAGCATCTCTAATGGTTGACACATCATCGCGAGAGCTAGCAAGAGTTATAGCCGTTTTAAGCTGCATGAAGAGAGAATGATGAGATTCTTTGCAAGAATCGACACGACAGAGAAAAGAAGATAAGCATATTGATAGATCTGCATGTACACACACAAAATGCAAGCTTCATAAACTTGTAAAGAAAGAAGCTAGGCGTAACTTCCATAGTAGTGAAGTGATAATTAATTGGGTACGATTTCTACTGAAAACATCGGCACAAATATAGCATTATAATTTTATAAGCTTATAAAGGCAGTACCCACCACCACCTGATACAGAAGTCAAATTTTCATAGCAATTAAATTATAAGTGATGAGTTAGCACAACTAGTTTGCCCACATACCTACATCTTAGTGACCAGCTAAATATCATGGCAATCACCGCCTTGAACATGAAAAACTGTTTGCAAGAACCAGTACTTATACCATGCAGAAAGTGGGGCTATGGAATAAGAAATAAGACTCACCAGTTCTTTTACAGCAATAAACTGCTCATCAGTCAAGCGGCATTGCCAACCCTATAAGGTAGAAAAGTTACTTATGAAGTGGATCAGAAAGTAGCAAGGTATGCACTATGTAGTTATAAGATTCAGATTACAGAATGAATGTGCTCTCTGATGCATTCAACAAAGCCACTCCCTCCGATGCCTTCTGCATCAGACTCAATCAAGGCTGCAAAAAGGCAACAGAAATCATGTTGGGCAAGTAAGACATATATAGATAAATGTGTTACACAATGACAGAATATAGTATAAACTGAAACTTCAAGATACCAAGAATGGTTCCATATTCGAATGATGAAAGGGGATCCTCAGTTGCCCCAAGTCTCAGAAGACGAAGCCATAGTCCCTGAAGATAAAACATGCAAATAACTTTAGCATAAGATGCTTAGTAGGGAATTTTTAGGCTAAAATTCTCTATTAGGAGAGGAGTTTGCTAGAGGCTGGGCAAGGCGAGTTTCCTGTCATTGTGGTCATAGGTCAATTGGTGAGGATGACTCTTGATCTCGCAGTTGACGGATGCAGTGCTCATACTGTAAATACTTGTATTTTAGTTGTTCACGCTATCTTAGTGTTTTCTTCTTAATGAAAATGGCACGCCTCCTTTCTCTCAAAAAAAGTGATGCACTTCCTTTCTCTCAGAAAAAAATGACACTCCCAGGCATGTGTGAGAAACAAAGTTTGCAGCGCAGAGTTCAAAATGAAACAACCTGAACAACACTGCTTTAAATTGCAGACTAATGGTTCTATCGCGATTTTGGGCCTCAAAATGTTATATTTATGGCATTCCAGCTTTAGTGGTAACTAGCACAAATGCCCGTGCGTTGCAACGGGGCATACATATTCTATTGCACAATATCAATTTTGTGTGACATATCTTTAGGATACATATTTTATGATTCGATATCAATTGTGTGTATCACATATATTTTTGACTATCACATACATCAGGTGACAATGCCGGCCTTTTTTACTGTTGAATTACTCCTTCCTCCACCCTACATATATGTCTCTGTGTTCTGCATCATCTTAGAACGACTCTCTTTCTCTACCGCGCGATCTTTCGATGACTCTCTAAAAAAGTTTATGTTAGCTGGGGTTGCTCGTCTTGATTGGATATTGAACGATGGAGGTTACCTCATGTTGTAAGAAATGTTTAAATTTACATTATTTCAGTTTTGTTTTTGTCCGAGGGTGGTTGGTAAATGTGTCTACCGGGTAACAATCTCGAAAAACCGTCTGTGTATTGTAGTAGTACCAAGGCAGAGTACCAAGGCACATCTACAATAGCTTTATGAGATAGCTTAAGCAAATATTGAATACAAAATAAAATTTGACAATCACTTTAATGGAAAACTTTACAACAATGCACTGGCCCTTTAGAAATGTAGATATTACCTCATACCTGGTGTAGAGTATACAAAGTTCATACATTAAAACATAGGTTTCTACATAAATTATCAAATATATACATTCACGTAATGACACGCACGAAAAAATATATACAATAGAGCAGGGGTGATCGATTGTCTTTTCAACTAAGGGAAAATGAGATAGCAAAAAGATAGATTTCCAAACTATGATTTTAGGCATGGAATAATATTACTATTCATCAGATAAAATAACATTTCATAGGATAATATAAAATCACAATAATTAGCCAAATCTGTAAGTAAGAAGTGTTCTGATGTTGTACAGATTTTTAATAATTGAAAATCATATTCAGCAGCAAACTTGTGTGCCTATAATTCCATGCTTGTTCATTTTATAAGTTGTGGGATAAAATATCCCATGTGTAGTACCAAAGCCCACACCGGTGTACTTTTTCAATTAACCTCGCTGTCATAGTATTGTTTATTTGATGTAAAAAAAACGATGCGAGACTAACTAATTTAGAAAGGCCGCTGTTTTCCTAACACAATTGTAAGCCAGTTCAGTTGGCTTTGTCCTTCCCGCAGAAATAACTATTTTTTGCTTCAGACCAGGCCCAATATCGGTCCATGTGCAGGACAGAGGGTCCATAAGTTTGTTGATATTAAGTAGTGGCTAACTCTATTTTCCATCACAATTGAGAGCTAGCTCAATTGGCCTTGGGCCTTGTTGCAAGGCCGGAGCTCTGGGGTTCGACTCCCACCCGGCTCCTTTTCCTTTTTTTCTATTTCGCACGCTGTACGACTCCCACCCGGCCGCTTTCCCTTTTTTTCTATTTCGTACGCTGTACGCGCGAACAACTGGCAAAAATCCAGTGCAGATGACGGACGAAAAAATTAACGGGCAATACAAAAGGACCCCATGACGAAAAAAAGTGGAGAAACAATCCTTCCTCTAATATTAGGTAAAGATACTGAAAATTCACACAAAACAGAGGCGGCTGCACACTTGCTACTTTCAGGCACGGCCATGGCTAGGCTTTTGGCTCAGAAAGGATTTAAATGACATCAAGACTCTTAGCGCTTGTTTGATTGGTCACTGGGTTTGCCTCACTTTTCCACACTCCATGTTAGCTAAGTTTGACTGAGGTAGGCATGTTTTTGGTTCGCAGCCACATATTAGGCAATATCCATTTCTAAAGTTGGGGTCCCACTCCATAGAATCAGAGTGTTGTGCGAGAGGGCCGCTGCCCCATCCCGAATTGACATAAATGAACAGGTTCGACGTTGTTGTAATTGATTACACTTTTTGTTAGCAACTGAGTTGCAGGGGCAAATGATGGTGTAGGGGTTATAGGGCCCCAGGCCGGATCATAGCCTGGCACGGCTGACCGGGCCCGCATCGATAAGCCAGGCAGGAATATTTTGGCGAGGCTGACCCTGCGCATGTCGCCAAGATCCAGGAGGGATCAGCCCGCGAGGCTTATCCTGCCATGCCGTCAAGTCGAGGTGTGAGGTTGATCCCGCCCCACGTCACCAAGATCCAGGCATGACCACCCCAGCAAGGCTGAGCCCGCTCAGAGCATGGTTAATAGTATAGCCAACTGCTGGCTATATAATGTTCCCATGTCATATATAGTCATCATTTATAGTCACTCATACAACAAGGTTAGCTAGCCTTAGGAGAGTGGCAAGAAATAGAAGGATGGTGGAAAATTATGATTTGATGCCATATCTTTTGGGAGAGCTCACGACCAAATAAGCCTATCGTCATTTCTTCTTAGGGGCTGTTGGTTTTGAGCCATGGGAAGAAATTTGGAAACTTGGGCTCCACCTCGTTGCAAATTTTTCATTTGGCTGGCCTCTCTAAATCGATGTTGACTGCTGATCGATTGGCTCGTCGAGGTCTCACCCGGAAAAATGCACGCTCTGTGACCAGGAGGAGGAAACCATACAACACTTGCTCAGTGCATGCGTGTTCTCTAGAGAAGTTTGGTTCTCTGCGCTATCCTTGGTTGGGTTACAACAGCACACTCCAGGGCCAACTGATTGGTGGCGCCAAGCAAGGCAGCAAGTGGTTGGACAACCTTGCAAGGGTTTCCATTCTTTGGTCGTGTTGGTAGC
>NC_041384.1:376426400-376429091 GCF_002162155.2 Triticum dicoccoides
CTTTCTTTCTCAGTGATCCTTTGTATTTAAACTCTTCCTATTGGGCTTGTATGAGTCTTACTAGACTCCTTTCTTTCTTAATATAATGATGCGCACCTCTCCTGCGCATTTGAGGACAAAAAAATGATGATCAAAACAATCAACTCACAACCTAAGGGTCTAAAAAAATTCAGCTGAATAATTTCCCTACCGCTATTCAGGATTATTACTTCGCACTTCCGAGTAAGAGTTCTAAGTTGCAATTCCAACTTGGATACAATCCTCTTTATTTTACTGTTTCTTGTAATTTTCACAGTAATTTAGTTGAAGACTGGTACTCCTTCCATTTCGCTATTTGTCCACAGCCCACCAAGCGCACAGAACAAGACACTGAATCTAAGAATGATAAATACCCATGCATACCCCTATAAAATGACATGCTAGAACCTCTTAACTTCTTCCGAGTCATAGAGTGAAAAATTACAGTTGCTACACTTTTGATTCCCTGAAATGACATATTTTGCACAGAGACACCCAGCACCATGAAAAGTTTAGTTTATCGCAACTAGCAATACGTACATGGTAATAAGTAGTAGTACTCTACAGAAATCTAAGTTGTTATAGATTTTTACAAACTACAATGCATGCTATTGACTATGTTTTCAATAAAATATACCAGCAAATGATTGTGCAAGATAAATCCAACAGATTATTTTCAAATAGCCAGTCATATACTTTCGCAGATATATGTTAGTATCAAAAGGTTGATCAGGCAGATCCCACTGCAATCAATATTTAGGGATCGTATATAACTGGTTTAAAAACATGGCATCCAATAACTTCCACCATACTTTAGATCATCCTCAGTACCATTCTTTATGAGCAATACCACAAAACCATAAAAAAAAAAGGGCAACCTGGTGCATGTAGCTCCCGCTTGCGCAGGGTCCAGGGAAGGGTCCGACCACTTTGGGTCTATAGTACGCAGCCTTTCCCTACATTTCTGTAAGAGGCTGTTTCCAGGACTTGAACCCATGACCTCATGGTCACAAGGCAGCAGCTTTACCACTGCGCCAAGGCTCCCCTTCCAATACCACAAAACCATGATAATCACAATTTAGAACATGGTAAAATATAAATGAGAGCAGTGAGAATGATCAGATAATTACCTGGAGCTTTACTTTTATATCCAGAACCATCCTTTCTCTCTCAGCCTGTATAGACCAAAACGAAGATCGTTATTATTTTAAGAAAAGAAAAGCTACTGTGGCATGCATGTACAGAAACAATGGTAGGGATTATTTACATAGCAGTATGCATGACTTACCGCCCTCTCTCTGGGACTCAGACTTTCTGCCTTTGGACCCCCACTGATTCGGACAGCAGGAGAACTGAAAACAGATGTCAGTTGATATTGCAGTTATAGACTTATAGTTACTGGAAAAGGTTAACGGTGAAAAAACTTGCAGGCCTGTCATCATACCTTGGTACTTGCTTACTAGCCCCACCAACTAATGCTAGAATTGATTTACGCTTTTCTTCTTGTTCTTCTGTTCTTGCATTTGCTGGAAAGCTTTTATAACAGTGCCTATTGCCTGGTTCTGCAGATGCGTTTATGGCTAATTACCTTTCCAAATATAATGGAAGTGCAGCACTAAACAGATACCCCACAACCCAGGCATTACAAGTCAAAATGAACCTCGACATGGAGAAAATACAACAGTTACATGGTTCCTTCAGTTAAAGTGTTTGAACAGTTTTGGTAAAGAGCTCAAGTTGTTTACAATCAATTCCTACACCGTAGTGTATTAGACCCAATAAAAAATGCACGGTCATCTACACAATCCTAAATAATTGTGTTCCTGAGGTCATCTGATGCTAACATACATAGGGTTTGAACTGTTAGAAACAGTGATTAAGTGTGACAATAAGATGGAGAGAACAAGTGTTAGGCAAAAAATAAAATGTAGATGAGTACCTGAACCTTCGATCTCAGAATCAGCTATTGTTATGATCTCAGGATCAGCAACATGAGAAGGAAAGATGGCCAGAGGGCTTTGTCCTCTCCCAGTTGCATCCTGCAGCTTATCAAGAAGGTTATTGGTGAATTCTTCTGCGTTGTTGCATCTTTCCAGATAATCCAAGAATCCCTGAGTCTCTATAAACTGCATAATCTGCCAAACAAGCATCAAATTTATAGTTTGTTAAGGATATGACCAAGCTAGCTATGCGACGGTGTTAAAATGCAAACACATGATTTAAGGTTAGGGTACACTTTAGTTAACTGTGTGTATGCTTGCCCTACCTGGCTACAAAGGATATAACACTGAAGTATATTATAACCAGCAATACTAACTTTAAATTAGAAGAGCTGTCGCGTTACAAAATAGGTAAGCTATTGTGAGCAACAAATAGAAGTCAGGAAGCATCAGTGGAAAATCAGAAATACTGAGTTAAATCAGTAGTCAGTAGGATTAATAAGGTTAAGAACAATTATCAATCACCAAAGCACTTGGGAGACGTTTGGTTCGACCAATTTGTATCGTTATCTGATTACACCGCATGCTGATACCATTAATCACGTTTGGTTGGGCCGGCCCATAAACGAATACGGGGTAAACAGATTACGCCTTAAGTTTCGGTCGTTTCTGCCCATCCCAGACCGGGAACAGATCCCGTTACCGCTTCGCCTCCGGTGACGGTTCCATGGAT
>NC_041384.1:376429339-376530358 GCF_002162155.2 Triticum dicoccoides
CCCTGATTCTTCTACGTCAAATCGAACGGCATAGGTGGTGGCGATGGAAAGCCGATCTCGGCGGCACCATGCGAGGAACAGCACAATGGCGGCTGCCACCATGCGAGGAGCAGCAACAATGGCGGGGGCCGCAGACCCCCTTGCCGATCCCCTTCTATACTCACGGTGCTGCTTCTTCTTCAGGCCCCATGTTATTCTTCTCCCGTGTTTTCCTCCGCTCTCTAGTTGTCCTTCATCTCCCCTCCAGTTTTCAGTTGTATTCAGGTTTTATTGCATAAACAAACGTTGTGAAGTAAATCGATACCCTTACCCAAAAAGGATTTCCCCCCGCTTTATATATAAAGCAACCATAACCGATTACAATCATCGCAAACAACTCAACACCACACAACACACCCAAGGCCGGATACAAAAGGTAAAGGAACAGCCACAAAGCTAAGCTCGGCGAAAGTAGGCCTACAAGACAGCGCCTTCAAGAAGGGGAACGACAGCGGAGCGCCATCGCCGCTGGATCCAAAGGATCATGGTTTTCACCTAGACACGGCGACGCCTTCAAGAAGGAGACGACGCCCACGGACGCCGATGTCGTCGGCCCAACCGAAGCCGAGTAGGGGATCTCCCCTGGCACGCACGCTCCACCTTCGAAACGCCTCCGATTGCCGAAGCACCGGCTACCACGCCGCCCGAACGGCCATAGCGACCAGCACACACCTGAGTCACGCACCCCGCCCACAAGCAGCACGACTACCACCACCGAGGCCACCGCCCCGGCATCCAAGACCCCCCACAACCACCACGACGGCTAATGGACGCCACCGACCGATGAGAGGTAGAAGGCACCTCCTTCCACCCCAAAACTGACCCTTTGGCGGGAAGGCGGCCCAGCCGGCCAGATCCAGGCAGGGAAGGGTCGCCGGCAGCCGCCGGCCTCATCCTCGCCACAGCCACCGCACCGCTCTGCTGGGGACATGGACCACCGAGACATCGGCACGGCCAAGAAGCCCCCTGCCTCCCTCCCCGGTTCTCCCCCACCACCACCGGCCAGCCACCGGCACCCCCGCCGAGCGGCCAACATCCACCAGTCGGCCGCCACCGTCCGCCACAACCGCCGACCGATGAGCAGAGGAGAGAGGGTCAAGCCCGCCTCGAACAAAGCCGCCGCAGCCCGCGCCGCCCGCGGGGCAGATCCAGTCGAAGCCGCCGCCGCCACCCCCCGCCACGCATCCGCCCTGCACCACGTGCGTCCGGCCCTCCAAGCCCGGGTAGCCGCTCCGCAACACCGCCGCCGAGCACAACCGTGCGTCGCCACGCACCGAATCCGCGCCGCGCCACCACCCGGGAGCGCCCGCCCGCGCCAAGCCCCCACGAGCGAGAGAAAGGGCCCCGCCGCCGCCAACACCAGGCGGCGCGGACAAGTGGCGGTGAGGGGGAGGGGAGGGAGAGGGAACACTCGCGGCGGCTAGGGTTATCCACTCGGTCGCTCGCGGGAGCGACGCGAGGGTAGGGAGGAGAGCTGTCTCGTCAGCGAGGCCGTACCTCAATCGATACCCTTACTGATTAGAATCAAACAAAATAGCAGCTGAATCAGTTACGCCCCTTCTCCACTATAACCTCATACCAGTCCTGTTGCCGTTACCATTGTGTGAACCAAACACCTCCTTGGTAACTAGTTAATCAGATGAAATCTAAGTAAACTCTGATTTTTGGAATATGTCAACCCCATATATGCAGATAAGACTAATGACGGATGTTGAACGGATCAACAACAAAGGAACCAAGGGACCAAATTTCAGGACTCGAGTGACAGATGTAACTTTGCATACATGTTGACAAAGCCCATCTAGCAATAGGTTTGATCTGTGTGGAATGGCACATAACTCTTGTATAAATATAAGTATGCAAATGCGTCTATGGAATAAGGTGCACAGTTGTTATTTGTGAGCAGCTATTTCCTCTGTCTCGCAAAAGGGGATTCATTAGTTACTTTACAAATTAATGAACCATAATACAGCATGAACAGACTTCCATGTTCTCTCGTGATCGTTGTATATAGTACACGCCGTCAATGGAAAGTAGCTTATGTGCCATATAGCTCCATTTATATTAAGGCCAATTCCTGAATGTATAAGAATAGTGTATACTTAAAAACACCCTTATACATGGAAAAGCTTTCAGAGGCAAATCATTCGCTGAAATGACAGATTAAATATTGGAATAGTTCATTGGACTCAAGTTCATAGACAGGTCTTATGTGACCTAAGTTTATGAGGGCATTATTTTGGTCCCTAAACTTCAGAGGTAAGCCCAAGTCAGATATTCTGAGCACTGGCAGCTGGGTCAAACAGAAACTTAATAAATATACCACTCTTTTAACAGAATGGAGAACATTTTTACTCGCTTCCAAACTTGAGAGACCAATAGTACCACTGAGAAGTTTAGTGTTCAAAATAGACGCAAACTAAGTTGGGGAACCAAAAGATACTTTAACAGATTCAACTTTTCGTTCCATGATATACAAAGATGTAAAGTGCCAATGGATTGTAAGCATACCATCGACATGGACTCGACAGGCTGATTAGTTGCTCGAGACCGTTTTTTAAGGAATGCTTGAGCATTGAAACCGGTTGGTAAAGCATTATCCTGACAAGCAAACCTCTTGAGTTACCACCAAAGAACGTAGTAGACAAATAGTAGTCAGAAAACTTACTAGAGTGATGACTTACAATGAAGTTACGGTAACCACTCATAATCTGTGCAAAGAATCTCAAGAATATCAGCCTGCAAAAAAAAAAGATCAACTAATAAAATAGCTCCCATGATGCCCACTGGAGAACAAATAATCCTAAACATAGATCATGACTGAAGACCCAGAATAGTCTTCGGGGTTAATTCAGGATCAATCCATGCAACAA
Organism: Triticum dicoccoides; assembly: GCF_002162155.2. Lineage (NCBI taxonomy): Eukaryota > Viridiplantae > Streptophyta > Magnoliopsida > Poales > Poaceae > Triticum > Triticum dicoccoides. The sequence goes on from NC_041384.1 coordinate 376,432,252, forward strand.
AGAATCATAAACTCCCTATCTGATTAGTGTCAAGCATATTTTCTTTTTCTCTCAGTTTCCAATTATTTACCATGCTCAGAATAGTAAGATACAGAATAGTCTACATGAACTGAGTCTGAGCCTGTTCTCATGTAAATATACTTGTGCAGGCAGCCAGGCACTATAATTTATCTATTCATATTGTTGTCTAAGCCACTAGGCCTACTTTCAGTGGAATGCTGCTACCATTATAAGCCTACTTTCAGTGGAGTGCTAGCACAAACATCCTATTAATTAGCAATTGCGCACAGATACAAAGTAAACATTAACATGTAGCACAGAATTACCTGAGCTGAAAATCATGATCTTGCCCCCATGATTTTGCCGCGGTCCTTAAAGAATAGTCACCCATACTGCCAAGATTGATTTTCATGTAATCAATGGCCACAACATTGGGCTGTAGTAGTTTCAATATCTCACCACGCAAGAAACTATGTTCGCTTTCGGGTATAGGAGGAATGTCTTCAGTGGTTGTTATCCGATTGTATTCGAGATCAACCACCACTACCTGCAATTGCATGCATTGCCATTATCACAGCATCATGATGCATCATAATGGTAAAGTTTGAGAAAACAAACAAGGAAAACGCAAGTTTGCATTGGTTGGCCAAAGTAACAAAAACTTGGGGCAATAGTGAGACATCATTCTCATAAAATGCATTCAATATATGCAATATAAGAAGTTCTACATCTAAGCGCATGGTGTATAGAATAAATAAATGCAATTCAACTTCTCTTGTTAAGGCTAGGTACGGGTACTCTTGAACATTGTTCGTTTACAAATCAGTGTGTTATTCTCATGGAAATTATTCACACGCCCAGAAGAAATCCTGACTTCTCAGAGTTCAGACTATGATGAGGAACAATAGATGAGGGAAAAAACAGATGCCAGATCTGTTTGACTACTTCTAGATACTTCCACTCTAGTGTAGTATTTCTTTTTTTTCTTTTCTTTACCCTACCTGATGTCTCTAGAGTTCTCTAGTTATAGGTAGCTGTGAGTAGAGAGGTGAATCCTAAATAATGTTTTCTAGAGTGTTCCAGCTATAAGTAGAAGTATGTGAAGGCTTCCCAAAGCCCTATAAATAGAGGTCCTCACCTCTACTTTGGAACCCAGACTATGTACTCACTACCTATAATAGAACTTGTTGTTCTTATCTAAGATCTTGGAGTAGATCTTGTGCTCTAAGAGTTCTGGATTGAACTCTTGCTGCCATATCGGCCTACATTCGTCTCTAGAGCAAGCTGCAGCGAGCAATGGAGCAATTGGAGAAGAGGATGGATACTGCAGAACAACAAATCAAAGAGCTGCGTGAAGATCTTAATCGGAGATTTGAGCAACTGGTTGAGATGATAAGAAAGGGTGTCCCCCTGCTACCAATGAAGGAGATTCATCTAAAGAAGAAGATGTTCATCAAAGAAGGAGAGGTAATCTTGGAGCAAGACCACCACAACGTGCTGTTCAACGTGCTTCAAGAAGGCCAATTTATGTTGAAGCTTCTGAAGGTGAGGAGTATGATGATGCCCTTGAAGAACCAGATCTCTACGCATATCGGAGAGTACCCAAGCCTACATATGCAAGAGATACATACAAGGTGAAAGCTGAGATCCCAACTTTTAATGGAAATGTTGATATTGAAGGGTGCCTAGATTGCTTATATGAAGTGGAGACTTTCTTTGAGGTCATGGAGGTTCCGGAAGATCGTAGAGTTCCCTTGGTCGCATACAAGCTGAAAGGAGGAGCCCGTGCATGGTGGCATCGCGTTCAAGAAGAGCGCAGGCTGAGAGGAGAACCTCATGTGAGAACTTGGCAGCAAATGAAAAGTCTCTTGAAAGGGGGATTTTTGCCCGCTGATTATGACCAGATCCTATTTATCCAATTTCAAAATTGTGCTCAAGGAAATAGGAATGTTTCAGATTACACGGAGGAGTTTCTAAGGCTACAAGTGAGGTGCAACCTTGCTGAAACTGAAGATCAACAAGTTGCAAGGTACATCAATGGTCCCAACGATGCTATTCAAGATCGATTGATGATGCAACAAATCTGGTCCATTGATCAAGCACAAGCTCTAGCCTTAAAAGCCGAGAGGTTTATGAGGACAAGAAAGGCAACTAAGGCTCCATATCCTCATGTCGAAGGCTCGTCTAGGAGTCAGCCTAATAGAGCGGAAGAAAAGACCACTCCACTAAAGGCAAAACGACCCATCCAGAAGCAAACTAGAGGCAAGGGTAAGTCCAATGAAGGCCCAAAATGCTATAAATGTGGTGAAGAGGGACACATATCCAGCGGTCGCCCACTAAGGAAATTTGTTAACACAACTATCCATGATGGTGAAGGCAATGAGGAAGAATACGAATCTGAAGATGTAGAGGGACAAGAGGTTTGTCAAGAAGAAGGTGAAGAAGTGGTATGTGTGATTCAGCGTCTCCTATGTTCCACACCACAACCTGACGACACACAAAGAAAGAAAATATTTGAGAGCAAATGTACAGTGAATGGCAAGGTATGCAAATTAGTGATTGATAGTTGCAGTTGCGAGAATCTTATCTCCCAGAAGTTGGTGAACCATTTAAAGCTTGATACTCATGATCATCCAAACCCCTACACTATTGGGTGGATCAAGAAAGAGTGAATATGAAGATCACCAAACAATGCAACCTGCCACTTTCTTTGGGCAAGCATTATCGCTCAAATGTGTTGTGTGACGTAGTTGATATGGACGCTAGCCATGTTCTTCTTGGGAGACCTTGGCAATTTGATGTGGATACTACACACAAGGGCAAGGAAAATTCTTACTCTTTTATTTGGAACAAGAGAAAGATCATTATTTTACCAAACAAAACTTAAGGTAATACCTCTAAGGAGGAGGGGAAAACTATATTAACTATCTCCCATTCCTCTCATGAGTTTATGGAAGACTTGAAGGAGGCAGATTTGTGTGCTGCACTTGTTGTAAAAGGAGAAGAGCACCTGACTGTTGAAATTCGAGCAAAGGTACGTGGTTTATTGGCAGAATTTCAGAACATACTTGGAGAGCCACAAGGCCTGCCACCGATGAAAGGAATTCAACATAGAATTGACTTAATTCCGGGAGCAAGTCTTCCTAATCTTCCACATTATCGAATGAGCCCAAAGGAGCATGATATATTGAAGGAGAAAGTGGAGGAATTGCTACAAAAGGGGCACATTCGAGAAAGTATTAGCCCATGTGCTGTACCAGCCCTACTCGCGCCAAAGAAAGATATCTTGGCGCATGTGTACGGACAGTAGAGCCATTAACAAGATCACCGTAAGGTATAGACTCCCGATTCCCCGTCTGGATGATATGTTGGATCAGCTTAGCGGAGCAAGAGTGTTCAGAAAGCTAGATTTAAGAAGTGGATATCATCTAATCTGTATCAGACTCGGGGATGAATAGAAAACCGCCTTCAAGACAAAGGAAGGGTTGTTTGAATGGCTAGTCATGCCATTTGGACTCTCAAATGCACCAAGTACCTTTATGTGATTAATGAATCAAGTCCTTTGACCCTTCTTATCCCACTTTGTTGTGGTCTATTTCGATGACATCTCGATCTATAGCAAGGATGAGGATGAACACTTTGATCACATTCGAAAGGTGCTAGAAGTACTAAGGGAAAATGAGCTCTACGTCAACTTGAAGAAATGTGTTTTCCTGCAAACACAACTTCTTTTCCTAGGATTCGTCATAACATGTGACGGTATTCGTGTTGATGATTCTAAGGTTGAAGCAATCCGAGAATGGCCAACTACGAAGACCATTTCTGAGGCAAGAAGTTTTCATGGCCTTGCAACTTTCTATAGGCGATTTGTGAAGAATTTCAGCACTGTCATGGCACCAATTACCGAGTGTTTGAAGAAAGGAAAGTTCCAATGGACAGAATGTTATGTGGCTGCTAGAAGGAGGGCGCGAGAGGGCCGGCCGAGGCCGTTTTGCCCATGGCCGGGCAAGAGGGAAGGGATTTCCTTCTTAATTCTTGCTTGATTAGATTGATACATCTCCTCCCCTTATATAGAGAGGTTTACTTGACTCCCAAGCAAGCGACCCTTATCTCTAATTAACCCTAAGACTAACGGACTATACCGCCAGCCCAGGCCCATTAGGCCCATTACGTACTCTAACACAGAAGCAGCTGAAGCTAGTTTCAATGAGATTAAACAAAAACTATCACAAGCTCCTGTCTTGGTGCTACCTGATTTCAACAAGACTTTTGAGTTGGAGTGCGATGCAAGTGGAGTAGGCATTGGAGTTGTTCTATCTCAAGAAAGGAAGCACAATGCTTTCTTTAGTGAGAAGTTAAGTGAAGCTAGACAGAAATGGAGTATCTATCAGCAAGAATTGCATGCCGTTTTCAGAGCGTTGAAAACTTGGGAAGTCTATTTGCTGCCTAAAGAGTACATTGTTCATAGTAACCATCAATCCTTGAAGCATTTTAGAAATCAAAAGCATGTTGACCGCATGCTAGCAAGATGGGCAGCATATCTGGAGAGATTTAACTATCTCATCGTGCATAAATCTGGAACAACTAACCGAGTGGTCGATGCTTTGAGTCGTCTTGCATGCCTCCTGACTTCTTTTGAGGCTCAACTTCCAGGCATGGATCAAATAAAGGAGTTGTATGAGAATGATGAAGACTTTGGCCATGTTTGGGTAAAGCACATCAGGGAACAGCCATTAGGTGATGACTATTTGGTGCAGGATGTCTATCTCTTCAAAAATGATTGTTTGTGCATCCCAAGGAGTTCTCTGCGTGACAAACTAATTAGAGAACTCCATTCAAGTGATCTTAGTGGCCATGTTGGACGGGACAAGACTCGCTAACCTGGAAGCTCGCTACTTTTGGCCACAACTAAAGAGAGATGCTGGAAAGTTTGTCCAACGATGCCCTATATGTTAAACCTGCAAAGGCCAAGTCCAGAACACAGGGTTATACATGCCTTTGCCTGTTCCTGTTGCTCCATGGGAGGACATCTCTATGGACTTCGTCTTGGGTTTGCCAAGAACAAGATGAGGGAGTGATGACGTTTTTGTGGTCGTGGATAGATTCTCTAAGATGGCTCATTTCATCCCATGCCGCAAGACAACGGATGCTCATCATGTGGCAAACCTATTCTTCCGAGAAGTGGTCAGACTTCATGGAGTTCCAAGGTCCATTGTCTCAGACCGTGATAGCAAGTTTCTTGCTGCATTTTGGCTCACTTTGTGGAAGCAATTGAACACTGAATTGAAATTTTCTAGCACTGCTCATCCACAAACGGAAGTGGCGAACAAGTTTTTGGGTAATCTGATCCGTTGCATTTGTGAAGAAAGAAAGGGACAATGGGATTTGGCTCTATCTCTTAAAGAGTTCTCCTACAATAACTCCAAGCATAGATCCACAGGAAGGGGCCTTTTTTCCATTGTCTACACTAAAGTTCCAACACACGTGGTGGACCTGGTGAAGCTACCATCAAGGGGAATCCATTGTCTACACTAAAGTTCCAACACACGTGGTGGACCTGGTGAAGCTACCATCAAGGGGAAACTCAAAATCAGCATTGTCCCTTGTTGATAGTTACACTGAGTTATTTGACGAGATTCGTGGTGTTCTGGAAGCACAAAATCAGAAATATAAACAACTTGCTGATTTTGAAAGGAGGCCAAAATCATTCCAAGTTGGTGATAAGGTGATGGTCTACCTCCGAAAAGAGAGGCTGCCTTTAGGTGTTAAGGGGAAGCTTAGGCAGCGAAGGTATGAGCCCTTCTCTATCATGAGGAAGATAAATGATAGTACTTATGTGATAAATCTTCCAAGCGACATGGGCATATCCAACACTTACAATGTTGTGGGCTTGACTCTCTACCATCTAGAAGAAGTGCTCTATGACGATAACTCGAGGGCGAGTTCCAAACAACCAGGGGAGAATGATGAGGAACAATAGATGAGAAAGAAAAACAGATGCCAGATCTGTTTGGCTACTTCTAGATACTTTCACTCTAGTGCAGTATTTCTTTTTTTTTCTTTTCTTCACCCTACCTGCTGTCTCTAGAGTTCTCTAGTTATAAGTAGCTGTGAGTAGAGAGGTGAATCCTAAATAATGTTTTCTAGAGTGCTCCAGCTATAAGTAGAAGTATGTGAAGGCTTCCCAAAGACCTATAAATAGAGGTCCTCACCTCTACTTTGGAACCCAGACTATGTACTCACTACCTATAATAGAACTTGTTGTTCTTATCTAAGATCTTGGAGTAGATCTTGTGCTCTAGGAGTTCTGGATTGAACTCTTGCTGCCATATCAGCCTACATTCGTCTCTAGAGCGATATCTAGCGCAGCATGTTGAAGTTGTTCCTTCAACACTTGTGATGTACACATTGTAGCAGCAAGGTGGAGTTGCTCCTCCACAACCTTTGTGCTGCTTCAGACTAGTAACAAAATATGTTGAACCAAACTTCTTCGCTCTCAAAATATCATAGAACCCTTGCAAATATCCGTCTTCAGTTCAGGGTTACAAAACTATAAATATAAAGATTTGTTGTGACTTTATTAATCAAAGCAACTAGAAGCATTCACACATCGGCTGTGAAAGGAAAATGATCCTACCAGCAAAAATAAAAAACAGGTGGACCAAACCTTTAAAAAGGCTATTTCCACTAGTAAATAAGTACTAGTACGTATTACCAAGAGAATATAGGCAGGCAACGGCAGAAAAACAGCCAACGGAAACTTCATTTAATGTTGCAACTTACACCATCCATTGTCACTGTAGATGTGTCAACACCTGAATGAAGTCCCATCATGTAGGGAGTCGGAGCATCAATGTAGTCAACACCACTAGAGAATATTATTGGAATGTAGACATGCTGCAGCACAACAAATACGTTGAATGGGGATAATTCACCACATGAGCATAACATAAATAATGAGAATTTCTGGAACAGATATGAATGAAATCCTCAAGCGCAATAATTATTTCACATATTTGTGAAGCCTGCTAAAGACTTGGGAATAAAAAGGAACACAGTTGAATGAAACCCACCTGCCACCTAATCGGGTATATCAAATGGCATATGGCTTCTGAAACTAGAGTTAATAATGTATACCTGCATTACAAAACAAAAGAGAAGTCCAGCAAACTTAAGATAAACTTCAAACACTTCCACTTAAGGTGTTGTTCCAAAGTAACAATCCATTCACTTGTAAACCTAAGCTAAGACTGGGATGGTATAATGTTAAAACATGGTCAAGAGTTGCATTGTGAAACTCAACAGACTTGTTAGATCTTAGCAATATCCTTCTTTCAAGCAGAACGGCAGTAAAGAGCTGTATTAGTTTATCAACATCCAGACACTGCACCAATGGCTGGAAGGATATCTGCAACCACAATCAGCTTGATATTACAAGTTGAATGTGAACAAAATGGAGTATCTAAAATGGTACTGGAAATATGGTCAAGGAACATAAGACAAAATGGAAAGGAAGCCATACATCAGCGTGAGGAAGCCATTCTTTTGGAGGAGTTTCCGTGGAAAGAAGGCAATTATCAATGGCAAACAAGACACGATCCTTTCCCGGTGTTGGTAATGGAACATTTGACACCACATGGGATATTATATCCCACAAAGGCTTGCTGAAATCAGGGCCGACAAATATTAAGCCATGAAAAAGGCGTAATCCATAGTTTATAAAGCGCACGCATGAACAATGAAAGTTTACCTACAACCGGCAGGAGAAAAACAAAGGACAAATATTTCCTCTAGAGCATCACGGAGGACTTGGAAACAAGGAGAATGGGACACAAAGCAGATGCATTTATCAGCAAAAGAATTCACCGGAATTTGGTAGGCTTCAATAATATCTTCACAAATTGGATCCCGAAATGCAATACAACTGACATAAATTTTTGAACCATCTCCCTCTACAAAAAAATGATGACTATGTTAAGAGGTGTCTATGTAAATAATAAGCAATAATAATTTCAACTCGAAGGGTTAAAAACATGTACAAAGTTCGGGAAATGTCAACTACCAACAAGACATACCTGTCAAAACTATGGGATAGCTCCTTGGATAGGTGGAGACGTCATTGGCGTCCAACCCAGAAGAGTATATTCTTACACCCGCTGGCAAAACACACTGCAGTTATCAACGGACAATGATAGAAAGGTTCAGATTACAATAAAACAAGATTAGGGATAAAATAGACATGATGATATCATGATTGTCATTCGGCGGTTTAAAATTATTATAACATGAAATCAATCACATTCTTTTGTTCACATTACTATCTTTTCTTTTCAGTTATCTGGCAAAGATCTCCACTATTTTATTGGTGTTCAAGGTTCAGCCCCTGGGCAAATGACATGGAATTATCCAACATTGCTAAACAAAATCGATAGTTAAAATAAATGCATGGCACGCCCTACCCCTTGCTTTCCGTCCCATGTGTCATTAACATGTTTTTCCGCAATAATACATGGCTTACAGACTTTGATACTGCTAACAAATTTTGGTTGTAAATTATATGTGCTGGTACAAAAAGGTCACGGGCAGGGATGTGATTGAACATGTTAAAATAGCATGCCCCTACATACATCACACGATCACATTGTAACAGTAACCTTCCATGTTCAATTATCTCCAACCACACAGATGTACTGAAGCCAAATTCCCTGCTTACACCAGTTCATATAGCATCAAATCATCTGCGTGCAGGCAGAGAGGCCACTGGAGCAAGTTGGGGCACTTGTCCTAGAATGCCAGCATTTTTCCCAAGATAGCAGGATCTTGAACTTTCGATGGTAACTTTCAACAAGGAGAGATGAAGGTAACTGTTCAAAGAAGAAACTCTGTTGGGCAGAGCGGTTAAGCCTCTAGTAATCTAGTGTGCACATTGGCCTGAGTGCCTACAGACTCACCCTTATAAAAATCAGTCAAACTTGAAACCCAACCGAATCGGGTCAACCTAATCGACAGAATAACTAGGTGACCGCATAATCTTGAGGTGGCACGACCCCAGTAGTATGGTGAGCAAGCAGTGGCATGGTGCAGCAGGCTAGCAAGTGGCCGTGCAAAAGAACTATCCCCAGCAGGCCAGCAAGTGTGCGGACAATGTTATCACCTCGCAGGCCAACAATCCACGGCGCAGTGTGGCGGCCAATAATTTTCCCAGCCATTCTTAAATTTCTGTCTCGACCGATGCACGGTTGAGTACGCAACTGGCATATACTCCGTACAATTCTAACCTCAGTGCACTAGAGCATCACGAATTCACGTCTACAGATCAACCATTTCGAACTTAGCAACACGCCAGCCCAATCAAATGCTAAACAACAGCAATTTGTCCATTTCACCGAAAATTCGAATGATGGGGGCCGAAGCAGATCGCGAGAGGAAGAACTGAGGCAGCTGGAGGAAAGGGGCGGGATCTGCAACTCACGGTGGGGAGCTGCGGGGGCGGGGGAGGGTAGAGCGCGTGGCCCGAGTGCGGGAACTGGTCGATGAAGGCAGGCATGTACATTTCTTCGGCGCCATGGAAGCCCTTGAGGCCATCAAGCGCCCGGATCTCCGGCCCCAGCCCGCATACCACGAAGTACTCGAAGATCCGTGACGTTGATGCCATCGCCTCTGCCGTCGATCACCGGCAGTCACGCCCACCCGCCCTCCTCCGGAAAGGGATCCTCGTCGCGGTCGGTCTCCGTCGATCTCTCCCTAGTTTCGACTCTGCGGGAAAGGGAGGAGACGGTGTAGGCCGACGGACGAAGGAAGGCGACGGGTCGGGTGGACTTTCTGTTTGTGATCCGTTAGCGAGAAAACAGAGACAGGCCCGTTAGGAATCTTTTTTTCTCACGAAAATGTTAAAATCTGGCATCAGAATTTTTTAGCGCTGGACAATGATATTTGGCACACGTGTGCCACATTGCTAAAAGTGCCACACCACTTTCTCCCTTTGATCCCACCTCCTCCCGAGCGCCCTCCTTCGATCCCATCTTCTCCGGGTTTTTTCAGGTCTGTAGTTTAAAATAGGCAAAAAGAAAGGCATTGAAGGGGAATCGAACCCAAACCCTCCCATACGAAACTAAGCTGCAACATCCAGTTGCGCTAGCCCACTTAACTGATTACATACAACTTACATACTAATTGTATCTTCCTGTGACGAGAATAAACAAAACAAGCAGTGATTAGTAACTGAAAATCCAAACCGGCAGCCTCACCGGGTTTTGGAACAATGCCCCCCCCCCCTCCGGTCATTGTTACCATGGTGTTTGTACGTAAGTACTCAGATCTGCGGTGAGTAAATTATCACGTTATTTAGGCAGAAGTTATCGCGTGTTCATAAAAAAATCACTTGGGCAAATTTACTATGGTGTTTCGTACCAAAGTTACCATGTTTGCGGTGTGTAAATCATCATGCTAGGTACATAGAAGGTATTGTGTGTACGTTTTCAACAATTTTTTCACCCCCCAGATTAGAAAGTTACCATGATGTTCATACACAAGTTATCAGATCTGCATGAGTAAACTATCATACTCTTTACATGAAGGTTATCAGGGATATGTTTTTATCAACTTTTTCCTGGGTCAAAAATTACCGTGGTGTTTGTACGAATATTATCACGATCGTGGTCTGCATATTACTGTGTTATTTATACACAATTTATCGTTGTATGTTTCAACATCTTTTTCTCCAAGTCAAAAGTTAACACGGTGTTTGTACATAACTTATCAAGTTTGCGGTGCGTGAATTACCGTTATATTTACATAGAATTAACGGGGATTATTTTCTCAATAAATTTTCACCTAGTCAAACTTTTTCCTTATTTGGTCAATGTTACCGAGGTATTTACATCCAGGTTATCAAATATGCAGTTTGTATATTACCATGCTGTTTACAATTTATCTAGGGTATGTTTTTGAACAACTCTTTCCCCTGATCAAAGTTACCGAGGTGTGTATGTAAGTTATTATTAGGTCTACGGTTCATATATTATCATGCTACTTATATTGAAGTTACCGGAGGTATGTTTTAACAAACTTGTTTCTCCTGAGACGAAAAGTTACCACGGTGTTTGTACATAAGTTATCACGTCTGTTGTCTGCACATTACCATGCTATTTGCACTGAAGTTATCAGAGGGTATGTTTTCAACAACTTCTTTCTTCGGGGTTAAAAAGTTATCGTGGTGTTTGTACATAAATTATCACTTCAGCATATTACCATGCTATTTGCACAAAAGTTAATGGGGTGTATGTTTTCCAACAACTTTTCTCCCGAATCAAAAAAGTTACCGTGATATTTATACGTAGGTTATCAACTCTGTTGTGGGTGTATTACCATGTTATTTACACAAACGTTATCGGGAGTACGTTTTAAACAAAAAAATTCTAGCTCAAACTATCACTGTGTTTGTATGTAAGTTATCAAGTTTTCGTGTATATACCATGTTGTTAACACGAGACTTACTAGGATAAATAGTTCAGAGAAAAAATGCTTTAGAACTAGCAATATCCTAAACAATGTGCAGCAAAAAAGATGGAAGTTCAAAATAAAATGTTGTTGTGTTCTTGTTCTCTGTCGGCAGTAGCAAAAAATCCACAATCTAAAATAAATGTAGGCCTATATGGAACATCAAGACGTGCCGGAGTGTCCCAGCATGAGTACCTGCTTCATGGGAGATATGTTCAAATGAGGTTATATTTTTAATAACTTTTTTCTCGAGTCAAAATTAGCATGTTGTTTGTACCTAAATTATCATGATGCGTAAATTACCGTGATATTTACACAAAAGTTAGCGTTGTACGTTTCAACAATTTTTCCCCGGTAAAATACCACGGTGTTTGTATGTGTGTCATCAGGCATTCCGTGTGTATATTATCATGCAATTTTAAAAGGGGTATATTTTCAACAAGTTTTTTCCTGAGTCAAAATGACTCATCTAAAATACAAGATCATGCAAAATTATTCATCTTGTCAAACAAACAAAATCATGCTTCTCTCATATAGTTCAGATGCATAATTAAGTAATTAACTAAAAAATGAAACCATGCTTGACGCATATAATTCAGATGCATAAATAACTGAAGAAGAAAACCATGATTGACTCATATCGTCTAAATGCAGAGTTCAGATGCATAATTTTTCTTGGCTCGCATAATTCAGATGAGTAATTTTGCTTGAGTTGAATGAAAGCAAAATTACGAGCCAACCAACAAAACCATGCTTTAGTCGTATATAATTCAGTAGCTCAGATGCATAATTTTCCTTGCTGAACTAGATCTTAACTATGAGTCATGCAGGAATCATGCATCATGCTCGTATGAACCCAAATTCTGCTGAAGTTCCTTTAGCCACCCAACAAGGAATGCAGAAAAAGTACTCACAAGACCGAGAACACAAGTAGTAACTGAAGAACACCAGAATTTACAGATGAAGAAGAGAAACCAGTCAAGATGCATGTCAGTCACTCGCTTCTGCAAGGAAATCACCCAAATAATCCTCAAAAATAACAAGGAGCCGAACCCTTGCTCACTTCGCCAGCCCCACACGAACTGCTTGCCTGCTTGTCAGCCATCGCCGCCCTTCGTTCAGTCCGCCGGAGATCCCCTGTGACGCCCGGATCCGGTCTCCGCCGTCCCCGACCTGGGTCTCCCCGGATCCGACAGGTGCGCCACCGGGCGCCTTGAGCCAGGCGTCTTCGTCTCCATCGCCCGGCTTCACGTCATCCCTAGCGCATGGACAGCAACGTCGCCCATCGCCTCCTCTCTGTTCGCGCCGTCAGGGATGAGGTATGCAGCCGCCGGAGCCACTCGCCGCCGTCCCTCCTGATCCTCTCCAGCCCGCACCTCCGGTGAACGTCCGCCCGGACGCATCTCCCTCTCCTCCGCTTCTTCCTCGTCCCACATCTCAATCTGTCTCTGTCGGGATGCATCGCGCGGGCGACGAGGCGGAGCCATATTTGTTGCAGTTGCCGGAGAAGAGGTTGTAGGTGAACACGAGATCTCGATCGGGTGGCTCCGGATGCATTAGGTCGTTTTTCAATCTGCCACACGGTTGCCAAATACATATTTCGATACAAATTTGACGACCAAATTTGCCATGCGAAAACAGATATACAAGAATTTATCATGATCTAAAATAAAAATTACCGCTTAGCATACTACAACGATTAATTGCCATGCGTTTGATCTGAATTAGACGTACTATTGAACGTCAAATTTTCAGCCCTAAAAATCTGACATCACATTTATGTTTAAATCGCTTTTATAGAAGAACCAGTTAGGAATATGGGAGCCAATTTTAGGCATTGTTCTCTGCAATTCATTTGTCGTTCATGTATGTTTGTCAACTATTAACAAGGGATACATTCCCCTAAAAAAATTAGCAAGGGATACAAGAAAAGTCTTGCCCCCACCTTGTTTTGTATATTTCTCTGGCGACGCTCTACCTGAATTCCACATCTATCGATCGGATTTGGGGGTTTCTTGAGGGAGAGTTAAGGACGGTGAGAGAGATAGAGGAGAAAGATGGGGTTTTGTCTATTTGATTACATTTTTAGGGAGACTATTTGATTACATGGGGAGTGGTTTTCTAAGGCCCACACAACAGTAAGAATGTGGAAGGCGAGAGGGTCGTGCGGCGGTATGGTGCCTTATAGATACTAGCGGTGTGACGTCTTTCCGCAGCTCCAGCACCGACATAGCGGCGTCCGGATTTTACATCACACCACTAAATTATACAATTTTACAAATTAATTTAATGCTTACCCATAACATATAGAATTTGCAAAAAAAATAACAGCAAACTACAAAAAATAAACAACATACCAATCAAATAATTTTTAAAAAATAATTGCAATCAATATTTTTTTAATTAATTATTTGGTCATAATATACATCTATTTTCTAGACAATGTACATCACAAACTCTGTGTAACTCTCTCAAAATATAACCAAAGCCTATAAAGATCATAGCAATACAGCATGATAAGTTAATAATTTTTGACTTAGTTAGTTTGTACGAATTTTTTAGTAACCCCCTAATTAATCATAACCATACCTTAATTACAATGCCAAAATGTTATCAATAACCTCCAATGTTGTATCTACAATGTAGAAAAAATGAAACTCTAAGACGACAAGGAAAAACTATGAGTCTGCATGTATCAATTTTCTTTAATGAACTGGACATGGATCGGTTTTCTAAGCAACGTGCATCATAAACTATGTATAACACTATCATACTTTAACCAAAGCCTATAAAGGATATAGCAACGCAACATTAAAGGTTTCATGAACTTTTGACTTCATTGACATGTTTTTAATTCAAAACATCTAACACAAAAAAGTGTCGCCTTGCCCTTTCGGGGGCAACGCCACTGATATCTATCATAATTTTAGGTGGCGTTGCTTTTTCTGTCCACGTCACTTATCCATTTTCTATATCACCCCTCGTGACCAGAACTTTGGGGAAAATTTTCCCGAAAGTATACTCCATGTGCACGCCTCCCACCCTAATCCACTCTGTGACGGCTCCTTCACCACTTCTTCCAACCGACGGCAGCGCCCGCCCATCCTCGATGGGGCGACGAGGGCGTGCAACCCCTCTTCCTAGCTACCGGTGTGCATCCACGACGCCATCGGTGGCTAACACCTCTCCTCGGACAGTGGGTCGTCTCCGTTCTCCAAGGCCGAGCCGGCGCACGACCTCCATACCGACGCCAGCTGTGTCCCTCCAAGCCGACACACTAACACCCTATCTGACCCCCAACCCGCAGGTTGTCCCTCCCCCCCCCCTCCCCCCACACACAATGGCCTTGTTATTTTTCAACTGCGACATTCATTTTGCTATATGGGTAAATACTTGCTATATTTTGCATGTAATACATATATGTAGTTTATCTGTGATAGATCCGTACATTTTGTATGTGATGGATCATGCATTTGTGATATTATGTTTGTCCTTGATATGTTACATGTGTGATATAGATCCATTACATACATATTTGCATGAGGATATGTCATGCCTTTTGTCGTAGATTCGTGTGTAGACTGATAAAAATTTATAGCATTATTGATGTCCCACGAGTATAGGGGATCTAGTCTAGCCTTTTTCATAAGTAATAGTGTCGAATTTAATGAGGAGTGTAAGAAATTTACGAGAAGCTTTCAGCAAGGTTTTACTGTAAAATCTGTAAAAGTAATTTGACAGGTTGTTTGATACCAGATAATTTATAAAAATGGTAAATAGCAACAAAAGCAATAGAGTGAAGCAAGTGGCCAAATCCTTATGTATGCTAAGGACAAGCCGTTTGTGTTTTTTATAGTGATTAAAACGCTCTTGAGGACACTCGGGAATTTTGTGAAGTTACTTTCACCAAGTTCTCTTCAGTTACCGTTCATTGTTTTGATAAGTGTTGTGTTGTAACATCCCAATTTTCAATTTGGATGTTAATTATTAGGTCATCATATGTATCCATGCTCTTTGCATTTTTGTTTGATTTTATTTGAACATTTTGATCCTAAAAGACCTTAAGCAACTCAAGGACCATTTGAGAGAGTTGGAGGTTTTATAAAATTCCATTTTGAATTTTCAAAACTGGCAAATTGGATCAAAGTGATTTTTATTTGAAATTATTTTTTCCAATTATTTCGAAATAAATAAAATATTGAGAGAAGATAATATGACTTCTTCAAAATAAAGAAAATAATGGAAATTTAATTTTAAATAAAAATATTTATTTTATTTGAATATTTTATTGAGATTTTATTTTATTAAATCAGGGGAAAATTGTATTTTCCAAATTGTATTTTTAGCCCAGAAAAATGTTCATGTTCTCCTAAATATTAGGAGAGGACCGTGAAAATTATTTCTGGAAATTTTAGGATTTACTTATTTTATTTTTTAGATTTTTCTGTTCGGTGAAAATTATTAAAAAAATCCTAGGCCGGCCTAGCCGAGCGCCGCCGCCTTCCTCCCGTGCGGGCGCCGGACTCCGGCGAGGAGGAGTCCGGGTTAGCCTCCTCGCCCCCTCACGCAAGCCGATGATCCCTCGGGGCCTCCTTATAAGCCGCCCCGGCCCCTCCTCCTCACCCGCCACCCATCGCCGCCTGCCACCCGCCACCCGCCACCGCCTGCCACCCACCGTCGCCTGCCACCCGCCGCCTGCCGCAGCCCGCGCCGTTCGCCGCCGCCGGCAGTGGTCGTAGCCGTCGCGCGCGTCGCCGCCGCCCCGCCTCGTCGTCGCCTCATCGCCGATGCCTGAACCGCCGGAATACCGCTGCCAACGCCGTTGACCGATAAGAACCGGTCGGTTCTTTTGTTTTTTTTGGTTTTGTCGGTTTAGTTTTTAGATCGGTTTTTCGTTTTTGTTTTAGTCTAATTAGTAAACGTTCACCCGATTCTATCTGTTAGCGAACGTACTCGTTCGTTAGGTTCTGTTAACGAACGTTCGTTCGTTAGGTTTTTCTTTTTAGTTTTATTTTTGGTCAGGGACCTATCTGTAATAACTTTTATCACAGATTAGTCCCTGATGTTCAATCCTTCACTACTTTTTGCTCGTATGTCCAAATCCAGTGAAACCAACGCCAAAATCTTCGTCTTGTTCCCCTCTTTCCAGATAATCAACTTGAACATGATTTTGAAATTTTAAAATTTGGTTTCAAGAAGATTTGTATTCGAACTTCTTTTGATCGTAGTTTGAGTTTCGTAGCTCCGATTCAATTGTTTCTTTTTGCAAATCAAAGCTCTTCACTTGGACTTTCAGTTTGGATCTTTTATTTTGGATTTACTTTTGCATCTCATGCTTGAGTGCTTATGTATGCTATTGTTTATTCATGATAGAGTTTCCGAAGTGCGAGGCTTGCTACTACGAATCACTAAGGTTTTCCGATCGTCAGCAAGACAAGTAACACTTTGATCATATCCCTTTACTACCCAGTTTTTATGCATTAGTCTCAACCATCAAACATTGCATGAGTAGGATTGATAACATGTGGGTATTTGGGAAGTAGAATATGAGGTAGGAACCTATTGTCTTTTTTTTCAAACCGTGGGTGTTACTACGTTATGCTTACACTGCTATGTTATGCTCGTATACGTGGTTTGGTTTTGAGAAAAATCATGAAAGATGTGAGAGTTATTGTTAACTAAGGTTTAACTTAATGTGACTATTTTAGTACACATCTGGATGGATTGGTTTGTGGGCACCTGGGGAATCCAGTGTTGTCCAAGGAGATCCCATGGTATCCGTGTGATTTTCCTATGGTTCGCCACCCAGGCTCAAAGGGATCATAATATTGTTCATGCTAGAAACTTCCGTCTGCAGCCACAAGCCATTATGGGCTCTGACATAGTTGAGTAAGCTGTGGGAATCCTTTTCATGATGGGCTACCAGATGTAGGGGAATGTAGGTGTACCAGTCTATCTATCGGTTAAGGGGATCTCTTCGGAAAGACTGTGTCTCGGTCTTCCATTTCTCAAACATCATGCAGTGCGAGAAATTCAACGGAGGAGATCGAGTCTTGTGGGGGAAAAGTGCGCAAACCTCTGCAGAGTGTACAAACTAATTATGATTAGTCGTGTCCCCGGTTATGGACATATTGAGTATCTGGTACTTGAATTATTATGTTGATCTCATCACTTTACTTAATTAATTTGTCGGGTTGTTAACTTTTAATTGGGATTGAGTTGGGGTTACCTTCTCAATGTTTTCAACAAACTTTCTAGCTAAATAAAATATACTAGATCACTGACTGCGCGCGTTGTTGCGCCCGTCTATTTATACAATAAAATTATAAGAAACTTTGTAAGTAAATGGCCACATAGAACACATTACATTTGCATAAACATAAACATATATTATTCAGTAATTAAAGGAAATATCAAGATTCACAGATACATGGTATGACTACATGCACAACAATGTTCACACTAATTACAACTAATCCGAACTGCCCAAGTCATAAACAGCAGGAAAAAAACATGTATGGATCGGTAATATTCCAGGTATGAGCATGCATAGCATGGATCCTGGAATAAGATAACAAATGGTGACCAAAAGCTTAGTGCAATAGAAGCAGGAGATCTATAAGAGGAATTTCCCCCCTATATCCTTGACGAAGGAAATTAAATTTAGCAAGTGTACTTTGTTTCCTTGTTTAGCATCCTTTGGGTAAAAATTTCTATCGAATTAGTTGGCCATAATGCTATCCCAACAAAAAGGAAACTTCATTGTATAGTGGTTTAAGAAGGCAAAGATTTCTTATATCAAAAATTAAAAAATGGTATTATCAGCGAGCTATAAACCAATATAAAATATATCTAGAACAACTTAGATGTGGATGTTTCCTTGATATATGATTATATTTGTCAAAGCACATTCAATCTGTGTTACAAGTAAATTAGGAAGTGGACGTGAAATACCAATGCAACAAATAAGCTAATAAAGGAATGGCATGTGACAGGAGAAATCATTACTGTGATGCACTAATCAATAGGCATCAAATTTATTTTTCCTAACAACAAACAACATATATACTTGTAATCATGGTGTCATTGGCAAGCCATATATGTTTTAAGGCTCAACTTACAGCAAATGTGATACAAGAAAATGGTAATAATCAAATGGTAAAAATAGGAAAGCCCCCAGTAAAATTCAAGAATCAAGACAGAATCTTTGTAAGGTACAAATATCACGAGAAGACACCCACATAAGATGTTTTGGCTCAAACACTTACATAGATAACATTCAAGTAAAGTAAATTGAATAAGATTGATGCTTTCGAACTAAATACTTACCGAGAATCCTAACAGAAAAATCAATTTGGGGCTGAGCTGGCTACATCCACGTGATTGTCTACATCAGTGAGTTGCCAACAAAGGGCTCTGGACACGAATTGCCAATATTTAAGAGTGAGCTGAAGTAGAACAAAAGAATCAATCGTACCAAAAAATTCACCATGAAATATCACATTTAGGAACGATCATGGTCTTAGTTTTTTGAACAATCGTAAGCTACCAGATATGTACTTCACATCTATTCAATAATAGGATGATTTGAGTTTTAAAAATAATTAACAATCGAAAAACTTTGTTCGCTAGTACTATACCATGTGAGATAGTTACAGTAGGTTGTAGAGCTTTATGATTTGGTGTAGTTAGCTAGTAGTCATACTAATTTCAGGGGCTAAGTGGCAGATAGACTGGAGTGCTGGATTTATTGACTTCATCTTGGAAGGCTGAGTGGTTCAAGAAGACATGATCAAATATGTTTATTGATTGCATGCATTGGTGGCATCCATGGGATCCCAATGGCTAGAGCTGACCAAGAAGCTCTTGAACCTGAGATGGCAAATTAACCATTGATTAGATTGTGCATGTGATAGGATTAAAAAAATGTGATTCTAATTGTCTTACCAGGATCGCTTCCCAGACTTAGGATGTCTGCATCGTAGGACGATATGATTGAATGGAGCGGAGACACGGGTGCAACCGTGGTGGTGGCCTGGCACACAAATCAGCAATTGGTGCAGAGCATAGCACAACATGAACAACATTTTTTTCAACTTTAGGAGCTCTCCACTCCCAATTTCATTTGCAACAATGAAATTGATAATACAAAGCAAGTTTCATGGTCACAAGGATCACCATGATTTTAAATTAGCAGACAACAAGAACTCTACAGCCAACTACTTATTACACGAATATGGGTAGATAGCAACACAGGAAAGCAACCAATCCCAATACCAAAACTAATGAACCAGAAATACTAATCAAAATACAGTACCGCAACTGTATCTACCTTAGTGCTCCACAAAACTCCATCTCGCCCTGCTATTCTAAGCACCAAGTGCCCAGCCTCTTCTTGTGTTGAAAATCTGAGCCGCAATCTGCAGAAGCCACCTTTCTCCTCTCGCTTGAATGGCTCCATGTCCTCGTTTCTGTATACCAGACCAAATTTTAAGCCATTGAGCAGCCTGTGCAATCACACTACTCGGGTCGTAACGAAACACATTCCTAAAACAAGCTTTATCCCTATATTTTCATGATGCTCAAATCACTGCTTTGACACCAACTAAATATATGGACAACAACATGAACAACATTTGCGGTAGAAACAAATAATAATTCATCTATAGGGTGGTAATTAAGTACGCAACAAACAAATCTGACTGGATTCATCAGTAAATCTTGAGGTGACGAACCACCGGTAGAGAAGGGATTGTGTGGTGGGGAGAAAAAAATCTGAAGAGAGGTTGAAGATGGAGGGGCAACCTACTGGATCAGAGAAGAATGGATGCTAGCCTGGGAGGAGCTCAATGGCGTCGATGGCGTGGAGAAGGCAGCCGTCTCCTCACGTGGCCGAGGTTAGGTCCTGTCCCGGCGTGTTGTTCTGACCTCCATGGAAGCCAAGCGAGGTGGCTGCAGCCGTGGAGGATCTGACCGACGCCTGACCTAGTCGATCTCCCTGTTCTCTTCTCTTCTCTTCTGATGAGGTGAGACCGTGAGAAGGAGAGGGTGGGAGACAAGGCCGATTGCTTAGGGGGAGAGGATAGGGGCGGAGGCCGGCGGTGAGGAGGCGTGAGGGGGGCGACTGGTCTGCTCGAGGTTGTGGTCGCCGGCATTGCCGGGCAGGATTCGTGCAACCCTGCATCTGGTGGGGGGACAGCCCATCGGGCCCAATTTAACACCGAGCGTCCAAAAATGCTCATGGAGCAGCGGCCCAGCACGGTGAGCGGTGGATATTAGCGAACGAAACGAGCTTAGACACAATTCACTGCTAATCCAACGGCCAAAAATGCTTAGAATTGACGATCCGACGACTAGAAACGCTAATGACCTGAGAGGGCTGGAAAAGTGCTCAGTTTTAATGTCTTAAAATTCCTTTATTCTAGGAAAAAATTAGCTTTATGCAAATGATAACCATAGAGCCTCCACCAGCCATATATGCATGTAGTGATAGCTGTTATTCTGCCCATTGCTTTGTAGTGTTATCTTGCCAGCATATTCCATGTGCTGACCTACACAGGCTGCAATGTATTATGTTGCAGAATTTTCAGACGAATAGTAAGGTGCGCTAGGTCGTTGTCATGCACTCAGTTTTGTCGTGGAGTTGGATGGACTCTTCTACCTTCGAAGCTTCCGCTGTTATCTTATTTAGATAGCCTTCACCCATATAAATGTAATAAGTTCTTTTTTGAGACATTCGATGTAATAAGTGTGTGATTGAACTCTGTTATAAATCCTTGAGTACTGTGTGTGTCAGCAATACCGATCCAGGGATGACACTTAAGCATAGCGACTTGACCGTCTGAGGTCGGGTCGCTACAAGATGGTATCAGAGCACGCGTTGACTGTAGGACGCGACCACCAGGACAAGCCACATGATACTCTTCTCTACTCATTTCTCACTCTTCTCCATTTTCAACTCTATAGATGACGGACCCAAGGAACAAGTTCACTCAACCGGATGATGACACCCCTTTCGGACGACTGTAAGTGCATCTAGTGCCCCTTAGTGATTTTGGTGTATTGAAGACTTATAGGTTAAGGGAATAATGCATTTGTGAGTGTACATAGGACTATAAGTCTATGAGGAGTTTGATATTTACAGAGAAAGTCGACCCTTAAAAATGAATGTCTTCAACTGAGGACCTTGGATTTCTGAAGACTTTGAAAGTGAAGAGATTGGTGTGACCGTGAAGACTTGATATTCATGCGAGGAACATGAAGCGTGATGACTTTTGTTTTCGTAGTTTCATTTTCTCTTTCTTGAGTCATAGGAAACACCGTACTGTTAAAGGGGTTCGAGGTAAAACTAAGGAAAGGTTTCCAGGTGATGCTCAACTCAAAATCCTACACCTACCAATCCCTTCGAGTGAAGTCACTAGAAATCTCATACGTTTTAGTCAATTTCTTCAGAGACAGAGACATAGTTCTTCTGGTCTCTAAGGAATTTGTCCTGACTGAGGAGTTAGGACTTCACTAGTGTAGATTGCCTATGAGCGAGGAACATGATAGCCCTGAGGATTTTGAACCTAAAATTTCCGACCGTTGCTGTGATATGCGCTAGCTGTCCCAAAATATCTACTCACCTAACGGTCATATCATTGAAGGGCATTTATGTCTTATCATGTCCGGCTGCTCCCTAGGCTATAAATAGCCGCCCCCTACAACCACTAGTCGGTTGGCTGCTCCGCGAGAAACTGACACTTGTCATTGAGAGCATCCCATCCTCCGAGGACTTTGAGCGAAAATCAACAAGTGAGGAAAAACCCCAAACCCCAAACCAAACACCTACAAACCCAAAGTGATTGAGCATCACTAAAGAGATTGTTCCTGTGGGGAACCGACGCTTGTTACCTTTGAGGATTGTGCATCCTCCAGATGGTTAGGCTTCATTGTCTAGAGCATCCAAGAGGAAATTGTGGATCGCCGAGTGACCGAGTCTGTGAAGGTTTGGAAGTCACCTGAAGACTTACCACGAGTGATTGGACGAGGTCTGTATGACCTTAGTTCAAGGAGAATACGGTGAGGACTGTGTGTCCTCAGGTTTGAATACCTAGCCGCTCCAACTAGACGTACGACTGTCACAACAGTTGGAACTGGTCTACCAAATCATTGTCTTCACCGAGCTAACTGGTTCTATTTCATCAACCCTTTCATTTCCTCATTATTGTGTTGTGTGCTTGTTCATATCTGTTTGAAGACTTTGACTGAAGACATTCTCACTTTCCTCGGTCCAATTTCTTCAGTCTGTTTGTCTTCATTCTATTTTATCCTATGCTAACGCTTTCTGTACTCTGTGCTTGTTTTCTATTCATCATGATGTCCATACTTATGTTATGTCATGTCTGCATCTGAGTACTTATTCCGTTGCAAGTAGTTCTTCTCTTAGGAATTTCCTTACCCTGAAATTTCTCAGTGAAGAATTCATAAAAATCGCCTATTCACCCCCTCTAGTCGACTTAACGCACTTTTAATTGGTATCAGAGCAAGGTACTCCCTTGTTGTGTGTGATTTTGGTTTAACCGTCTGGAGTTTTAGTTATGTCGACCGCAGGTGTGATCAAGGTCTCTGTTGGGTGTCCTACCTTCGATGGGACAGACTACCCCTACTGGAAGAACAAGATGCGAATGCATCTTGAGGCAATTGACAATGATCTCTGGTATGTTGTGGAAAATGGCATTTCCTCTATCATTCATACCATCAACGCTGCTGATGTGAAGAGATTCAAGCAACTCGACTCTCAAGCAAAGAACATCATATGTGTCCATCTGAGCAAAGGGCAGTATGGCAGAGTGAGTGCTTTGGAGACAGCAAAACTTATCTGGGGCAGGTTTTCCAAGGTCAATGAAGGAGTCTCAACACAGCGTGACTCTCGTGTTGACGTTCTTTGCAATCTCTTCAACTACTTCAAAAGACTTGACAATGAAAATGTTCAGCAAACCTTTGATCGCCTCACTGGCATTTCAAATGAGCTTCAATCACTTGGTGCCTCTGACATCACCGACCACGAGGTGGTGAAGAAACTGCTTCGATCACTTGATTCCTCATTTGACACCCTTGCACTGATGATACAAGAACGTGGAGACTACAAGTCACTTGATCCCGCTGATATTCTCGAGAGGCTAAACACTCATGAGTTCGAGCTTGCTAAGAAGAGAAATCTCTATGGACCGAGCTATGGCAGATCACGAGCTCTCAAGGCCAAGGCAGTGTCTGAATCTGAAGGTGAAGATTCTGGTAGCAGCCTTGGTGATCCTGAAGAACTGAGCTAGGAGCTAGCAATGCTCGTGAGGAAATTCCAGAAGTTCACAAGACATGGTCGTTTTGGGAAATCCTCAAGAAGTGGTGACTTAAGATCTGATTCCTCATCCCGTGATTATAAGAAGAGACTTTGCCACAAATGCAAGAAACCCGGTCACTACATTCAAGATTATCCTCAGTGGGAAAAGGAATCAAAGAAGAATAAGTACAAGGACTATAGTTCTGATGATTCAAAGAAGAAGAAGAAATCTTCAAAGTCCTCTTCATCAAAATCTTCAAGGTCTTCATCTCACAAGAAGAACAGCTCCAAGAAGGCTCGGGCATTCATTGGCAAGGTAATGGACTCTGAGGCCGAATCTGAGGAAAATGAGGAAGATGAGGCATCTGAGGAGGCAGACTCTGGTGTGGCGAGCCTAGCCCTCGCTATTGCATTCGTCAGCAAGTCCATCTTCAACTCTGAGGAAAAGGACCTCCCCAACACCACTGACGACGATGATGATGACTACGCTCCCACCTATTGCTTCATGGCAAAAGGTGCAAAGGTACTCAAATATCCCTCCTCTGAATCAAGTGAGGATGAATCTAATGAAAACCTCAATCCTATCTATTCTAAACTTGCTAAGATTGCTGTGAAACAACAAAAGGCTCTTGAAAAGGTTCAAAATATGCTAGACAAAAGCGATGATATGTTGGGTGAAGAAATGGATCGCACTAAAACTTTGACTGAAAATCTTTAGAGACTTCACACTAAGTTTGATAATCTTCAGAGTCATCATAGCACTCTCTTATCTGATCATGAGAAGCTTTCTTACGAATTTCTTCAAAGAAAGCAAGATCTTGAGAAGTTAAGAGTGAGTTATGAAGATCTTCAGAAGGAGCGCGATTCACTACTTGCTCAACAAATCAGCACTACTCAGGAAGAATTCATTCCTCCATGTTTGAAGTGCATTGAACGTGAATCTGCTAATTCTTCACGTGAAAGTTCAAATGCTTCTATTGCTGCAAATTCTTCACCTGACTATGCTGTCACAAATTCCTCATCTAAGTATGCTGCTAGTATCACTGACCATGCAAGGCTGAAGGAATTTTATGTGACAGGCATGTACGAAAGCCTCAAAGGGCATCAGGATCTTTGTGATGTGCTTAAGAAGTAGATCCTCAACAGGAACCCTAGAAAAGAGGGCATTGCCTTTGAGAGGAAACTCAATGCTGATGGGACCTACTGGAAGCCTAAGTAGTATCCCAAAACCTCATGGGTTGCTGCAAAGGGACCTTCAGTGGATCCATCTACTTTATCTGGTTTTACATGTGAATCTTCATATTCTTTGGATGAGTCATTTGACTCCAATTATAAACTGTTCAAAAATCAGAATGGTGAAGTATTTGCTAGATATGTTGGCACTAACTGCAGGAACAGTCCTCCTATGAAGAAAATCTGGGTTCCCAAAAGGTCCCTTGAAAATCTTCAGGTGAATATCATCATGACACCACCTGTGAAGAATAGGAACCCCAGATCAAAATCTTTATATGGACCAAAGTCCTCATATGGACCACATTCCTCATATGAATCAAAGTCCTCATATGAACATCATCGTGCTAACACCTCTGGTTTGCAGGGAAAGGCAAAGAGTTATGGATATGTGCATTATTCTTCAAATCATTATGTTCATAAATCCTCGAAGAATTTCTCTGCTTACTCATATGCTTACGCTAACCCCTCTTATGTGAAACAAAGTGGATTGGCATCTATGCCACCTTTCTCTTATGGAGCTCGCAGAATGATGAACTCTTTGCCACCCCTCCAGATGTGGGTGGTGAAGAAAAAGAACTAACTTCTTATGTAGGGTCAGGTCTCCAGACGAACCTAAACGTCTGAAGAATTTGCTGGAGACCTGAATATGCTCGAAAGGACGCAAGCTAATCATGAAGAAATGAATTTTCATTTCTCACGTCCTCATACTACTTTACCTGTTCTATCGCTTGATGAAATTGATCCGATAAAACTAATGTCATATTCTTCACTAACGAAGTATATGAGATCGTAAGATGCACTAATTCATCTGCAGGATGATCAACCCAAAGCCACTGAGTGGGTCCTCGATAGTGGATGTAGAAATCACATGACTGGTGACAGGAGCTTATTGATGGACACTGCTTTATCTCCATCGCATCTGAAGCATATCACCTACGTTGACAAAGGCAAAAGCAAGGTATTGGGTCTAGGTAAGGTTGCAATCTCAAAGGATTGACACATGGAGAAAGTCATGCTTGTCGAGTCCTTAGGGTTCAACCTCATGTCTGTCTCAATGCTTTGTGATATGGTTGTTGTCTTTGGCAAGTATCGTTGTGTTGTGATCATGGAAGCTGACAATTCCAAAGTCTTCGAAGGCTTTAGGAGAGGAGATTTATATATTGTTGATTTCTCTACAGGACCACAACCTGCTACATGTCTACTTGCAAAAGCTTCAAAAGGTTGGCTATGGCATCGACGACTTGGTCATGCTGGCATGAGGAACTTGCACATGCTCGGGAAGAAGAAGCATGTCATCGACATCGAGGGTGTCAAATTCCTCAAGGACCATTTGTGTGGAGCTTGTGAGGCCGGAAAGATGACCAAGGCCAAGCATCCCTCAAAGACCATCATGACTACCACTCGTACATTTGAATTGCTTCACATGGATCTCTTTGGCCCTACTCATTATGCCACATTTACCAATGCTGCATCTCAATATGGCTTTGTCATTGTTGATGATTATTCTCGTTATACATGGGTGCATATCATCACTTACAAAAACTGAAGTGCAGGAATTCTTCAAACGATTTTCCTCGAGGGCTTCAACCAACTTTGGTGTGAAGATCAAGCACATCAGAAGTGACAATGGAACTAAGTTCAAGAACACTGGCCTTGATGACTATCTTGATGAACTTGGTATTACTCATGAGTTATCTGCTCCTTATACTCCTCAGCAGAATGGCATCGTGGAGCGCAAGAACATGACTCTTGTTGAGATGGCTCACACTATGCTTGATGATTACAAGACGCCTTCTCCCTTCTGGCCTGAGGCAATTGATACTGCGTGCCACATCATCAACAGGGTATATCTTCACAAATCCTTCAGAAAGACCTCATATGAACTGCTCACGGACAAGAAACCCAATGTGAGTTATTTCAAAGTCTTCGGTGCTAAATGTTGGATTAGAGATCCGCATCACAATTCTAAATTTGCATCGAAAGCACATGAAGGTTTCATGTTTGATTATGGTAAGGACTAGCACACCTACAGAGTCTTCAACACCTATCACCACAAGGTTGCTGAAATTGTAGATGTGTGGTTCGATGAGACTAATGGCTCGCAAAGATAGCACCTACCTCCTATGCTAGATGAAATGCCACCTGAGGAATCCATTAAGTTCAAGGCTACTGAGGATGTCGTTCCTACCAAAGAATCTGTTGAAGAAGTCATTCCAGAACATGAAGAACATCATGCTGGTGCACCTAAAGAAAATGGCTCTGAAGAAAATGCTGAGCAAATTCCTAATCGTCAACCAACTCATCCTCGCATTGCTAATGAAGTGCAGATTGAGAGAATCATCAACGACATCAAAGCACCAGGTCCTCTCACATGCTCAAAAGCTTCACATTTGTCTAACTTTTATGGGCACTTTGCTTTCGTCTCTATCACAGAGCCCACTAAGATAGATGAAGCATTTCTGGAGCCTGAGTGGATTCAAGTGATGCAAGAGGAATTACATCAGTTCGAGCTCAACAATGTGTGGGAACTTGTCAGGCGACTAGACCCTCGCAAGCACAATATCATCGGCACAAAAATGGATATACCGCAACAAGCAAGATAAAAATGGCCTTGTGGTGAGGAATAAGGCACGGCTTGTAGCTCAAGGCTACACACAGGTTGAAGGAATTGATTTCGATGAAACTTTTGCACCTGTTGCTAGACTTGAGGCTATTTGCATATTACTTGCTTATGCCAACCATCATAATATCATCTTATATCAAATGGATGTGAAAAGTGCATTCCTCAATGGTAAGCTTGAGGAAGAAGTATATTTGAGGATCCAAAGCATCCTGACAAAGTCTTCAGACTCAATAAGGCCCTCTATGGCCTCAAGCAGGCCCCTCGGGCGTGGTATGACACTTTGAAGGAATTCCTCATGAAGAAAGGCTTCAAACCCGATTCACTTGACCCAACTCTTTTCACCAAAGCTTATGACGATGAATTATTTATGTGTCAAATATATGTTGATGATATCATTTTTGGCTATACTGACCAATGTTATAGTGATGAATTTGCCTATATGATGAGTGAAGAATATCAAATTCTATGATGGGAGAATTGAAATTCTTCTTAGGTCTTCAGATTCGTCAACAACGAAATGGCATCTTCATATCTCAGGAGAAATACCTCATGGATGTGTTGAGGAAATTCGGCATGCAAGATTGCAAAGGCGTCAAAATCCCTATGCCCACAAATGGCCATCTATGAACTGATGAAAATGGTATTGACTTCGATCAAAAGGTATACCGCTCCATGATTGGCTCCTTATTGTATTTATGTGCATCTAGGCCAGATATTATGCTTAGTGTTTGCATGTGTGCCCGTTTCAAGCTACACCGAAGGAATCACACCATAAGGCTGTGGAGCATATTCTTCGATATCTAGCTCACACTCCAACACTTGGATTATGGTATCCCAAGGGCTCGGCTTTTGATCTCATTGGATATTCAGATTCTGACTATGCTGGTGATCGTATGGACCGCAAGTCAACATCAGGCACATGCCATTTCATCGGACGATCCTTGGTCTGTTGGTCTTCGAAGAAACAGAACTGCGTATCACTTTCTACTGCTGAAGCTGAGTACATTGCTGCTAGTTCGTGTTGTGCTCAATTTCTATGGATGAAGCAAACTCTCAAGGACTACAACATCAATGTGAAGAATGTGCCACTCTATTGTGACAATGAGAGTGCTATCAAGATTTCTCATAACCCATGTGACAGCCTGGTTTTTGCCCTCCTTTATTTGCCTGATTTTCATTTGGTTTGATTTTGAAATTTGGAGTTTTTGAATCTTTTCAAATGGACTTAAACACTTGGGTACCCTTGGCTTTCACCCAAGTGCCTCATTTCCCCATCTAATCATCATTCACTCTCTGGTTCTACCCAAAAATAATATTTGGAATATTTTTCTTTAATGAAAAATATTAATTTTCCCCTCCAAAACCCTAGCTAGTTCAATGTGCTCCTAAGCAACCCCAATTTTTCTTGCCCACAAAAATCTGAGAAAATTCACAAATATTCTCTGAACCCTAGGGCACCTTCCTGAGCAAAAATATTGTACCACTTTTTGGAATATTTTTGCTACAGAAAATATTTTCTGTTCTGGACAGAAATGGTGGTTTCTACAGAAACTACCATTTTACTTGCTCCATTGTGCCTGATTTTTCTTGTGCATGATCACCTTAGTAGATGATTGCTAGCCTCCAAAGCACAGCCTCCAACTCCTAGCCATTTAACCTCAGTAACCTCTCAAAGTTACTGATCAGAAACTTACCAAACATGTGAAATCTTTTCTACTGCATCTGGAGTCAAACCAAAGCATGGTAATCTTCAAACCTACCACGAACAACAAGCCAGACATGATCTTTGGACGTTGGTCGGCCTGAGGGCGGAGTTCACGTGGTGACCACGCATGTCCATGATGCCAGCATGCGTGTCGACACGCTCTAAGTGTCACCGAGCGCTCTGTTTCGCGCATGCTCGCTTCCCCGACTGCCATGGCATGCCAAACCGCGCCACCATCTTCGTCTCAACTCCCTTAACTCCCCCTTGCCACTCGCCGACGCCAGAGCTCGCCACAGCGAGCACGGGCGCGGTCCGGCCAACATAACAGTGCGGTGCGCACTGTGCTCGTCGCCTTCTCCTCGATCATGTCCTCGTCTCCGTTCGCCCACAGTCCCCGCGTGAGCTGCCCCGCCTTCTCCTTCTCTCACTGACGCCGCTCATCGCCGGGCGCAGTGTCCAGCTGTCATCGGCGGAGCCCGATCCACTCCTCGCCGCTCGCCTATAAATGGAGCCAGCCTTAGCCTCCTCGAGCACCATCCTCCACTCCCACACACTCCACAAACGTGTAGATAGCCGTAGCCTGGCTGGGCAGGCCGTGGGCCGCCGTCCCCGAGCTCGAGCTCGCCGGCGATCCTCTCGGGTCGCCATGGTAGCTCCAGCCTGTTCCAGGCTTGGGCGACCCTTCCAGAGCCTCCGCCACTCTTCGATGAAGCCGTTCCGTCCACTTGGAGCCCCTGGAGTCACCGCAGTTCGCCGTCGTCTTCATCTCCGGTGACCTCCGCTCTCTACCTCTGCTTGCGAGGTAGAATCCGACGCTGTCTGACCACCCCTAGCTATGCTACGGGTACGGGCAAGTGCGCCTCGATCCCCTCTCTCGATCCCTCCCTCTCGTTTTGGCCAAGGAGCCCTCGTCGCTGTCGTGAGCTCCGGCGAAGCCGCGACCCCCTCTGTTTCCTTCTCCCCTTCCACCTCACCTGACTAGCGGGGCCTGCTAGTCAGCCACTCAGTACGTGCGCGAAGCGGTGCGAGTGGTGGCGCCCCGAGGCTTTATGCCTTCGACGTCACCCCCTAGTTTGTTTTATCTAAATTCAAATTCAATTAATTTCTAGAGAGCTTCGAACAACTATAACTCTTCAACCATATGTCCAAATGAATTGATTCTTTTTGCATTGTGTTCTTTGCAAAGAAATCTAACAACTCACCAAAAATGAGATTTTTCTGAGCTGTCTAGAATTTCTGGTGATTTTCAGCAGGGTTCTTGATATTTTCTTCTTGTGTTTAAAATTATTTTCAGAGGGTGAGGCTTGTCTTGAGGATCACTAGAAGGCTTGTGAACCTCATTTGCACTAAGGCAAGCCACAACAACATCTCCATGGTGCCATTTCAATATTTATGATTTTCTTACTTGAATGAAAGATTTAAACAATGAATTTAAATAACTATTATGTTATTGATATTCTGTTAAGTACTTGTTTTAGTTAATATGCTTGATTTACATAAAGTTTGAAACTAACTTAGTTGGTAAAGAAACTAGGATTCATTTGTGATGATAAAAGAATAATATTGTTATGCATATGAGTAATTACTTGAAGTTATTTTCTTACATGAGTAAAATAATAAAAATTTGCTAGAAAATATTCTGTTTAAAGTGAGGATTATCTTAACCAGAAAAGTGGCAAGAGTTGTTGATGTTTATGCTTAGTGTGAATATAGTTGACTCAGTCATTTATGTTAATATGTGATGCATATGTTAGTGTTGCATTTCATGGCATACTATGACACCGGTTATTTTTACTTTAAGTTGAACCTGAATATAACTCAACTTGAATCTATCATTGGCCGGGTCATGGTGCCACTGAATCGAGTTTTTCTCAGTGCAACCACATTTGCCTTATGGGGGGCCTTGATTTGGTCCGTTGTCATGCCTCTGGTCGGTGACTCCAACTAGGGAAGGTTATGGGCATGCTTACCCTGGCCCGGTAAGCAGACATAACCTTGTGTGCCCGTTGTTGAGATTATGGTACCGGGTCCCCTTGTGGGATTATTTTGGCCACGACGGTGGTCCTTGTGTCTTTGGTAGACACGAGGCCACCCAAGACTAGCCCAGTGGGGATTGTGTCGGAGTGGCTGGGAGAGTGTCATGGCAATGGAGGGGTTTCGTCGGAATGTCGTTGGTCCACCCGAATGGGAGTACGAGGCATGGGTTGCGTGGTGTGGGTACAATGTGCTACCTCTACAGAGTGTAATAATCTATCGATAGCTGAGTCCACGGTTACAGACACGCTCGTAGTAGGTCACACCATGGGTCAACGTTTAATAAAGTTTGCACACTAAGTTATGAACTTTGCACTGTTGATGATGGTGGAAAGCCATCGGGATGTTCGAGACCAAGTATTGGTCGTGGTTGTGATCGCCGTAAGGATCACGAGATACTTCTAGTCAAGACCACGATGGTGGTATGTTTGTGATCCAAGAACGATCACGGTTGGTAAGCCAGTCTCGAGGGACTTTTATCACGAGAGCATGATTACAACATGTTGAAGCATTATTGCATTATTAACTGGTTAATTATCATGATATTGTTTGTCATTATGATTATGCCTGTTGTGAGCTTGCAAGTACATTCAATGTACTGACCTGGCGTGTCATGCCAGATTTCAAGAAAGTCTCATTGGAAAGGAGTGTTGCTCGAATCTAGATCGTGTCCACATCAGTGTCCCTGTGCTATGGAGTCTTAGCTATGACGTTGTTCCGCTGCCGCGTAGTTATTATGATCGAGGCCCCCTTTATGTTCACTAAATAATGTACATATTGTGCAGCCGCACCGTGTGTGCCACTTGGCCTCAACACCTGTTGTAATATAAACTATGATCCGCTAGCATTAATAAAACGGTTGCTTTTTGTACCAAGATGTTGTGTGTTGCCAGAAGACATGGTCTCTGGGCTGGCAATGCAGGGTAAACCGGTTGCTCTGAGCTGGGGTGCCACAACGCTTGGTATCAGAGCCACGCTGACTGTAGGCGAGGCTAGACTTCAACGTGTTAACTGGACGATAGATATGAGTCTAAGTTGAGTCCCGGTAGCATTTGTAGCTGGTTGTTGCATTGCATGCACTTGTTTTATTTTTATGCTAACATGTTAATGGTTGTGAGTGTAGATGGCTCCGGTGCCGTATCCGTGCCAGTTGTAGCTGATGCCGTACACGTCGCCGCATCTTCTTCGTAACGTGTGGCGTCGGCTGTACCCCCTCGGTGACGACCCAGTTTATCGTGTGTACCGGGAGCGTCTAGCTGACTCAGTGTATGAGTATCACGCAGTGGTTACTCTGCGCACCAGTTCCGATTCCAGCACTTACACTCGTACCTCTCGGAGCGGTTTCACTTCTACCGCTTCTCAGGCTGTACAGTTTGCTGCATTCGAGGTCCTTGTCGAGCTTCATTACAACGAGGTCCGGATGCAGAACCACCCAGGTTTCTACTACTATCCTTCTCTGCACGACAATGGTTGTGTCCATTTCTCTACCATTGATCCGGAGTCTGATAGTGTTGCTAGCCATCATGCTTGTTATATCACTGCTAGCTATCTTATGATCCACGAGCTGGCTCGAGAGCTGACTCGTGCTCGTACTACTTTAGCCGCTGCTTTAGTCACTACTAGATCTGCCACTACTCCCTCCTCTCTGGGATTTACTCCTTATATTCCTGCCAGTTCTAGTTCACCTGTTTCACTGGTTACTCCCCCGAGTAGCTCGGGCGCCTCGACGGTGAACCCTCTCAGTGCCCCTGCTGAGTGGGTTACACTTCTCTCTACTCATGTAGCCCCGATGATTCATCCTCCACCTTCCCCTGAGGGAGAGCCCTCTAGGCAGTGTCGTCGTGTTACCTTTAACCCGGAGGTTTCTGTTAACCTCGTCAGTTCAGGATTCGAGTCCGCTTTAGGAGAGGACACCACAGCACCAACGGAGTAGTAGAGCCTCTGAGTATCCGCAGTTGTTGGGATGATGTCCGGATGTAGTAGTACGAGTCATGATGTTTCATTGTCTGTATGAGAGTAGTTGAACCTGGCATGTTGGTTATCTTTCATGTATGAGTCTATGTATAATTATGTTGGAACTCTATTTTATTCGCCGTGTTTTCTTCGTCATTTCGGTTTTCTCGGGCTTTCGTTGCTGACTTTTCCCCAAGTTGTCTTGAATGTTTCTCATCTCGGTTGCGTTGTACTGGGAAAAATCATAATAGGATGACGTGGGGAGGCAACAGTAGCAACCTTCGTGAGGGAACTCCTGTTCGTCGTTCCGCACGACAGGCAGGACACTCTCCCGAGCCGTACGTTCTGCCACCGCATCCACCACCAAATCCGCCCTCCACCGAGCAAATTCTGCGAATGTTTGAGGAAAGACGGAATAATGATCTGATTGAAATATTAAGAAGTGTGCAAGCTATGGTTGGTCAGAGTGGAAATCAATATGGTCACTACTCCAAGCTGTCAGATTTTTAGAGGACCAAGCCTCCCAGTTTCAGTCAGGTTGTTGATCCCTTGGATGCAGACGATTGGTTACGTACCATTGAGAAAAAGATTGAGATTGCTCGTACTGAAGAAAATGATAAAGTTCCATTTGCAACTCATTATCTTGAAGGCGCTGCTGCCATATGGTGGGAAAATGCAAAAGCCATGTGGCCTGTTGATGAAGAAATCACCTGGTCAAAATTCAAGGAGCAGTTCCGGAAATATCATATCCCTACTGGAGTTATGAAGACTAAGCAGAGAGAATTTCTTGCACTCATCCAAGGAAATCAGTGTGTGGGTGAATATTTGCAAAAATTCAATCATCTAGCCCGTTACTCCCTTTATGACGTGGCCACCGAAGAAAGAAAGATTGACAAATTTCTTAGTGGATTAAATCTGCAACTCCAGTGTACTCTCAGTATGTTTGATTTTCCAGATTTCCAAACTCTGGTGAACAAGGCTTTCATTGCTTAAAGGGAGCACAAGCTTGTATCAGATAATACGCCTGCTAACATCCACAAGCGCAAGTTTGAGCCAAAGAAGGATGGACAACTAGTGCAAAAGGCTCGTACCTGGCAGCAGACTCAGGTGGAATACAAGCCCAATTTGCAACAGAATGTTAACAAGACCACCACTCAAGTCAAGAATGTCGTGACCAACCCAGTGCACGAGGAGCACCAGCGCAATAATTCTTGCTTCAGTTGTGGGCAAAATAGACATTATGCCAGACGGTGCCCCAAGAACAGCAAGGCAAATGCTCTATTCAGGCCACAAGTCAATTACATGGAGTCATGTCTGACCCCGCAAAACCTCATTGGGTACATTCATCACCTCTCCGCCGATGAAGCCCAAGAGAACCCCGAAGTCGTCATTGGTATGTTTTCTGTTAATAACATACCTGCAGTAATTTTATTTGACTCTGGGGCTTCTCACTCTTTTATTTCTCGGAGTTTTGTTGCCCAAAACAAATTTCCTTGTTCGATTTTGGGCAAGAATATGCTGGTACAAACCCCGAGATCTTTAATCAGGAGCAATCTGGTCTGCCGAAATCTAGAAATCGATATCAACGGAGTCTGTTTTCCAACTTCTTTGATAATCATTGAGTCTGATAAGTTGGATGTTATATTGGGTATGAATTGGTTGACCCAATATCAAGTCTGCATAAACTGCGCGACCCGCGAAGTCACTTTGACCAGTCAAAATGGGTAGACTACAAAATTCTATGCTCGCAGAAGCATACCCAAGAAAGAGATGGCTTTCACCGCTGTGACTGAATTGGAATTTATTCCTGTGGTCAGTGAGTTTCCGGATGTATTTCCCGAAGAATTGCCAGGCACGCCACCCGACTGCGAGCTTGAGTTTGCAATAGACCCGGAACCGCACCATTATACAAGAAGTATTACCGGATGCCCTCATCAGAATTAGTGGAGCTAAAGAAACAGCTTGATGAAATGCTCCAGAAAGGTATATCCATCCCAGCTCTTCACCATGGGAATCACCTGCTATTTTCGTGGACAAAAAGGATGGCAGCCTCCGCATGTGTGTGGATTACTGTCAGCTGAATGATGTCACCATCAAAAATAAATATCCACTGCCAAGGATTGATGATCTGTTCGATCAGCTCAGTGGGGCAAAAGTCTTCTCCAAGATTGATCTCAGGACAGGGTATCATCAACTCATGATTAAAAAGGAAGATATTCCTAAGACCCGGTACCATCTTTATGAATATACAGTTATGTCCTTTGGTCTCACCAATGCCCCTGCCTTCTTCATGCATATGATGAACAAAGTATTCATGGACTTCCTTGATAAATTCTTGGTAGTCTTCATCGATGACATACTCATTTACTCCAAGAGTGAAGAAAATCACAAAGATCACCTCCGAGCAGTGCTACAACGGCTCCGCGATCATCAGCTATACGCCAAATTCAGTAAGTGTGAGTTTTGTCTCAAGCAAGTTGGATTTCTTGGACCCGTTCTATCTGCTGAAGGTATAGTCGTGGACCCAAGGAAAGTAAAGGGTGTGCTCGATTGGTTGCCACCCACAACCATATCACATATCCAGAGTTTTCTTGGATTAGCCGGGTATTATCGTCGTTTCATTGAAGGGTTTTACAAGATTGCTAAGCCCATGACGGAGCTGCTCAAAAAGGATAAGAAGTTTGAATGGACCAAGGATTGTGAGAAAAGTTTTAATGAGCTAAAGATACGGCTGACGACTGCGCCGGTGTTAACTCTTCCAGATGTCATATTGGAATCCTTGCCTCCTGAACTTCAAGAGGAGATCGCTCAGCTCAACCTGGTCATAGTTGATGCTGGCCTCGCTAATATTTTGGAAGTTGCCCCCACACTTGAGGAAGAAATCTGCAAGGCCCAACCAGCTGACATCGATCTACAGAAACGTGTCAAGAGTACGATGGCAGGACAGACTCGAGACTTCTCGAAGGATAAATTCAGCACTCTCCATTTCCGTGGAAGGATTTGTGTACCCAATAAGTCGGACTTAAAGAAGAAAATCCTGATGGAAGCACACGAATCCTCATATTCTATTCACCCTCGAGGTACAAAAATGTATGAAGACCTCCGACAAATATTTTGGTGGGATGGGATGAAGAAAGATATTGCCTATTTTGTGGCATGTTGCGACATATGCAACAAGGTAAAAGCAAAGCATCAGAAGCCAGCCAGACTTCTCCAACCACTGCCAGTCCCACAATGGAAATGGGATGATGTCTGCATGGATTTCATAATAGGACTACCTAAGACTCAGCGAGGCAATGATGCAATATGGGTCATAGTGGACACCTTAACCAAGGTTGCTCACTTTATCCCGATCAGAACCACATATCAAGCAGACCAAATCACACAGTTGTATGTATCGAGGATAGTCATTCTGCATAGAGTACCCCAAACCATCACTTCTGACCTAGGATCACTTTTTACCTCCGCCTTTTGGTCACGTCTCCATCAAGCCTCGGGGACAACACTGAAATACAATACCACTTATCATCCTTAGTCTGATGGACAGACAGAGCGGGTAAACCAAATACTCGAAGATATGTTGCGAGCCTGTGTTTTGGCCCAAGGGCCTAAATGGGAAGACTGCTTGCCATATGCCGAGTTTTCTTATAACAACAACTTCCAGACCAGTCTAAAGATGTCACCGTACGAAGCTTTGTATGGCCGTAAGTGCCACACTCCGTTAAATTGGTCTCAAACTGGAGATAGCCGTATCTTCGGAACAGATCTCATGATGGAGGCTGAGAAACAAGTTAAGGAGATCAGAGACAAATTGCAATTGGCCAAATCTCGACAGAAGAGTTATTATGATGCAAAGCACCAACAAATCAGTTTTGAACCCAGAGAACATGTATACCTTCGAGTCACTCCTATGAAAGGAGTCAAGAGATTTCAGACTCGTGGGAAGTTGGCACCTAGATTTATTGGTCCATTTCCAGTCATGTCCCGAGTGGGCACTGTTGCATATCAGTTGGAACTACCACGTGAATTGTTAGACGTGCAAAACGTGTTTCATGTTTCCCAGTTGAGCGATGCATATCGCCGCCTGAGAAAAAGACTGCTATGACTGAAATAGAGTTGGCAAGGGATTTAACATATGAAGAGAGACCAATCCGAATTTTGGATCAGATGGAAAGAGTCACTCGCAGTAAAGTAAGGAAGTTTTACAAGGTTCAGTGGGAGCATCACACGGAGTCAGAATCAACATGAGAACGAGAAGAATTTCTAAGGGCACATTATCCAGAATGGTTTTCCCAAGTAACCGAATCTCGAGGACGAGATTCATTCTAAGTGGGGGAGGTTTGTGACAGCCTGATTTTTGCCCTCCTTTATTTGCCTGATTTTCATTTGGTTTGATTTTGAAATTTGGAGTTTTTGAATCTTTTCATATGGACTTAAACACTTGGGTACCCTTGGCTTTCACCCAAGTGCCTCATTTCCCTCTCTAATCATCAT
This sequence comes from Triticum dicoccoides, assembly GCF_002162155.2. Lineage (NCBI taxonomy): Eukaryota > Viridiplantae > Streptophyta > Magnoliopsida > Poales > Poaceae > Triticum > Triticum dicoccoides. The sequence continues at coordinate 376,470,112 of NC_041384.1, forward strand.
TCACTCTCTGGTTCTACCCAAAAATAATATTTGGTGAAAAATATTCATTTTCCCCTCCAAAGCTAGTTCAATGTGCTCCTAAGCAACCCCAATTTTTCTTGCCCAAAAAAATCTGAGAAAATTCACAAATATTCTCTGAACCCTAGGGCACCTTCCCGAGCAAAAATATTGTACCACTTTTTGGAATATTTTTCTACAGAAAATATTTTCTGTTCTGGACAAAAATGGTGGTTTCTACAGAAACTACCATTTTACTTGCTCCATTGTGCCTGATTTTTCTTGTGCATCATCACCTTAGTAGATGATTGCTAGCCTCCAACTCCTAGCCATTTAACCTCAGTAACCTCTCAAAGTTACTAATCAGAAACTTACCAAACGTGTGAAATCTTTTCTACTGCATCTGGAGTCAAACCAAAGCGTGGTAATCTTCAAAACTACCACGAACAACAAGCCAGACATGATCTTTGGACGTTGGTTGGCCTGAGGGCAGAGTTCACGCGGTGACCACGCGTGTCCATGATGCCAGCCTGCGTGTCGACGCGCTCCGAGTGCCGCTGAGCGCTCTGTTTCGCGCGTGCTCGCTTCCCCGACTGCCATGGCATCCCAAACACACGCCACCTTCTTCGTCTCAACTCCCTTAACCCCCCTGGAACTCACCGACGCTGGAGCTCGCCGTAGCAAGCACGGGCGCGGTCCGACCAACATAACAGTGCGGTGCGCACTGTGTTCGTCGCCTTCTCCTCGATCCTGTGCTCGTCTCCGTTCGCCCACAGTCCCTGCGTGAGCTGCGTCGCCTTCTCCTTCTCTCACTGACACCGCTCGTCACCGGGCGCAGTGTCCAGGTGTCGCCGGCAGAGCCCGATCCACTCCTTGCCGCTCGCCTATAAATGGAGCCACCCCGAGCCTCCTCGAGCACCATCCTCCACTCCCACACACTCCACAAACGTGTAGATAGCCGTAGCCCGGCCGGGCAGGACGCGGGCCACCGTCCCCAAGCTCGAGCTCGCCGGCGATCCTCTCGGGCCGCCACGGTAGCTCCAGCCCCTCCCAGGCCTGGGCGACCCTTCCAGAGCCTCCGCCGCTCTTCGGTGAAGCCGTTCCGTCCACTTGGAGGCCCTGGAGTCGCCGCAGTTCGCCGTCGTCTTCGTCTCCGGTGACCTCCGCTCTCTGCCTCCGCTTGTGAGGTCGAATCCGAGGTCGTCCGACCACCCCTGGCTATGCTACGGGTATGGGCAGGTGCGCCTCGATCCCTCCCTCTCGTTTTGGCCAAGGAGCCCTCGTCACCGGCGTGAGCTCCGCCGAAGCCGCGACCCCCTCTGTTTCCTTCTCCCCCTCCACCTCACCTGACTAGTAGGGCCCGCTAGTCAGCCACTCAGTACGCGCGCGAAGCGGTATGAGTGGTGGCGCCCCGAGGCTTTACGCCTTCGATGTCACCCCCTAGTTTGTTTTATCTAAATTCAAATTCAATTAATTTCCAGAGAGCTTCAAATAGCTACAACTCTTCAACCATAAGTCCAAATGAATTGATTCTTTTTGCATTGTGTTCTTTGCAAAGAAATCTAACAACTCACCAAAAATGAGATTTTTCTAAGCTGTCTAGAATTTCTGGTGATTTTTGGAAGGGTTCTTGATATTTTCTTCTTGTGTTTAAAATTATTTTCAGAGGGTGAGGCTTGTCTTGAGGATCACCAGAAGGCTTGTGAACCTCATCTACACTAAGGCAAGCCACAGCAACATCTTCATGGTGCCATTTCAATATTTATGATTTTCTTACTTGAATGAAAGATTTAAACTATGCATTTAAATAACTATTATGTTGTTGCTATTCTGTTAAGTACTTGTTTTAGTTAATGTGCTTGATTTACAGAATGTTTGAAACTAACTTAGTTGGTAAAGAAACTAGGATTCATTTGTGATGATAAAAGAATAATATTGTTATGCATATGAGTAATTACTTGAAGTTATTTTCTTGCATGAGTAAAATAATAAAAATTTGTTAGAAAATATTCTTTTTAAAGTGAGGATTATCTTAACCAGAAAAGTGGCAAGAGTTGTTGAGTTTATGCTTAGTGTGAATATAGTTGACTCAGTCATTTCCGTTAATATGTGATGCATATGTTAGTGTTGCATTTCATGGCATACTATGACACCTGTTATTTTTACTTAAGCTGAACCTGAATATAACTCAACTTGAATCTATCGTTGGCCGGGTCATGGTGCCACTGAATCGAGTTTTTCTTAGTGCAACCACATTTGCCTTATGGGGGGCCTTGATTCGGTCCGTTGTAATGCCTCTGGTCAGTGCCTCCAACTAGGGAAGGTTATGCGCATGCTTACCCTGGCCCGGTAAGCAGACATAACCTTGTGTGCCCGTTGTTGAGATTATGGTACCGGGTCCCCTTGTGGGATCGTTTTGGCCACGACAGTGGTCATTGTGTCTTTGGTAGACACGGGGCCACCCAGGACTAGCCCAGTGGGGATTGTGTCGGAGTTGCCAGGAGAGTGTCATGGCAATGGAGGGGTTTCATCGGAATGCCGTTGGTCCACCCGAATGGGAGTACGAGGCCATGGGTTCCGTGGTGTGGGTACAGTGTGCTACCTCTGCAGAGTGTAATAATCTATCGATAGCCGAGTCCATGGTTACGGGCACGCTCGTAGTAGGTCACACCATGGGTCAACGTTTAATAAACTTTGCACACTAATACGTCTCCAATGTATCTATAATTTTTGATTTCTCCCTGCTATATTATCTACTGTTTTGGACATTATTGGGCTTTATGATCCACTTTTATATTATTTTTGGGACTAACCTATTAACCGGAGGCCCATCCCAGAATTGCTGTTTTTTTTGCCTATTTTAGGGTTTCGAAGAAAAGGAATATCAAATGGATCCAAAACCATAATTCCACCGTCGCAACTTTGTGTATCCACGAGATCCCATCTTGGGGCCTGGTCCGGAGCTCCGCCGGAGGGGGCATCCATCACGGAGGGCTTCTACATCAACACCATAGCCTCTTCGATGAAGTGTGAGTAGTTTACCTCAGACCTTCAGATCCATAGTTATTAGCTAGATGGCTTCTTCTCTCTTTTTGGATCTCAATACAATGTTCTCCCCCTCTCTTGTGGAGATCTATTCGATGTAATCTTCTTTTTGCGGTGTGTTTGTTGAGACCGATGAATTGTGGGTTTATGATCAAGATTATCTATGAACAATATTTGAATCTTCTCTGAATTCTTTTATGTATGATTGGTTATCTTTGCAAGTCTCTTCGAATTATCAGTTTGGTTTGGCCTACTAGATTGATCTTTCTTGCAATGGGAGAAGTGCTTAGCTTTGGGTTCAATCTTGCGGTGTCCTTTCCCAGTGATAGTAGGGGCAGCAAGGCACGTATTGTATTGTTGCCATCGAGGATAACAAGATGTTTTTTTATCATATTGCATGAATTTATCCCTCTACATCATGTCATCTTGCTTAAGGCGTTACTCTGTTTTCATGAACTTAATACTCTAGATGCATGCTGGATAGCGGTCGATGAGTGGAGTAATAGTAGTAGATGCAGGCAGGAGTCGGTCTACTTGTCTTAGACGTGATGCCTATATACATGATCATACCTAGATATTCTCATAACTATGCTCAATTTTGTCAATTGCTCAACAGTAATTCGTTCACCCACCGTAAAATACTTATACTCTTGAGAGAAGCCACTAGTGAAACCTATGGCCCCGGGTCTATCTTCATCATATTAAGCTTCCAATACTTAGTTATTTCCTTTGCTTTTTTACTTTGCTTTTTATTTTACTTTGCATCTTTATCACAAAAATACCAAAAATATTATTTTATCATATCTATCAGATCTCACTCTCGTAAGTGACCGTGAAGGGATTGACAACCCCTTATCGCGTTGGTTGCGAGGAGTTATTTGTCTTGTGCAGGTACTAGGGACGCGCGCGCAACCTCCTACTTGATTGATACCTTGGTTCTCAAAAACTGAGGGAAATACTTACGCTACTTTGCTGCATCATCCTTTCCTCTTCAAGGAAATCCAACGCAGTGCTCAAGAGGTAGCAAGAAGAATTTCTGGCGCCATTACCGGGGAGGTTCGCGCAAGTCAAGATTTGACTCCCGACAACGAGCCATTTCTGGCGCCGTTGCCGGGGAGTCTACACAAAAGTCAACATACCAAGTACCCATCACATACCCTTATCTCCCGCATTACATTATTTGCCATTTGCCTCTCGTTTTCCTCTCCCCCACTTCACCCTTGACGTTTTATGCGCCCTCTCTCTCCTCCCTCTCTTTCTCTATTTGCCTCTTTTTGCCCGCTTGCTTTTTGTTTGCTTGTGTGTTGGATTGCTTGCTTGTCACGATGGCTCAAGATAACACTAAATTGTGTGACTTTACCAATACCAACAACAATGATTTTATTAGCACTCCGATTGCTCCTCTTACCGATGCTGAATCTTGTTAAATTAATGCCGCTTTGCTGAATCTTGTCATGAAAGATCCATTTTCCGACCTTCCTAGTGAAGATGCCGCTACCCATCTAAATAGCTTCGTTGATTTGTGTGATATGCAAAAGAAGAAAGATGTGGACAATGATATTGTTAAGTTGAAGCTATTTCCTTTTTCGCTTAGAGACCGTGCTAAAGCTTGGTTTTCGTCTTTGCCTAAAAATAGTATTGATTCTTGGAACAAGTGCAAAGATGCTTTTATCTCTAAGTATTTTCCTCCCGCTAAGATCATCTCCCTTAGAAACGATATTATGAATTTTAAGCAACTTGATCATGAACATGTTGCACAAGCTTGGGAGAGGATGAAATTAATGATACGTAATTTCCCTACTCATGGTTTGAATGTGTGGATGATTATACAAAAATTTTATGCTGGATTGAATTTTGCTTCTAGAAATCTTTTAGATTCGGATGCGGGAGGCACTTTTATGGAAATCACTTTAGGAGAAGCCACTAAACTCCTAGATAATATTATGGTTAATTATTCTCAATGGCATACTGAAAGATCTACTAATAAAAAGGTGCATGCGATAGAAGAAAATAATGTTTTGAGTGGAAAGATGGATGAACTTATGAAATTATTTGCTAGTAAGAGTGTTTCTTCTGATCCTAATGATATGCCCTTGTCTACTTTGATTGAGAATAATAATGAATCTATGGATGTGAATTTTGTTGGTAGGAATAATTTTGGTAACAATGCGTATAGAGGAAACTTTAATCCTAGGCCTTATCCTAGTAATCCCTGTAATAATTATGGTAATTCCTACAACAATTCTTATGGAAATTATAATAAGATGCCCTCTGATTTTGAATCTAATATTAAAGAATTCATTACTTCGCAAAAGAATTTCAATGCTTTGATTGAAGAAAAATTGCTTAAGATTGATGATTTGGCTAGGAACGTTGATAAAATTTCTCTTGATGTTGATTCTTTAAAGCTTAGATCTATTCCACCCAAGCATGATATCAATGAGTCTCTCAAAGCCATGAGAATTTCCATTGATGAGTGCAAAGAAAGAACCGCTAGGATGCGTGCTAAAAAAGATGCCTTTATAAGAGCGTGTTCTTCTAGTTCCTATGAAAATACAGATGAAGATCTAAAAGTTATTGATGTGCCCCCTATTAAATCTTTGTTTTGCAATATGATCTTGATAATGATGGGACTGAATATGATCCACCTTTACCTAGAAGGCGTTCCAAAAATTCGGAGTTTTTAGATCTTGATGCTAAATTTGATGAAAGTGGTATTGAAGAAATTAAAACCCTAGATGTTGCTAAACCCACTATTATGGATTTCAAGGAATTTAATTATGAAAATTGCTCTTTGATTGATCGTGTTTCCTTGTTGCAATCCGTGCTAAATTCTCCTCATGCTTATAGTCAAAATAAAGCGTTTACTAAACATATCATTGATGCCTTGATGCAATCTTATGAAGAAAAACTTGAGTTGGAAGTTTCTATCCCTAGAAAACTTTATGATGAGTGGGAACCTACTATTAAAATTAAGATTAAATATCATGAGTTCTATGCTGTATGTGATTTGGGTGCTAGTGTTTCCACGATTCCAAAGACCTTGTGTGATTTGTTAGGTTTCCGTGATTTTGATGATTGCTCTCTAAACTTGCACCTTGTGGATTCCACTATTAAGAAACCTATGGGAAGAATTAATGATGTTCTTATTGTCTCAAATAGGAATTATGTGCCCGTAGATTTTATTGTTCTTGACATAGATTGCAATCCTTCATGTCCTACTATTCTTGGTAGACCTTTCCTTAGAACGATTGGTGCAATTATTGATATGAAGGAAGGAAATATTAGATTCCAATTTCTGTCAAGGAAAGGCATGGAACACTTTCCTAGAAAGAAAATTAAATTAACTTATGAATCTATTATGAGAGCCACTTATGGATTGCCTACCAAAGATGGCAATACCTAGATCTATCCTTGCTTTTTATGCCTAGCTAGGGGCGTTAAACGATAGCGCTTGTTGGGAGGCAACCCAATTTTATTTTTATTCCTTGCCTTTTGCTCCTGTTTAGTAATAAATAATTTATCTAGCCTCTGTTTTGGTTGTGTTTTTTGTGTTTAATTAGTGTTTGTGCCAAGTAGAACCGTTGGGAAGACTTGGGGAAAGTCTTGTTAATCTTGCTGTAAAAAACAGAAATTTTAGCGCTCACGAGAACTGCTGCCATTTTTGTTTGGAAAGTGATATTTAGTTAATTCTTTTTGCAGATGATTAATAGATAAATTCCTCACGTCCAGAAATTTATTTTAGAATTTTTGGGGTTCCAGATCTTGCTCTAGTTACAGATTACTACAGACTGTTCTGTTTTTGACAGATTCTGTTTTCGTGTGTTATTTGCTTAGTTGGATGAATCTATGGCTAGTAAAATAGTTTATAAACCATAGAGAAGTTGGAATACAGTAGGTTTAACACCAATATAAATAAAGAATGAGTTCATTACAATACCTTGAAGTGGTATTTTGTTTTCTTTCGCTAATGGAGCTCACGAGATTTTCTACTTTGAGTTTTGTGTTGTGAAGTTTTCAAGTTTTGGGTAAAGATTTGATGAATTATGGAACAAGGAGTGGAAAGAGCCTAAGCTTGGGGATGCCCATGGCACCCCCAAGATAATCTAAGGACACCTAAAATCCAAAGCTTGGGGATGCCCCGGAAGGCATCCCCTCTTTCGTCTACTTCTATCGGTAACTTTACTTGGAGCTATATTTTCTTTCTCATAATAGATTCATAAGGTAATTTAATTTTCTTTCTGCTGATGTTACTATGATGTCATGCTGACGCAATAAACCTTTCTGTTAATTTATTTAATTCCGGAAAATGTTTAAAACTTTGAAAATTCATAGAAATTAAACCGTAACTCGGATGAAAATGTTTTCTACATGAAAGTTGTTCAGAAAAATCCAACGAATCCTAATATGCGGTCCATTCATCTGTCACATGCCCCTAGCATGCTGAACATGGAACATTCCCCTCCATTCATCTGTCTGACACAGGTCCGGAACAGGGAAAACATTCCCGGTTGTTTTCCCCCTTCACCTTTATCGTGTAGCCATACGTTAGGTCACACCCCGACACAACATATTGCCATGTAATGCTTAGTGATGCATCTGTTTGCTGTGTATTTACTGTTTCTTCCCCCTCTTCTCTCTGGTAGACCCCGAGACCGATGCCGCCCCTATGATCGACTACGTCGACGATACTTCTTTTTCAGCAGAGCTTCCAGGCAAGCAAACCCCCCCCCTTGAGCATTCCGATATCGCCAATTTCTTTCCCTCTCATGCTTGCATTAGAACTGCTACTACTTTCTGTATAATCCTACTCTGATGCATAGCCTGTTTTTGTTACCTGCTTTCATACTTACCTGCTTATTCTAAACTGCTTAGTATAGGTTGGTTAGAGATCCATTAGTGACCCCCACCTTGTCCCAGTTGCCCCGCTTTATGTTCGATGACTCGATCAACGTGATCGACGTCCAGGCCCCAACACAGCACATCACCCCCCTAGTTGTACGACTCTGCAGAGTTACCATCGAGTGCCAAGGGTGGAACCTCTTACATCACTCCCGATGAGACCTCTGTAGTGTAGCTATTAGGTCGTGGTCATCGAGGGTGATTTCCTCCTTAACCACTTCCGATACGGCTCTGTCATGAAACCCCTCAAGTGTGAACCTCGAGGGTGGATCCTCTTACGTTCACCTTGATGATTACATCGAGTGGAATTCATCGGGCGTGATTCCTCGGGTTTTCCCCTTGATGTTTGGACACATGGATACTTGGACTTTACAACTGTTACTTGGAAAGGCGGGTCGACCCTGAGGGCTACCCGCGAGTGATGTGGAGACGGGTTGACCAGGAAGGTGCCTGCGAGATACTTACGAGGCGTGGCCGGGCATTCTTAGCCCTTGTCGCAAGTACTCGAGACGGGGCGAGGGGGTCACATCTTTCGTGAGTCTCTGCTCATGACCACACTACCAACACACTAACGGTTTGGATATTTGATCCGAGGGGCCTTTGGCCTGATAGCACTAACCATCACGTGGGCATTGTATGGGCGTTCTACGTTGTATGCATTAGCCGAAGCCTAATAGACGTCATGGGATTGAGCGGCGCGCACCGGGTTGGACTGGTAAGCACCTGCCTTTTTAAGGAGGTAGCTAGGTCTGCTCACCGGCTGCCCACGCAACGTGCATGAGTTCCCGGGGCGATGGCCCAAGACCCCTGGGGGCATAGGTTTAGTCCGCCGTGTTGACCTCTCTACAGAGCCTAGGTCGGGTTGCGGCATATTGTTTGGCCGAGGCCGGGCATGACCCATGAAAGTGTGTCCGGCCGGAGTTAATCGAGCGTGGTGGGTAAGTTGGTCACCCCTGCAGGGAAGAAAACATCTATCGATAGCCTGTCCTACGGTAACGGACACTTGGAGTTGTATCCCGATCGATACAACTAGAACTGGATACTTGAGCTGATAACTGGATAGTATGGCTCTGGGATTTCTTTCTCGCAGGGAGTCAAGAAAGGATCTCTGGCCGAGGTTGATAACACTACTACTACTTTACATTTTGTTGATCTGTACTCTTCTATATGCTGCAAGATGCTTGAAGATGCTAGTCTTCGATAGGCTAGGCTTTCCCCTTCTCTTCTGGCATTCTGCAGTACAGTCCACAGATAAAACTCTTTCATTTGATACCAATGCATATTTAGTTTAGATCTGATGTAAGTCTTTGCGAGTACTTTGGATGAGTACTCACGGTTGCTTTGCTACCTCTTTTCCCCCTATACCTGATTGTTGCAACCAGATGGCGGATCGCAGGAGCCAGACGACACCACTGATGACTACTTCTACCTCGAGGGTGCCTACTACTACATGATGGCCGCTAATGACCTGAAGTAGTTAGGAGGCTCCCAGGCAGGAGGCCTTGCCTTTTTGATCAATGTTGCTTTTGTGCTAGCCTTCTTAAGGCACAACTTGTCTAACTTATGTCTGTACTCAGATATTGTTGCTTCCGCTGACTCTTGTGTATTCGAGCTTATGTATTCGAGCCCTCGAGGCCCCTAGCTTGTAATATAAAGCTTGTATTATTTTAATTTGTGTCTAGAGTTGTGTTGTGATATCTTTTCGTGAGTCCTTGATCTTGATCGTATACATCAGCGTGTATGATTAGTGTACGATTGAATCGAGGGCGTCACAAGTTGGTATCAGAGCCGACTGCCTGTAGGAATCCCCTTTCCAACTCCTTGGCCGAAGTTGAGTCTAGTCACTGAAAAACTTTTACTAACATGGTTGTGTGTCTTACGGGCCCACGTCGCCATTTGGGTGGTATTAGGATCTTTTATTCCTCGTCTATACTCTAGGACTCTGATCTCTCTTCCATTCGAGTTAAACAGATTTACTAACTCTAACATTAGGATCCCGTGACCACATTCACCCCAAAGTTGGATAAGCCATAGTTATTCCTTAGAATAGTATTTTGAGTAATACACACACTGTCGTGTTGACTACTAAGTGGTATCCATCGTACCTCTTTATTTATGCATGTTTCATCATGAATGATCCGTGTCTTTGCAAATGCTCAATGCTGAACTACCCCTTGTTACATGTTAGCAGGATGGTTAGACTCGCTGGTCGTGGCCGTGGTGGCCACGCTCCACCACCGCCTGAATTCATGGCCGGAATGATGCAACAGTTTGAGCTGAATCGCCAGTTCATGGAAGGAATGATGGCTCAGTTTCCTCGTCCGAACATGAATCAACAGCCAACCCCAGTAACTCTGCAGGACTTCTTGCGCCTCAACCCAACTATCTACCACAGCTCAACTCAACCCCTTGATGCTGATGACTGGCTCCATGACATCACGCATGAAATGGAGTCTGCTAGTGTGGCCTCTGCTAGCTATGTCACCTTTGCATCTTTCTTTCTGAAGGGTCCCGCTACTCAATGGTGGGACAACCACAGGCGTACCCTTCCTACTAGAACGGTCATCACTTTGCCGGATTTCCAAGCTGCCTTCCGTGCCCGCTTCATTCCTCAGGGAATCATGGACAGGAAGAAGCGAGATTTCCGCAACCTCACCCAAGGCAACAAGACTATAGATCCTTATCAGCGGGAATTTCTGGACTTGTCATGTTATGCTGAAGAAGACATTTCAACTGATGCTCGTAAGCAAGAGAAGTTTCGTGATGGACTTCACCCTGATATCAAGCTAGCACTGCTCATTAACGACTTTGCCGACTTTGCCATCTTGGTGAACAAGGCTATTCAGGTTGAGACTGGTCTTCAGGAACACCAGGGATCCCTTAGGCGCAGCCGTGACGCTAGCTCATCTTTGGGCCCGTCAGCGCAGAAGCGTCGGATATGGATTCCCCACAACATGTATCGTCCAACTGCACCTGCACCAAGACAGTCCTATGCCGCACCTCATCTGCCTCCTCCACCGCAGAGGCAGCCTCTTCGAGCTGTACCACCCCAAGCTCCTGCTACCAATCCCAATGATGGTCTGTGCTTCAGATGTGGCCATCCAGGTCACCTTGCCAAAGAGTGCAATCAAAAAAGGAACCAGCTGGCTCTGCCTTCAACTGGCCGTAACAATCATCCCCATAACAACAATGCCAGACCTTATGGTCATGGTCAGGCTAATCATGTTGATCTAAATGAAGCTCAAGACCAGCCCACCACTATGATGGGTACTCTTCTCGTAAATTTAGTACCGGCTTCTGTTTTATTCGATTCAGGAGCATCACATTCATTCATGTCAAAAAAATTCTTATGCACACGACATCCGATGCGAGCCCATGAACACTCCGATAGTGGTACGCACCCCTGCGGGTCAGTGTCGAATTACCATGATTGGTCGCGATATTCCCGTTGAAATTGAAGGGTTGGAATTTCATGTTTCTCCCATTATTCTGGAGTCTTCCAATATTGACCTCATTCTAGGAATGGAATGGTTGAAAGCACATACTGCCTCTATCGTCTGTGCCACCAAAGTCGTTCATCTCCTACATCCTTCTGATGAAATAGTAAGCTACCATGCTCAGATCATTCAAAACACTGAAGCACGACTTTATGCTTTGAATGCGTTGAACGCAGCACCTCTTGAGGGAATTGAAAAGATTCTAGTTGTTCACGACTTACTAGATGTCTTTTTAGAAGAACTTCCAGGAATACCCCCTGCCCGGGCTGTCGAGTTTGTCATCAACTTGAAACCAGGCAACGTTCCTATCACCAAGCGACCCTACAAGATGCCACTGATATGTCTCCGTCGTATCTACTTTTCCAAACACTTTTGCCCTTGTTTTGGACTCTAACTTGCATGATTTGAATGGAACTAATCCGGACTGATGCTGTTTTCAGCAGAATTGCCATGGTGTTATTTATGTGCAGAAACAAAAGTTCTCGGAATGACCTGAAACTCCATGGAGATTATTTTTGGAAATAATAAAAATACTGGCAAAGAATCAAGGCCAGGGGGCCCACACCCTAGCCACGAGGGTGGGGGCGCGCCCCCCTACCTCGTGGGCCCCCTGGAGCTCCACCGACCTCAACCCCAACTCCATATATTCGTGTTCGGGGAGAAACAAATTAGGGAGAAGGATTCATCATGTTTTACGATACGGAGCCGCCGCCAAGCCCTAAACTCTCTCGGGAGGGCTGATCTGCAGCCCCGTCCGGGGTTCCGGAGAGGGGAATCCGTCGCCATCGTCATCATCAACCTTTCTCCATCACCAATTTCATGATGCTCACCGCCGTGCGTGAGTAATTCCATCGTAGGCTTGCTGGACGGTGATGGGTTGGATGAGATTTATCATGTAATCGAGTTAGTTTTGTTAGGGTTTGATCCCTAGTATCCACTATGTTCTGAGATTGATGTTGCTACGACTTTGCTATGCTTAATGCTTGTCACTAGGGCCCGAGTGCCATGATTTCAGATCTGAACCTATTATGTTTTCATGAATATATGTGAGTTCTTGATCCTATCTTGCAAGTCTATATGTGTTATGATCCGGCAACCCCGAAGTGACAATAATCGGGACCACTCCCGGTGATGACCGTAGTTTGAGGAGTTAATGTATTCACTATGTGTTAATGCTTTGGTCTGGTACTCTATTAAAAGGAGGCCTTAATATCCCTTAGTTTCCAATAGGACCCCGCTGCCACGGGAGGGTAGGACAAAAGATGTCATGCAAGTTCTTTTCCATAAGCATGTATGACTATATTCGGAATACATGCCTACATTACATTGATGAATTGGAGCTAGTTCTGTGTCACCTTATGTTATCACTGTTACATGATGAACCACATCCGGCATAATTCTCCATCACCGATCTAATGCCTACGAGCTTTTCACATATTGTTCTTCGCTTATTTACTTTTCTGTTGCTATTGTTACGATCACTATAGAACACCAAAAATATTACTTTTGCTACCATTACCTTTTACCACCGTTACCACTACTATCATATTACTTTGCTACTAAATACTTTCCTGCAGATATTAAGTTTCCAGGTGTGGTTGAATTGACAACTCAGCTGCTAATACTTGAGAATATTCTTTGGCTCCCCTTGTGTCGAATCAATAAATTTGGGTTGAATACTCTACCCTCGAAAACTGTTGCGATCCCCTACACTTGTGGGTTATCAGCCACCTCATGAGCTCCTTGAACTGAAGGAGGAAATCGACAAATCTCTTCGCAAGGGTTTCATTCGTCCAAGTTTCTCTGCTTGGGGAGCACCTTCTCTCTTCATTAAGAAGAAGGACGGAACAAACCGTTTGGTCCAAGACTACCATCCTATCAACCAAGCTACAATTCAGAACAAATATCCCCTTGCACGGATCAATGAGCTGTATGATCAACTGCTGGTTCATCGATATTCTCTAAACTCGACTTGAGGTTGGGTTACCACCAGATCCGTGTTCGTGAAGAGGATAATCCATAGACCGCATTCGTGACTCATTATGGTTCTTACGAGTACACCGTCATGTCTTTTGGCTTGACCAATGCTCTAGCCACATTCTCTCGTCTGATGAACTACATATTCATGGATTACCTCGACAAGTTCGTCGTAGTCTATCTAGATGATATCCTCATATATTCGAAGAACAAAGAAGAACATGCTGAACATCTTCGACTTGTTCTAGAGAAGCTTCGAGAACATCAACTTTATGCCAAGTATTCCAAGTGCAAATTCTGGTTACCCGAAGTCACCTACCTTGGTCATGTCATCTCCAAGGATGGTATTGCCGTCAACCCAGAGCGAGTTCAGGCTATTCCTGATTGGACCCCTCCGAAGACTGTCAAGCAAGTCAGAAGCTTTCTCGGACTTGCTAGTTATTGCCACCGTTTCATCGAGAACTTCTCCAAGATTGCCAAGCCCCTGACTAATCTGCTACACGAAGGCATTAAGTTTGATTGGACTGATAAGTGTCAAGAAAGTTTCCAGGCACTTGTAACACCCACGATGCGGCTATATCTCCCACGTGTCAGAGCACGACTTAGAGGCATAACCGCATGGTAGGCATGTCGCAAGAGGGGTAATCTTTACACATCCCATGTACTGAATAAGAAAGGGATAGAGAGTTAGCTTACAATCGCCACTTCACACAAATACAAGTTAAACATATATCATCCAGAATATAGTCAAGGTCCGACTACGGAACCAAAATAAAGAAAGACCACCCCAAATGCTAGATCCCCGATCGACCCCAACTGGGCTCCGCTATTGATCAACTGGAAACAAAACAACACAACAAACACGATCTTCATCGAGCTCCCGCTTGAGCTCGGTTGCGTCACCTGCACTGGTATCATCGGCACCTGCAACTGTTTGGAAGTATCTGTGAGCCACGAGGACTCAGCAATCACACACCCGTGAGATCAAGACTATTTAAGCTTATGGCTAGGGAAAAGGTAGTGAGGTGGAGCAGCAGCAAGCACTAAGCATATATGGTGGCTAACGTACGCAAATAAGAGCGAGAAGAGAAGCAAAGCAACGGTCGTGAACTAGAAGTGACCAAGAAGTGATCCTGAAACTACTTACGTTCAAGCATAACACAAGAACCGTGTTCACTTCCCGGACTCTGCCGAGAAGAGACCATCATGGCTACCCACGCGGTTGATTCATTTTAATTAAGTTAAGTTTCAAGTTCTCTACAACCGGACATTAACAAATTCCCATCTGCCCATAACCGCGGGCACGACCTTCGGAAGTTCAAAACCCTGCAGGGGTGTCCCAACTTAGCCCATCATAAGCTCTCACGGTCAACGAAGGATATTCCTTCTCACAAGAAGACCCGATCAGACTCGGAATCCCGGTTACAAGACATTTCGACAATGGTAAAACAAGACCAGCAAGACGACCCACTGTGCCGACAAATCCTGATAGGAGCTGCACATATCTCGTTCTTAGGGCACACCGGATGAGTGCTCCGTACAACTAAAACCAAACCTTGAGTTTCCCCGAGGTGGCGCTGCAAAGGACTCTAGTTCGGACCAACACTTAGACAAGCACTGGCCCGGGGGGGCTTAAAATAAAGATGACCCTCGGGAGCGCGACTCCCAAGGGAAAAGTAGGTGGTGGTGAGGCAAATGGTAAAACCAAGGTTGGGCCTTGCTGGAGGAGTTTTATTCCAAGCGAACTGTCAAGGGGTCCCCATAACACCCAACCGTGTAAGGAACGCAAAATCAAGGAACATAACACCGGTATGAGGGAAACTAGGTCGGCAAGAGTGGAACAAAACACCAGGCATAAGGCCGAGCCTTCCACCCTTTACCAAGTATATAGATGCATTAAAGTAAATAAGATATAATAATGGTATCCCAAAATATCCATGTTCTAACAAGGAACAAACTTCATCTTCACTTGCAACTAATAACGCTATAAGAGGGGCTGAGCAAAACCGGTAACATAACCAAACAACGGTTTGCTAGGAAAGGTGGGTTAGAGGCTTGACATGGCAATATGGGAGGCATGATATAGCAAGTGGTAGGTATCACGGCATAGCAATAGAGCGAACAACTAGCAAGCAAATATAGAAGTAATTTCGAGGGTATGGTCATCTTGCCTGAGATCCCGCAAGGAAGAAGAACGAGTCCATGAAGAAGACAAACTGACGAAGTCGTACGAATCCTCACAACTTCGGAACGAAACCGAAGCTAACGTGAGAAGCAACCCGGAAAGAAGCAAACAACATAGTAAACAACCATCACATAACATGGCATGATGCACAACCAAGTATGATGCATGTCCGGTTTAAATAAGCATGGCATGGCAATATGCACAAACAATACTACAAATTAAGTGGAGCTCAATATGCAACGAGTTGCATATTGACGAAACGCCACGTGACTTATTTAGTTCTCTCTAGCTTATGTACTCAACAATATTAAATGTTGGTTAGCATGGCAAGAGGTGAAGCAAATGAAAACTACCTATCTAGGCAAGTTTAAATGAGGCCGGAACAACAAACAACAAATCCGGAAACTCCTCATGTGCATATATTAGGTTTGGTACTGTTCTGCCCTAAACCATATTTTAGAGTTGTTAAACATGCAAAGTAAAGCCACCATGTTAAACTAGGCATTTTTCTACCCCATTTACATATAAAGTTTATTAAGTTTGGAGTTACGGTTATTAAGTTATGAAATAACCCATTTTAACAAGTTATTTAAGAAAATTTAAACAAACAACATTTTAAACATTTTAAACATGCTTGGAAGTTGGATATAATGAAACTAGACAAGATTCTAAGCATTTTTCATATATAAAGTTTTTACATGTGATGCATAGTTTGTGAGATATTAAATGTATGAACATGAGGGGTTTTGTGTAAAACTGCTGTCTCAGGATTAATAGGCAAAATCGCAGATCTGAAAAAAATACTACACTGGGCCGAAACTGTCTGGCCCAACAGAGGAAAAAAATAGAGGAGGGGTGCTGGGGTGTGGCCTTACCCATGGGCCAGACCCAGTTGGAGGAAGAAGCATGCCGGGCGCTGTTGGACCCTGGGCGTCGCGATCAACGAGGGGGCGAGCGGGAAGCAGAGACAGGTTCAGGGCGCAGCGGTTGCCAGCGATGAGAACGACGGCATGGTGGGAAGCAGCTCCGGCGAGGTCAGGGACTGGCGGAGGCGGGCGGATCCAGGAGGTCTTGACGACGAGGAGCCGGTTCCCGGCAGTTGGAGCGCGGGACGGCACGATGAACAGCAACGGGCGGTGGAGCTTGAACCTGTGCGGTCATGGCAACGAGCGGGAGGCCGTAGGCACAAGGAAGGGGTGTGGAGCATCAGATCCGAAGCAGGGAACGGTAGGAGGTCGGATTCGTCGCTGCTCGTTGAATCTTGCCAGAGATGGTGGCGGAGTAAGGACAAGGCTGCTGCGGTGTTGCTCCTCGAGGTGCTCCCATGGCTGTCCTCCTACACAGGAGAGAGATAGAGAGAGCTCTGAGAGAAGAACGGGATAGGGGAAGAAGAAGGAAGAGCAGGGGCACGGATGACCTGCGAGGGGCGGCACCGCTGGGGCTAACGGCGAGGACGGCAGGGCGGAGCAGGGGCTTGCGGGGGCTCGGGCTCCTCTCGATGGAGCTCGGGAATGAGGGTCGCAACCACGCGGGGAGCGGTGGGGTGCGGGCGTCTCGGGCCCAGATTGGGGCCCGGGCGGGCCTGGCGCGGGCCTGCGGTGGCGGGGAGGAGTGGGAGACGTGGCAGGGATAGGTGGAGGGCCCTTGTTGGCTGGAGCGGCGCGCAGGTGGCGACTTGGCCAATGGTTGAGCGCCAAGTGGCATGGAGGAGGTGGGGGTCGCCAAAAAATGAGGAGGGGGGGTTGGCTGTGGCTGGAGGCGCCGGATCCGAGGAGAAGGGGTCTAGGGGGTAGGGAAAAACTAGGGTAGCCAATATTTGGAAGGAAGGGGTGTATATATAGGGCAGGTATTAGGTTTAGGGGTGTTTGGGGGGGGCTTTCGGAGCCTCCGATCGCGATCCGACGGCTTCGGACACGAGAAGGGGTAGGTTGGATCTTGTGGGCTGTGCAGAAGGCCTCGGGCTGAGACGAGAGAAGAGAGAGACACGGCGACTGTTTCCGGAGACCGAAAACATCCGACGTTTGACTGGCTATAATGCCGCTATAGTTTAACGGTTGGGCATCAAACAAACTCTGAATGCGATGAAACTTGGCAGTCGGTCTATCTACACTAAAATAAGACCACACGTCAACTTTCATCCCATTCTGAGAACATTTTCCGGCCACTTATAAAATAATATTTCGGACAAGACGCGGGCGCGTGCAAGTGTGTCTGGGCTCAGAATGGGCAACGGAAAGAACGGCGAGACCGGGACAGATGCAAGTTTTTAAAACATGATGATGCAATGCACATGATGACATGGCAAAAATGCAACACGCAAGCAAATTACATGGCAACATCGGCGAATAACTGGAAGACCCCTAGCGCAACGGTCTCGGGGCGTTACAACACTCAAGGACAAGCTGGCATCTGCCCCAGTGCTTGCTCCCCTTGATTCTCGCAAGACTTCGTCATCTATTGCGACGCTTCACGACAAGAATTAGGTTGTGTCCTAATGCAAGAGCGTAGAGTGATTGCTTAGGCCTCCCATCAAGTGCGCCCTCACGAAGAGAACTACCCAGTTCATGACCTTGAGCTTGCTGCGGTTATCTATGCACAGAAGCTATGGCGAAAGTACCTTCTCGGTAATCGTTGCGAGATCTTCACTGATCATTAGAGTCTAAAGTATTTGTTTACTCAGCCAGATCTGAACCTCCGTCAGCATCGATGGATGGAAGCTATTGCTGACTACAACTGCGGTATATCCTATACCCCTGGTAAGGCTAATGTAATGGCCGATGCCCTGAGCCATAAGTCTTATTGCAATAATCACATGGTCTACAAAGCTCAACCCCGCCTTTATGAAGAGCTATGCAAGCTGAACCTTCAACTAGTTCCATAGGGTTCTCTGAATAACCTTGTCTTGGAACCAACTCTTCTGAAAGCAATCACGTTTGCTCAAGCCAAAGATGCTCATGTTGATCTGATGAAAAAGGATCTTGCCTTAGAGAAATCCAGAGATTTCTCACTTGGTGAAGATGGAACCTTGTACTTCAGAGATCGCATTGTAGTACCCCAGTTCGAGCTTATGATAGAGAAGGTGATGAAAGAAGCGCATGACACCCCTCTCTCTATTCATCCAAGAAGTACCAAGATGTACTTAGACATTCGTCAGAAGTATTGGTGGTCCAAGATGAAGCAAGATATTGCTCGATATATCGAAGAATGTGACGTTTGTCGTCGCGTCAAAGCAGAACATCAGAAACCGGTTGGACTTCTACAACCACTTCCAATTCCTGAATGGAAATGGGGTAAGATTCAGATGGACTTTGTCACTGGCCTTCCCAAGCCTCAGAAGGGTAATGATGCTATCTTTGTCATCATCGACCAATTCTCGAAAGTTGCTCACTTTCTGCCAGTCAAGGAGACTATCACTGCTAGTCAATTAGCAAACTTGTATATCTCCAGAATTGTGTCACTCCACGGCATTCCGAAGGAGATCAGTTCAGACCGCGATAGTATATTCACTTCGAAGTTCTGGGATAGTTTCCAAGAGGCAATGGGAACTCATATTACCTGGAGCACTGCTTATCATCCCCAATCCCAAGGCCAAGTTGAGCGAGTCAATCAAATTCTTGAAGACATGCTTCGGGCTTGTGTTATTTCTTTCGACAAAAAGTGGGAAGAATCTCTCCCTTATGCGGAGTTCTCTTATAACAACAGCTATCAAGCCAACTTGAAGATGGCACCCTTTGATGTTTCAAACCTTCCTCCCGTCGCCATCGTCATCATCAACCTTCCTCCATCACCAATTTCATGATGCTCACCGCCGTGCATGAGTAATTCCATCGTAGGCTTGCTGGACGGTGATGGGTTGGATGAGATTTATCATGTAATCGAGTTAGTTTTGTTAGGGTTTGATCCCTAGTATCCACTATGTTCTGAGATTGATGTTGCTATGACTTTGCTATGCTTAATGCTTGTCATTAGGGCCCGAGTGCTATGATTTTAGATATGAACCTATTATGTTTTCATGAATATATGTGAGTTCTTGATCCTATCTTGCAAGTCTATATTCACCTACTATGTGTTATGATCAGGCAACCCCAAAGTGACAATAATCGGGACCACTCCCGGTGATGACCGTAGTTTGAGGAGTTCATGTATTCACTATGTGTTAATGCTTTGGTCCGGTACTCTATTAAAAGGAGGCCTTAATATCCCTTAGTTTCCAATAGGACCCCACTGCCACGGGAGGTAGGACAAAAGATGTCATGCAAGTTCTTTTCCATAAGCACGTATGACTATATTCGGAATACATGCCTACATTACATTGATGAATTGGAGCTAGTTCTGTGTCACCCTATGTTATGACTGGTACATGATGAACCATATCCGGCATAATTCTCCATCACCGATCCAATGCCTACGAGCTTTTCACATATTGTTCTTCGCTTATTTACTTTTCTATTGCTATTATTACGATCACTATAAAACACCAAAAATATTACTTTTGCTACCATTACCTTTTACCACTACTATCATATTACTTTGCTACTAAATACTTTCCTACAGATATTAAGTTTCCAGGTGTGGTTGAATTGACAACTCAGCTGCTAATACTTGAGAATATTCTTTGGCTCCCCTTGTGTCGAATCAATAAATTTGGGTTGAATACTCTACCCTCGAAAACTGTTGCGATCCCCTATACTTGTGGGTTATCAATACTATTTTCTAGTGCCGTTGCTGGGAAGCATAGCTCTATTCTTTGAGTCACTTGGGATTTATATCTGCTGGTCACTATGAAGAACTTGAAAGACACGAAAACAAAAATTTATCCCTCAACTACGAGGGGAGGTAAGGAACTGCCATCTAGCTCTGCACTTGATTCACCTTCTGTTTTGAGTAAGCTTGCGACACCTAAACCTGCTTCTGCTATTAATTCTGATATCTCACATATTATTGATGATGCCACTTCTGCTATGCATGATACTTATGATGAAACTACTTCTATGCTTGATACTACTGTGCCACTTGGTGAATTTCTTGATGAACAACTTGCTAGGGCTAGAGAGAATGAAATTATTGAAACTGATAATATTGATGAAAGTGATGATGAAGGCTCTCCTAATAAATATGAATTACCTGTTGTGCCTGAGGGCTATGTTATGGATGAAGAAACTAAAAGAGACTTTCTTGCATGCAATTATAGAAGTGATCTTAAGAAATTATTATCTAAGCTTAAACAAAAAACTCTGAATGCTAGAATGAAATATGATCCTGCTTATGCTACTTCACCTATCTTTGTTACTGATAAGGATTATGAATTCTCTATTGATCCTGATATAATTACTTTGGTTGAATCTGATCCTTTTTATGGCTATGAATCTAAAACTGTTGTGGCACATCTTACTAAATTAAGATATAGCCACCCTGTTCACTAATGATGAGAGAACTCGCTACTTTTATATCCTTCAAATATTTCTGTTCTCATTAAAGGGTGATGCTAAGATATGGTTTAATTCTCTTGATCCTGGTTGTGTGCGTAGTCCCAAGATATGATTTATTACTTCTCTGCTAAATATTTCCCTGCTCATAAGAAACAAGCTGCCTTAAGGGATATATATAATTTTGTGCAAATTAAAGAAGAGAGTCTTCCACAAGCTTGGGGGAGGCTTCTCCAATTACTTAATGCTTTGCCTGATCATCCTCTTAAGAAAAATGAAATACTTGATATCTTTTATAATGGACTAACCGATGCTTCCAGAGACCACCTGGATAGTTGTGCTGGTTCTGTTTTCAGGGAAAGAACACTGGATGAAGCTGAAATTCTATTGAATAATATGTTGACAAATGAAAATAATTGGACACTTCCTGAGCCAGCTCCTGAGCCAACTCCTGAGCCTATTCCTAAACCAACTCCGAAGAAAAGGGGTGTTCTATTTCTCAGTCCTGAAGATATGCAAGAGGCAAAGAAATCCATGAAAGAAAAGGGTATTAAAGCTGAAGATGTTAAGAATTTACCTCCTATTGAAGAAATACATGGTCTTAATTTACCGCCCGTTGAAGAAATATATGGTTTTAATCCATCACCTATTGTAGAAACACATGGTCTTGATAACCCGACACAGGTAGTAAAGGTAAATTCTCTCTATAGATATGATAAAGCTGAAATCCCTCCTACTAAGTTTGCTAGCCAATGTTTGGATGAGTTTGATAACTTTATGGTTAAGCAAGAAGAGTTCAATGCTTATTTTGGTAGAGAAGAACAAAATGCTTATATGATTGAACACTTGGGTGATTGTATGTCTAGAGTTAAAGGTGAACTTCAACTCATTAGTAAACATGCTTCTATGGTTACCACTCAAGTAGAACAAGTACTTAAAGCTCAGAATGATTTGCTCAATGAATTAAATAGTAAGAAAAATGATAATGTTGTTAGAGTTATGACTAGAGGTGGTAAAATGACCCAGGAACCTTTGTATCCTGAGGGCCATCCTAAGAGAATTGAGCAAGATTCTCACAGAAATGATATTGATGCACCTAGTCCTTCCAAGAGGAAGAAAAAGAAAAATGATAGGACTTTGCATGCTTCTAGTGAACCTGTTATTGACACCCCTGAGAATCCCAATGATATCTCTATTTCTGATGCTGAAACACAATCTGGTAATGAGCATGAACCTAGTGATAATGTTAATAATGATGTTCATGTTGATGCTCAACCTAGTAATGCCAATGATGTAGAGATTGAACCTGCTGTTGATCTTGATAACCCACAACCAAAGAATCAACATTATGATAAGAGAGACTTTGTTGCTAGGGAACACAGTAAGGAAAGAGAGCCTTAGGTTCAGAAACCCATGCCTTTTCCTCCTAAGCCATCCAATAAAAAGGATGATGAGGATTTTGAGCGCTTTGCTGAAATGATTAGACCCATCTTTTTGCGTATGCGTTTGAGTGATATGCTTAAAATGAATCCTTATGCTAAGTACATGAAAGATATTGTTACTAATAAAAGAAAGATATCGGAAGCTGAAATTTCCACCATGTTTTCTAATTATACTTTTAAAGGTGGAATACCTAAGAATTTAGGAGATCCTGGAGTACCAACTATACCATGCTCCATTAAAAGAAACTATGTTAAAACTGCTTTATATGATCTTGGAGCCGGTGTTAGTGTTATGCCTCTCTCTTTATATCGTAGACTTGAATTGAATAAGTTGACACCTACTGAAATATCTTTGCAAATGGCTGATAAATCAACTGCTATACCTGTCGGTATTTGTGAGGATGTGCCTGTTGTGGTTGCAAACGTTACTATTTTAACGGACTTTGTTATTCTTGACATTCCCGACGACGATAGTATGTCTATTATTCTTGGAAGACCTTTTTTGAATACTGCAGGGGCTGTTATTGATTGCAACAAAGGCAATGCCACTTTTCATGTTAATGGTAATGAGCATACGGTACACTTTCCGAGGAAACAACCTCAAGTTCATAGTATAAACTCTATTGGAAAAATTCCATCGATTATTTTTGGAGGTTTTGAATTTCCTCTTCCTACTGTCAAGAAGAAATATGATATTCTTATTGTTGGGGATG
Source organism: Triticum dicoccoides (assembly GCF_002162155.2). NCBI lineage: Eukaryota > Viridiplantae > Streptophyta > Magnoliopsida > Poales > Poaceae > Triticum > Triticum dicoccoides. Next base: position 376,493,296 of record NC_041384.1, read on the forward strand.
TGCATATCCCCGTTGAGGTAATCTAGTGTTATTCAAAAATTCTCCAGTTCCATGTTATTCGGAATGAGTTTGTTAACAAGACCTGATTAACCTTGTTAGTGGATTCCTTTTGATGAGCATGAGATGGATGAATTTAGAAAACACAACTCTCTGTACCCTATTTTTACTTTCTGTTATTTATATTAAATAAAGCAACAAAATTACTAATTTCTATCTGTTCTCTGAATTATCCATGCAATAAAAAAATACCCCGAAAATAAAAGTTCTCCAAATGCCCTGAAATTTAAATATGATTTTTTCTAGAATATTTCAGAATATCTGGCACTGAGAACACAGCAGGGGGAGCAAGCACCTGGGCACGAGGGTCCAAGGCGCACCCACCCCCCTGGGCGCCCCTGCCTTGTGGGCCCACGGTGGCTCCCCTCCACTTATTCCTGCACCCACACACTTCTTCTTCCTCCCAAAAAATCACCAGCCAGCTCAAGCACGAGTTCTAGCTCATTTTGCTGCAATTTTCGATCTCCTTGCTCAAAGTACCTCTCACAAAACTGCTTTGGGGGGATTGTTCCTTGGTATGTAACTCCTCCATTAGTCCAATTAGTTTTTGTTCTAGTGCTTTATTCATTGCAAATTTGTGCTGCCTAGGTGACCATGTTCTTGAGCTTGCACGTCAAATTTATATGGCTCCAAGTAGTTCTAATGCATGATATAGGCTCTAGGCACTTGTAGGAGTAGTTGCTATCAATTTTGTTGAGTTTGGTTTACTTTTATTTGAAGTTACTAAAAAATTCAGAACTTTTTAGAAAATAATGAAGAGATTTTTGAGGGGCTCATCGAGCCGAAGGTCGAAGGAAAAGCAAAATGAAGAAGCAGAGATGCCCAAATATAATCTGCCTCGCACCGCGGAGGTTCAGCCGTGTGAATGGACTTCCAATGATTTCTTGAGAGTAGCCGGGATTTATGATGATTTTTATGAATTGGCTAAGAATGCAGGCCTCACCAACTTTCTCCGCGACCAACGCGAACAGTATCTCTTACTCACTAATACTTTTGTGCAAAACTTCTACTATTATCCTAAGGAATCACCTCCTCCAGTAGAGTTTCATTTATATGATGTGGTTAAGAAGATGCCACTATATGAGTTTTACAGGGTTTGCAAAATACCTTTCGAGGGTAGCTTAGAGGAACCACATCGTAGAGATGTGGACGGGTTTATTGACACTATTACTGTAGGGGAAACTAGGAAGGTTTCCGATGCAAGAATCACTAGCATACATTTTCCTGTTTTACGCTACTTTGCAATATTTGCTAGTCGTTGCTTAATTGGTCGCGGAAACTGTGGAAACCTTAGTGTTCCCGATATTATTATTTTGTTCCATGGTTTATTCCGTGACGACTCTATTAGTATGGGCGGTATTATTGCAAAACGGTTAAGTCTGAATCGTACAAAGGGCCCCATATTTGGAGGTGTCTATGCTTCACGCCTTGCTGCATACTATAACATACATGTTAGGCACTATGAAAAAGAAGAAAAATTGCTGCCTAATGTTTATTTAGATTATAAGAGTATGGTAGCGCATGATTTTATTGTAAAGAATAGGGAAAGGGAGCTTAAATACAAATTGTTCTTTGATAAACATCATCCTGAGACTATTACCCTGCCTGCTCCTTCCTTGTTTGATTTGTCTGCAGGCAAGTACCTTTTTCCTTTGGAGGCCATTCACGCCTACTGGAACCCTACATCAGCTACAGAAACAGAGCCAGAACCACAATTTGATCCTCCACGACAGTCTGATTACCGGTGGGATCCGGAGATGATTGCCAACCAGTGGCAATCAGGGGCTGCTGCATCTCAGTACGACCCCAACTACAACTTTGGATATCCGCCAGGCCATCCATGGCAATAAACCCACTTAGGCCAAAAGCCTAAGCTTGGGGGAGTACGTATTTCTCACTAACATTACATTCATATTCACACACTCATTGCTAGATGTCGGTGCTCATACTCTTTCACTGTAATATCCATGCTAGTTTATTTCTTTTTTATGCTTTCTTCTTGTGTGTTTGATAAACGTTACGAAAAACAAAAAAAATTAGTAGTTGCTTTTAGCTATTTTATTTTTCTTGCTGTAGTAGTAATAACTAAAAAGAAAACTCAAAAAGATTTCCCTTTCTTATTTTGCTTGTTGGGAGCTTTCCCGTGTAAATAGTTTTATTTCTTTTCTTTTCTTTGAGGGTCGATAGGAGAAGACCATGATTAAATTGTTGAAGTGACTACTATTTGCATTATTGTTGATTTAACCAGGAGTCCATATTGCCTTGTCTTCTCCTGTTTATTGAATGCTTGCAGATTCCAGCTTAGTCCAATGCACGTGCACTGTTATTATTATTCACATCATTCGGTCATGCAAGTGAAAGGCAATTATGACGATATATGATGGACTGATTGCGATGGGAGAAGCTGGTATGAACTCGACCTCTCTTGTTTTTGTAAATATGATTAGTTCATCGTTCCTGATTCAGCCTATTATGAATAAACATGTTTGCAATGAAAATTAGGGATTATAGTTGCTTATGCCATGCTTAATTAGCTAGGAGCTTATAATGGTTTACCTTGCGTGCCAACATGCTATTAAAATGGTTGTGATGTCGTATGATAGGGTGGTATCCTCTTTTGAACAATTCGAGTGGCTTGACTTGGCACATGTTCACGCATGTAGTTGAAACAAAATCAACATAGCCTCTACGATATTTATGTCCATGGTGCATTATATCCTACGCATGCTTGCATTCGATGTTGATTAATTTTAATGCATGTTCATGACTGTTGTCGCTCTCTAGCTGGTCGCTTCCCAGTCTTTTTCTAGCCTTCACCTGTACTAAGCGTGTCACACCCTGATTTTCATGCCACAACACTTAAGCTAATAAATCATGATAAAGTGTGGTTTGACAAAAACTTTTGCATTATTTGGCTTTTATTTTTGAGTTGGTTTTCTCTTTGTGTTTTTCAAGTGCTCTTTAAAGTCAACACAACTCCACCTTCTATACCTCATCTCCTTGCCCCAAGATTCTGCCCAATGATCATGCCATGTGTATAGAGAAATACAGTATTTTCTTACAAAAATAATTTGGCCAAAAAGTATTTTCTAAAATTAGTTTTCCAAAACCCCCTGAATTGAGGTTTGCACTGCAAGTACTTGATTTGGGGTGTCAAAATTCTTTCAAAAGGTATATTTGAATCCTATTAGATATAGGACTCCCATAAACCACAAAAATATAATTTTAAAAGTTATTTTCCTATTTTATTTAAAAGCTTTTTCTTAAGGCCAGAAATGGTCTTTAATAGGGAAAATTATTTTATTGTTTCAAAAATATTTGACAAAAATCAGGGAAACTCAGTGGACATATATTCTCCATATATAAGAGTTTCAACACATGGTCATGTTCAAAATATTGGACAAAACCTCCCAAAACCATTTATGCCCATTTCAAGGATTTGAAATATTTCTACAGGAAATATTTTCATAAAAATCCAGGGAAAATCCAGCAAGTCACAAATGCATATTGTGATCACCTTGCAAAGCCTCATATCAATCAAGGTCATTTTGGCTCACCAAAATGCCCCATAACCCTCTCTGACCATAATCAAATTTGAACAACTTTGTACTACCAACTTTCTCTCCTTGATCCAAACTTTTTTAAGAATATTCACATGACCAAATGAGGCTATTACACCAAGTGGTGCATCAAAGGGAAGTGATTTGCTCAACTAGATCTACACAAGTTCATTTCTGCTAATTTCTAGGGTTTGCCAAGGTTACATTAGAAAACTCTTCCAAATGAGCTCATCTTCCTTCCACCTTGTCATTTTGTCATGATAAACACCCCTTCCACGTTTCACAAGAAGGAAATCAGTGCAAGTACCCCAAAACCATATCAAACACCTTCTGCATTTTAACTAAAACCCCTGTTTGGGCCTCTTCCACTAATCCAAATGAGTTCTCCCCTTTACCACACCTCCTCCTAACCTCCCTCTACCTCTGGCATTTAGCACAAGTCAATGCCCATTGATCAAGGGGATGAAACCACCAATTTTCTATTCTGGACAGCCCCATTTCCACTCTTCTCCTTCCTCTCTCTTCACCCACTGGCCACCCAAAGCATCCAAGGCCATAGCCCACTTCTTTACTACACCCTAGAGCCACCAAACACCTTTGGCCGCACCCACATTGCATAGAAAATGGCCATGCCGACCATTTGGGCGCTCTGGAGCGCGCTACAGTGCGCTCCCGCACTGTAGCCGCCCCCTGCCAAGCACCTCCGACCACCTCGGGCCTCCCCAGCATGCCCGACGATGCTCCTCGGCGTCCGCAATACGCTACGGCCTGGTCCCCCTCCTCCTTCTTCCTCCTGCTGGCCCTGCTCGCATGCGTGCCAGCCGCCCGAGAGCTCCAATGAGCAGCCTCACACGCGCGACATCTCTGGCCTTACCCCGCTCTCTCCCTTAGCTCCCCTCGGCGTATTCCACGCCCAGAAACACCCCAGACACAGCGCCAGCTCCTCCCGAGCCCTGTGGCGACGAGTAGGAGCTCGCCGGCGCACGGGTCCACGACACCCCGCCGTTCGCCTATTTAAGGGCCTCCCGAGCTGTCCTCTCCCCACCACTCGCCCTCTGCACCACCAAATCATCCCCCTGCACCCCCAGTTCCTCTCCAGAGCCGCCCGAGCCCGAGATCGAGCTCGAGCTCCGCTGCTTCGGCTCGCCGGAGTTCGCGAGGTACAGGCCGTCCCCGCTGCTTCTAAGCCCCGATCTGGAACCCCCGCACTCCACTGATCCGTTTCCCCATGTTTCCCCTCTCTGTAGCTGCTAGAAACGACCGGAACCACCGCCACCCGAAGCTCCTCCGCCGCGTGACCTCATCGCCGGTGAACCAGGCCACCCCGGTGACCAACTCCACCTCCACCCGAGCGGCGACACGATGCCGAGCCCAGCCGTGCCCTACATCGTCGCCGGTGAGCTCGCCGGCCGTCTGGACTCGTGGTTAGGGATGACAGGCGGGCCCCGCCTGTCAGCCTCTCCCCTTCATCGCCTCTCTCTCTCTCTCTCGCTGACGCCTGGACCCCGCCCGTCAGGTTTAAACCTGGCGCGCACGCGTGCACCAGTGCGCTGGGCCGCCTCTTGGACTGGGCCTGCTGCGCTGCGGCTGTTCTGGCCCAGTTGCACAGTGCTCCTTTTCCTTTTTATTTTCTGTTAGACTTGCAAAAATTCCACAGGATTAAATATTCATCCAAATGCAATAATTCCAACTCCCATATTTTTCTAAAAATCCCACCTATTTAATGGTATAACTTTCACTCATGTCCAAACAACTTTTATGTACTGTTCATATTCAAATTCAAATTTGAATATATTTAAACCCCTCTGAAAATCCATTTCATCTATTCTGCTACTCCAAGTCCAAAACTAGGAATTTTCCCCTTCTTAGTTTTCACCCTAGTATTTAACAAAAATGAGTTGACATTTTTTGAGCACTTTGGTTTTTCTGTTTTATTATTGCCTTATTTTTCTTGTTATTATTTTGCAACGGTAGATTGCGTTGCTGACGAAGGAGTTGGACTAGAAGACTTTGAAGACCCAGAAGACTTTGCTGAGCCAGGCAAGCAGCCCTTTGACCATGTCTATGAAACCCTTTTTTCTATGCATGTCATATAGCACCATATTGTTGTTGCAACGGAATCATGATGAGATGGTAGCCACTTTGGTGGGTTGCCCTCATTTCCTCCTTGTTGATACTTGCATTGTGCATGACCCTACCTTCCTATGAGGGTTATGCAGGTGGGAGTAGATAGGATGCTAAAGTAGATGCTACACAAATGGGACGGGTATATGCATGGTGATGGAGACAAAGTATTTTCAAAAGACTTTTTTTTGAAAGCCCCGTCGGGTGCCACTTATGCCCGAGGGTGATAATGAGATGGGTAACCACTTGATGATGAAGTGGTGTTCTGAGGCAAGTGTGTGTGTTGTTTTCAAAAACGGATTAGATTTAAGATTTGTCGACTGTCCCAACCTTACATGCGCAACCACTCTACCCTTATATGGGAAAATGCATTATTGATTACCTAGGCCGATACTAGCTTGGAGCCTGCATTACTAGTGACGGGAGAGTCGTTGTTGCGCTCTCTCGGGACGGGGTCGTGCCAGGTAGGGCGGCCATGACTGTTTTCACAGGGCACCGGACACACGTTGGTACCCCGTGCTTGTGGTATGTGAAGAATATGGGAGCAAGGCTCCACAATTTTAAGATGTGAAATGTTGGGCATGGGGGTTACTACCAATCAGTGGACTCTATGTTAGTGTCGTCTAGGGAAAGATAGTGATCGGGTGCTTACCCCGGGTACTTGAGGTACCGCGGGTCGTGGATGACACGGAAGTTCCCCGAATCTTGTGGGTAAAGTGTGCAACCTCTGCAGAGTGTAAAACTATTCAAATAGCCGTGTCCACGGTCAAGGACAGTTGGGCGGTGCTGCTTAAACTACGTCCAGAGTTTTACAAACCACGTGTGTGTGTGTGTGTGTTGATAAAACTATTTGGGGTTAAGTCAGATGACTTGACACAATGATGAAGTTGGATTGGTGTCTAACTCTGTTTATGTTGATATCTGTAACTTGTTCATACGGATATCTGTACTCTCATGATGCATACTTTACACGTTGATAGATCATGTCATTGCACTCAAAACTAGCTTTCTACAAACTACCTACTTAGTGCTATATCATTGCATTATTGTGCCTTGTTCCAATCATGGGTTGCTTGCGAGTACATTCAAAGTACTCATTGGCTTGCCACTGGTTATTTAATTGGCCAGGCATGGAAGAACAGGAGTTCGAAGAAGAGTTCTTTGGAAACGAACATGCGAACTAGGACGTTTCCCAGTCAGAATGCATGTAGGGTTAAGGAAGATGGCATGGGTTCTACTTATCGACGAAGATTTCCGCTGTTAAAGTTCATTTGGTATTCAGCCCTTGTGGCTTTATCTATGTAAGACTTGACCATAATGGTCATAATTTGTGTAAGACAATATGTATGGATGTAAGACTCTTGTTATTCAGCTTCTGTGTGTTCAGTGAGCATTGATCTCTGGTATCACTGTACACGTGCATTCGGTGATCACGACTTATGAGTCGGGGTCCCCACAGAGCTGGTATCAGAGCCATCCTGACTGTAGGAAGCCTTAGTTAGCATGGGCGTTAGATAGGATAAAACCCGTTTGCAAGACCCTCTATGCTCCTCTTCTTTGCTGAGATTACCCAAACCTAAGGGATATTTCTCCTTATTGACCTCCCCTATTCAACTTTTGTAGATGGCCGTCGCCCCCTTGAGACTCCTTATGACAGGATTCCCATCACTCCTAAAAGACTGCCTCCAACAATGCCACTATCCCTTGCTGCCCATGTACACCCTGCATGAACTGGAAAATGAAGTGCTCGAGAAGGAGTTCTACGCCAAGGTTTTTGTGCCTACCAAGACCTCACCCCCAGGGTGGTTCTTCATTGGGCCGCCCATGCCAACAAGAGACCTGGCCATTCAGCAAGTGGCATATGAAGCGCTCCTCCGTCTTCGAGACCTCCTTCCAGAAATGAAAGAAGAACATGCCACCCACTACCTACCGGGCAAGAACGGATTTGGAGCCCCAACTCAAGTGATGATTTCCCCAGAAGATGAGGATCCAACTCTCAAGTACCAGATCCGCTTCATCAATGCAGGAGACCACCTTCCACGTCACCTTACCGAAGCATTCCTTAAGGCTCACCTCCTCTCCTGTCTCTCCCACTCCCCCCTCGTCCTCTCCACCTCTCCCCTCTCCTCTCGCTCGATCCCGAGCGCGCCCGCCGCCATGGCTTCGGCCTAGCCACAACCACCGTGCCCACCTCATCGCCCCACTGCGTCTCCAAGGGCCGTTGTCGTCCGCTGCTTCGACTGGTGCGCCTCATTGGAGCTCGGGGCCACCATAACACCCACGACGCCGCCGTCTTCCTCCTCTGCTCCGATGAGCTTCGCCGCCGAAGACGCAGCACCAAGCCCTCCCCAAGCCCACTTGAGCACACCTGCAGGAGCACCGTGAGCATGCACTCCTTTCCCCTCTCTTTCCCGAGCCTTTCCGCCGCCATAGCTCCTCCTCCACGTCGTGCCCGAACGCGGCTCCGCCCGAGCTCGCCGCCGGCGTGGCTCTGGCGACCAAGTGGTCACAAGCCCGTGCGCGCCGTGTTCCCCGCAACGCGTAGCACCTCCCGCACCCGTTAGTTCACGCCTTAGTGCGCTGTTGCTGTGTTGTGTCATGCGCCCGAAAACCACCGCCGCCTCCACTCGTCGCCGGCGCGGTTCCGGTCACCCCCGAGTCCAACCGACCACACCGACGCGACATCGAGCCCGCGTTCGAACGCGACCAGCCGCGGTCGTTTTGGTGTCCCGTAGACGAATCCCGACGCTCGCCAGCGTATGGCGGCTGCGCGTGAGCTCGCCGGAGCTACTCCGGCGGCTCCACTGAGCTGGCACACCTGGGGCCACCCCCTGGGTCACTGCCAGTGGGCCATGGGGCCCCCCTTGACTAGGTTGACCTAGTCAACATGCTGACTAGGCAGCCCAGTGGCACTGACGTGGGGGCCCCAACACGTAATTAAACTAATTAAAACGTTTTTTATAAATAAAACTAATTAATTAACCTAATTAGTCACTGACACGTGGGGCCCACCTGCTAATTAACCATGTTTAATTAAAATAACCAACTATTAGCCCTTTGTGTATGATATGTGGGACCCACTGGTAAGTTTGACCTGGTCAGCCGCCCCGCTGACTACTGATGTCATTGTGACGTCATGCTGACACAATAAACCTTTCTGTTAATTTATTTAATTCCAGAAAATGCTTAAAACTTTGAAAATTCATAGAAATTAAACCGTAACTCAGATGAAAATGTTTTCTACATGAAAGTTGCTCAGACAAATCCAACGAATTCGAATATGCGGTCCATTCATCTCTCACATGCCCCTAGCATGCTGAACATGGAACATTCCCCTCCGGTCATCTGTCTGACACAGGTCCGGAACAGGGAAAACCTTTATCGTGTAGCCATACGTTAGGTCACACCCCGACATAGCATATTGCCATGTAATGCTTAGTGATGCATCTGTTTGCTCTATATTTATTGTTTTTCCCCCTCTTCTCTCCGTAGACCCCGAGACTGATGCTGCCCCTGTGATCGACTACGTCGACGACACTTCTTGTTTTTTAGCAGAGCTTCCAGGCAAGCAAACTCCCCTTGAGCATTCCGATATCACCCATTTCTTTCCCTCTCATGCTTGCATTAGAACTGCTACTACTTTCTGTATGATCCTACTCTGATGCATAGCCTATTTTTGTTACCTGCTTTCATACCTTACCTGCTTATTCTAAACTGCTTACTATAGGTTGGTTAGTGATCCATCAGTGGCCCCCACATTGTCCTAGTTGCCCCGCTTTATGTTCGATGACTCGATCAACGTGATTGACGTCCAGGCCCCGACACCGCACATCACCCTCTAGTTGTACGACTCTGCAGAGTTACCATCGAGTACTGTGGGTGGAACCTCTTACATCACTCCCGATGAGACCTCTGTAGTGTAGCTATTCAGTCGTGGTCATCAAGGGTGATTTCCTCCTTAACCACTTCCATACGGCTCTATCATGAAACCCCTCAAGTGTGAACCTCGATGGTGGATCCTCTTACGTTCACCTTGATGATTACATTGAGTGGAATTCACGGGGGGTGATTCCTCAGGTTTTCCCCTTGATGTTTGGACACACGGATACTTGGACTTTACAACTATTACCTGGAAAGGCGGGTTGACCCTGAGGGGTACCCGCGAGTGATGTGGAGACGAGTTGACCTGGAAGGTGCCCGCGAGATACTTACGAGGCATGGCCGGGCATTCTTAGCCCTTGCTGCATGTACTCGAGACGGGGCAACGGGGTCACATCTTTCGTGAGTCTCTACTCGTGACCGCACTACCAACACACTAACGGCTTGGATATTTGATGCGAGGGGCCTCTGGCATGATAGCACTAACCATCATGTGGGCATTGTATGGGCGTTATGCGTCGTATGCATCAGCCGAAGCTTAATAGACGTCATGCGATTGAGCGGCATGCGTCGGGTTGGACTGGTAAGCACCTGCCTTTTTAAGGAGGTAGCTAGGTCTGCTCACCGGTTGCCCATGCAACATGCAGGAGTTCCCGGGGCGATGGCCCAAGACCCCTGGGGGCATATGTTTAGTCCGACATGCTGACCTCTCTATTAAGCCTAGGTCAGGTTGCGGCGTAATGTTTGGCCGAGGTCGGGAATGACCCAGGAAAGTGTGTAAGGCCGGAGTTAATCGAGCGTGGTGGGTAATTTGGTGCACCCCTGCAGGGAAGAAAACATCTATCGATAGCTTGTCCTACGGTAACGGACACTTGGAGTTGTATCCCGATCAATACAACTAGAACTGGATACTTGATAATCCACAAGTATAGGGGATCACAACAGTTTTCGAGGGTAAAGTATTCAACCCAAATTTATTGATTCGACACAAGGGGAGCCAAAGAATACTCTCAAGTATTAGCAGCTGAGTTGTCAATTCAACCAAACCTGGAAACTTAATATCTGCAGCAAAGTAATATGATAGTAGTGGTAACGGTAACAAAAGGTAACTGTAGTAAAAGTAATGTTTTTGGTATTTTGTAGTGATGATAGCAATAGCAACGGGAAAGTAAATAAGCGAAGAACAATATATGGAAAGCTTGTAGGCAATGGATCAATGATGGAGAATTATGTTGGATGCGGTTCATCATGTAACAGTCATAACCTAGGGTGACACAGAACTAGCTCCAGTTCATTGATGTAATGTAGACATGTATTCCGAATATAGTCATACGTGCTTATGGAAAAGAACTTGCATGACTTTTTTTGTCCTACCCTCCCGTGGCAGCGGGGTCCTTACGAAAACTAAGGGATATTAAGGCCTTCTTTTAATAGAGAACTGGAACAAAGCATTAACACATAGTGAATACATGAACTCCTCAAACTGTGGTCATCACCGGTAAGTATCCCGATTATTGTCACTTCGGGGTTAACGGATCATAACACATAATAGGTGACTATAGACTTGCAAGATAGGATCAAGAACACTCATATATTGATGAAAACATAATAGGATCAAATCTGAAATCATGGCACTCGGGCCCTAGTGACAAGCATTAAGCGTAGCAAAGTCATAGCAACATCAATCTCAGAACATAGTGGACACTAGGGATCAAACCCTAACAAAACTAACTCGATTACATGATAGATCCCATCCAACCCATCACCGTCCAGCAAGCCTACAATGGAATTTCTCACGCATGGCGGTGAGCATCATGAAATTGGTGATGGAGGATGGTTGATGATGACGATGGTGACGGATTCCCCTCTCCGGAGCCCCGAACGGACTCTAGATCAGCCCTCCCGAGAGGTTTTAGGGCTTGGCGGCGGCTCCGTATCGTAAAATGTGATGAATTCTTCTCTCTGATTTTTTTCTCCCTGAAATACAATATATGGAGTTGGTGTTGGAGTCGGAGAGGCAACAGGGGGCCCACGAGGTAGGGGGCACGCCCTAGGGGTGCAGGCACGCCCCCCACCCTCGTGGAGAGGTGGTGGCCCCCCTGGCCTTCATCTTTTGCAGGTATTTTTCATATTTTCTGAAAAGTGGCTCCGTGAAGTTTCAAGTCATTCCGAGAAAGTTTGTTTGTGCAAATAAATAACACCATGGTAATTCTGCTGAAAACAGCGTCAGTCCGGGTTAGTTCCATTCAAATCATGCAAGTTAGAGTCCAAAACAAGGGCAACAGTGTTTGGAAAAGTAGATACGTTGGAGGCGTATCAACTCCCCCAAGCTTAAACCTTTGCTTGTCCTCAAGCAATTCAGTTGAAAAACTGAAAGTGATAAAGAAAAACTTTTACAAACTCTGTTTTCTCTTGTTGTTGTAAATATGTAAAGCTAGCATTCAAGTTTTTAGCAAAGATAATAACAAACCACATTCGCAATAATGCTTAGGTCTCAAGTTTACTCATATCAATAGCATAATCAACTAGCGAGCAATAATAATAAATCTCGGATGACAACACTTTCTCAAAACAATCATAATATGATATAACAAGATGGTATCTCGCTAGCCCTTCTCGAGACCGCAAAACATAAATGCAGAGCACCTTTAAAGACCAAGGACTGAGTAGACATTGTAATTCATGGTAAAAGAGATCCAGTCAAGTCATACTCAATGTAAATTAACAGTAATGAATGCAAATGACAGCGGTGTTCTCCAACTGGTGCCTTTTAATAAGAAGATGATGACTCAACATAAAAGTAAATAGATAGGCCGTTCGCAGAGGGAAGCAGGGATTTGTAGAAGTGCCAGAGCTCGGTTTTAAAATAGAGGTGAATAATATTTTGAGCGGTATACTTTCATTGTCAACATAACAACCAAGAGATGGCGATATCTTCCATGCTACACACATTATAGGTGGTTCCCAAACAGAATGGTAAAGTTTATACTCCCCCTTCCACCAACAAGCATCAATCCATGGCTTGCTCGAAACAACGAGTGCCTCCAACTAACAAGAGTCCCATGGGGAGTTTTGTTTGCAATTATTTTGATTTAGTTTGCATAAAGCATGGGACTGGGCATCTCGGTGACCAGCCATTTATCTCGTGAGTGAGGAGCGGAGTCCACTCCTCTTGAGAATAACCCGCCTAACATGGAACATACATACAGCCCTAGTTGATACATGAGCTATTCAAGCATACAAAACATGATAGTTTGGCACATACAAATTTACTTGGAACGACAAGTAGATACCGTATATAGGTAGGTATAGTGGACTCATGTGGAATAACTTTTGGGTTTAAGGAGTTTGGATGCACAAGCAGTATTCCCGCTTAGTACAAGTGAAGGCTAGCAAAATACTGGGAAACGACCAGCTAGAGAGCGACAACAGTCATGAACATGCATTAAAATTAATCAACACCGAATGCAAGCATGAGTAGGATATAATCCGCCATGAACATAAATATCGTGAAGGCTATGTTGATTTTGCTTCAACTACATGCGTGAACATGCGCCAAGTCAAGTCACTTAAATCATTCATAGGAGGATACCACCCTATCATACCACATCATAACTATCTCAATAGCATGTTGGCACGCAAGGTAAACCATTATAACTCATAGCTAATCAAGCATGGCAAAGAAACTACGATCTCTAGTTGTCATTGCAAACATGTTTATTCATAATAGGCTAAATCAGGAATGATGAACTAATCATATTTACAAAAACAAAAGAGGTCGAGTTCATAACAACTTTTCTCATCTCAGTCAGTCCATCATATATCGTCATAATTGCCTTTCACTTGCACGACCGAATAGTGTGAATAATAATAATAGTGCACGTGCATTGGACTAAGCTGGAATCTGCAAGCATTCAATAAACAGGAGAAGACAAGGCAATATGGGCTCTTTTGTCAGATCAACAATAATGCATATAAGAGCCACTTCAACAATTTAATTATGGTCTTCTCCTATTGACCCCCAAAGAAAAGAAAAGAAATAAAACTATTTTCACGAGAAAGCTCCCAACAAGCAAAAGAAGAACGGGAAATCTTTTTGGGTTTTCTTTTTAATTACTACTACAAGCATGGAAATTAAACTGATTAAAAGCTATAACTATTTTTTTGTCTTTTCTTAAGGTTTATTAAACACACAAGAAGAAAGCATAAAAAGGAAATAAACTAGCATGGATGATACAATGAAGAAGTATGAGCACTGACATCTAGCAATGAGTGTGTGAACATAAATGTAATGTCGGTGGGAAATACGTACTCCCCCAAGCTTAGGCTTTTGGCCTAAGTTGGTCTATGGCCACGGCTGGCCTGGCGGATATCCATAATAGTAGTTAGGGTCGTACTGAGATGCAGCGACTATCGCCTGCTGAGCTGCAGCGTGGCGACGAGCGGCCTCCACTCTCCTCTCGTACTCATCTGCCTCCTCTCTGGTAATGGCATATCTTCCTCTTGCCTGATAATCAAAGAAGGCAGGAGCAGGGAGAGTAATATGGACAGCACGACATCTGTCAAAGATTAGTCGATACTGGAGAGGTGATTCATGCCTCTCAACAAACTGGTGGTGGACCATAGCATTAAAGTCTAGGTAAGCAGGTGGTAATTCAATATCATCTTAGCGTATGGCTACACCAAGAAAATTAGCTATGCGGGTTGCATAAATTCCTCCAAAGAAATCTCCATTAAATCTATTAAGATGCAACCTACGTGCAACAATGGCTCCCAAATTATAAGATTGGTCTCCTAACACAGCACTCCTAAGAATACTGAGATCGGGGACACACATGTGACATGCCTCATCTTTACCATTGATGCATCTACCTATGAAGAGAGCAAAATAATGTATAGCAGGAAAGTGAATGATCCCTATGGTAGCTTGTGTAATATCTCTAGATTCTCCCACAGTTATGCTAGTAAGAAAATCTCTAAATTCAGATTTGCGAGGATCCCTTATACTACCCCATTGTGGAAGTTTGCATGCCGTGGTAAAATCCTCTAAGTCCATAGTGTAAGAATTATCATAAAGATCAAACAGGACAGTTGGAGAATTACATGAAGTTGAAAATTCAAACCTCCTCACAAAGGTACTGGTGAGGTTGTGATACTGGCTGCACTTCTCTTCCTCAAAGCTTACAAGACCAGCGTTACGCAAATATGCGTTGAATTCTTCCTTAATTCCCGCTCGATCCATAAAGTTCTCAGAAGGCCATTCACAAGGACGCACTGGAGCGTCTCTTGGTGGCTCGTCATCAGCATCAAGCATTGCAAGCCAGGGTCCTTGCTTCCTTGAAGAACCACCTTGGAAAATTTTCCTAAGCATATTTCTTCCTCTAAAAAATTCTGAATTTTTTAGTAACTTCAAAATAAAGATAAACCAAACTCAATAATATTGATAGCAACTACTCCTACAAGTGCCCAGAGCCTATATCATGCATCAAAACTACTTTTGACCATATAAATTTGACATGCAAGCTCAAGAACAGGGTCACCTAAGCAGCAAAAATTTGCAATGAATAAAGCACTAGAACAAAAACTAATTGGACCAATGGAGGAGTCACATACCAAGGAACAATCTCCCCAAGCAGTTTTGTGAGAGGTGCTTTGGGCAAGGAGATCGAAAATGGCAGCAAAACGAGCTTGGACTCGGGTTTGAGCTGGTTATTCGTGTTTGTGGGAGGAAGAAGAAGTGTATGGGTGAAAGAATAAGTGGAGGAGGGCCACTGTGGGCCCACGAGGCAGGGGGCGCACCCAGGGGGGTAGGGCGCGCCCTCCACCCTCGTGGGCAGGTGGTTGACCCCCCTGCTGTGTTCTCAGTGCCAAATATTCTCAAATATTCTAGAAAAAATCATATTTAAATTTCAGGGCATTTGGAGAACTTTTATTTTCGGGGTATTTTTATATTGCACGGATAATCAGATAGCAGATAGAAAAATATTGATTTTTATTTTATTTAATATAAATAACAGAAAGTAAATGTGGGGTACAGAAGGTTGTGTTCTCTAGTTTTATCCATCTCATGATCATCGAAAGGAATCCACTAAGAAGGTTGATCAAGTCTTGTTAACGAACTCATTCCGAATAACATGGAACCGAGAAATTTCGAATAACACTATGTTACCTCAACGGGGATATGCACATCCCCAATAATAAGAATATCATATTTCTTCTTGACAGTAGGAAGAGGAAATTCAAAACCTCCAAATATAATCGATGGAATTTTTCCAATAGAGTTGATACTATGAACTTAAGGTTGTTTCCTCGGAACGTGTACCGTATGCTCATTACCATTAACATGAAAAGTGACATTGCCTTTAGTGCAATCAATGACAACCCCTGCAGTATTCAAAAAGGGTCTTCCAAGAATAATAGACACACTATCATCCTCGGGAATATCAAGAATAACAAAGTCCGTTAAAATAGTAACGTTTGCAACTACAACAGGCACATCCTCACAAATACTGACATGTATAACAATTGATTTATCAGCCATTTGCAAAGATATTTCAGTAGGTGTCAACTTATTCAAATCAAGTCTACGATATAAAGAGAGAGGCATAACACTAACACCGGCTCCAAGATCACATAAAGCAGTTTTAACATAATTTCTTTTAATGGAGCATGGTATAGTTGGTACACCGGGATCTCCAAGTTTCTTTGGTATTCCACCCTTAAAAGTATAATTAGCAAGCATGGTGGAAATTTCAGCTTCCGGTATCTTTATTTTATTTGTAGTGATATCTTTCATGTACTTAGCATAAGGATTGGTTTAGAGCATATCAGTTAATCGCATACGCAAAAAGATAGGTCTAATCATTTCAACAAAGCGCTCAAAATCCTCATCATCCTTTTTCTTAGATGGTTTGGGAGGAAAAGGCATGGGTTTCTGAACCCAAGGCTCTCTTTCTTTACCATTTTTCCTAGCAACAAAGTCTTTCTTATCATAACGTTGATTCTTTGATTGTGGGTTATCAAGACCAACAGCAGGTTCAATTTCTACATCATTATCATTACTAGGTTGAGAATCATTATGAACATTATCATTAACATTATCACTAGTTTTAGGTTCATTACCAGATTGTGTTTCATCATCAGAAATAGAAATATCATTTGGATTCTCAGGTGCTTCAACAATAGGATCACTAGAAGCATGGAAAGTCCTATCATTTTTCTTTTTCTTCTTTTTAGACGAACTAGGTGTATCTATATTATTTCTCTGAGAATCTTGCTCAATTCTCTTAGGATGGCCTTCAGGATACAGAGGTTCCTGAGTCATTCTACCAGTTCTAGTAGCCACTGTAACAGCATTATCATTATCTTTACTATTCAATTCATTGAGCAAATCATTTTGAGCTTTAAGTACTTGTTCTACTTGAGTGGTAACCATAGAAGCATGTTTACTAATAAGTTTAAGTTCACCTTTGTCATTAGCCATATAATCACCCAAGTGTTCAAGCATATTTGCATTGTATTTCAATGTCTACCAAAATAAGCATTAAAGTCTTCTTGGTTAGCCATAAATTTATCAAACTCATCTAAGCATGGGCTAGCAAATTTAGTAAATAGGATTTCAGCTTTATCATATCTATAGAGAGAATTTACCTTTACTACCTGTGTCGGGTTATCAAGACCATGAGTTTCTTCAATAGGTAATGGATCAAGATCATGTGTTTCTTCAGCAGGCGGTAAATTAAGACCATGTATTTCTTCAATAGGAGGTAAATTCTTAACATCTTCAGCTTTAATACCTTTTTCTTTCATAGATTTCTTTGCCTCTTGCATATCTTCAGGACTGAGAAATAGAATACCCCTCTTCTTCGGAGTTGGTTTAGGGATAGGCTCAGGAATTGGCTCCGGAGGTGTCCAATTATTTTCATTTGTCAACATATTGTTCAATAAAATTTCAGCTTCATCCGGTGTTCTTTCCTTGAAAATAGAACCAACACAACTATCCAGGTAATCTCTGGAGGCATCGGTTTGTCCATTATAAAAGATATCAAGTATTTCATTTTTCTTAAGAGGATGATCAAGCAAAGCATTAAGTAATTGGAGAAGTGTAACAACCGTGATGCGGCTATATCTCCCACGTGTCGAAGCACGACTTAGAGGCATAACCGCATTGAAAGCAATGTCGCAAGTGAGGTAATCTTCACACAACCCATGTAATACATAAGGGAAAGAGATACATAGTTGGCTTACAATCGCCACTTCACACAATTACATGAATAAAGCATTACATCATCCAGATACAATCAAGGTCCGACTACAGAACCAAAATAAAAGAAGACTACCCCAAAAGCCACACAGATCCCCGATCGACCCCAACTGGGCTCCACTACTGATCAACTGGAAATGGAAACGACATAACGAACACGATCTTCATAGAGCTCCTCCTTGAGCTCGGTTGCATCACCTGCTCGGTTCAATGGCACCTGCAAACTAGTTTTGGAAGTATCTGTGAGTCACGGGGACTCAGCAATCTCACACCCGCGCGATCAAGACTATATAAGCTTATAGGTAGGGTAAAAGGTATGATGTGGAGCTGCAGCAAGCGACTAGCATATATGGTGGCTAACATACGCAAATGAGAGCGAGAAGAGAAGGCAAAAGCATGGTCGAACAACTATGATCAAGAAGTGATCCTAGAACAACCTATGCCAAGCATAACTCCAACACCGTGTTCACTTCCCGGACTCCGCCGAGAAGAGACCATCACGGTTACACACGCGGTTGATGCATTTTAATTAAGGTTAACTTTAAGTTTTCTACAACCGGACATTATCAAATTCCCATCTGCCCATAACCACGGGCACGGCTTTCGAAAGTTCAAATCCCTACAGGGGTGTCCCAACTTAGCCCATCACAAGCTCTCACGGTCAACGAAGGATATTCCTTCTAGCGGGAAGACCCGATCAGGCTCGGAATCCCGGTTACAAGACATTTCGACAATGGTAAAACAAGACCAGCAAAGCCACCCAGATGTGCCGACAAATCCCGATAGGAGCTGCACATATCTCGTTCTCAGGGCACACCGGATGAGCCAGACATCGGGTAAGCCAGCCCAGAGTTGCCCCTGGTAGCCTCGAACATCGCTCAGTTGGACCAACACTTAGAGAAGCACTGGCCCGGGGGGGTTAAAATAAAGATGACCCTTGAGCCGGCCGACTCAAGGGAAAGAAAAAGGCTAGGTGGCAAATGGTAAAACCAATGTTGGGCCTTGCTGGAGGAGTTTTATTCAAGGCGAACTGTCAAGGGGTTCCCATTATAACCTAACCGCGTAAGGAACGCAAAATCCGGGAACATAACACCGATACGACAGAAACTAGGGCGGCAAGAGTGGAACAAAACACCAGTCATAAGGCTGAGCCTTCCACCCTTTACCAAGTATATAGATGCATTAATTAAATAAGAGATATTGTGATATCCCAATAAAATATCCATGTTCCAAACATGGAACAAGCTCCAATCTTCACCTGCAACTAACAACACTATAAGAGGGGCTGAGCAAAGCGGTAACATAGCCAAACAACGGTTTGCTAGGACAAAGTGGGTTAGAGGCTTGGTCTAATGATATGAGAGGCATGATAAGCAAGTGGTAGGTATCGTAGCATAGGCATAGCAAACGAGCGAGCATCTAGTAAGCAAAGATAGAAGTGATTTCGAGGGTATGGTCATCTTGCCTGAAATCCCGCAAGGAAGAAGAACGAGTCCATGAAGAAGACAAACGGATGTAGACGAACGGGTCCTCACAAACGCAACGTTACCGGAACCAACCCGAAGAAGCAACACCGGAAAGAAGCACACAACATAGTAAACAACCAACACATGAACATGGTATGATATGCGGGATGCGGTATGTGATGCATATGCATGATTTGGACATGAATGATTGAACCTGGCCTCAACTTGGAAATCCAAGAGTGCCACTGGAAAGGTGAGGTGATTTCGGTTGAAATCGATATAAAGATCACCGGAATCGGATGCACGGTTTGGAAATGGCAAGCAAAACAAATATGGCACCGGTCTGCGATAATCAGCAAGTGACCAACTAAATGCATCCAGATAAATATGCTACAACACTCAAACATGGCAATAAAATACATGGCAGGGATCCACTCAAGATGCTTGACAAAAGATGAACACTGAGCTACGGCTAATTCATCCATTAACAGGTTCAAACAAGCATGGCAAAAGTGCAAAAGATAACAGGTTTCAGACTTAGTGAAATTAACACAAGTCTGGAATTTATCATCAGGAAGCACACTTTAGAGCATGCAAAGTACATGCTACAGGAACTTAACATGGCAAAGCAAGGCATGGCATGAAGCTACTCAAAGCACTTAACAAAAGTACCTTAGTGACCTTGAGCCAAAAGGGATCATAAAATACAATTGTAAGCATGTGAATATGGCAAAAACATAAACAGATTTCAGACTTAGTGAAAAACTGGAGCATGCAAATCAGTTAACGAGTAGGCATGTTTACGAGTTCGATGCACTCACTACAGAGCATGTCATGACAAACTATGCATACACCCATCAAGAATACATAGCATAGAAGCTGGACATGGAAAGAACAACAAAATATCATGCACGGACCAATAGCAACATCCTCGGCAAAATCGCTAAACATGTCAACAATCTGCCAGGATTCACTTTATAGCAAAAGTAGAGCTCGATTGACTCAAGCTAGGGTGCTCCATAATTGCAAACAAAGACATTGATGGATAGAGCACCACAATGTTAACAAAACATCCTTACTGATCATCCTCAAAAGAGGCACGAATCACTAGGAAACAACATGAACATATGACATAACGACAAAAACAGAACAAGGACTTAGTGAAATTCTAAGTCCCTGAAATCAGCATTATCGATTACACTACTTTGCAAGCTTGTGCTAGTCACCACAAATGTCACAAAAATACATGGCAAGCACCCCTGTAAAGGTGGCATGGCATATAACAAAACACATGTAGAGCTCAGGATCATAGCATGCACACATTAATCATGGCAAAAATGACAAAAGGCTATTTACTGAAACAGATCTAACAAATTCACCACATAGCCCTCTTCCAACAGCATTTCGGGCATCAAGATGAGCTCAAATGAAAATGATGCAATGAGATGAAATGATGTACTCGTTGAGACTAACATTTTGATATGATACACGCTCAAATCGGAGCTACGGATGCAGAGTTATGACATGATGAAAATTGCCAAAAATTAGGGGTTCGGGGGATAAAAGTCAACCCGAGGAAAACTCCAGATCCAGATCCATGGCATGCTTCCCGAGGCGGCGGCGGAACTCCTGTTCACCCGAGTTGACGACGACGGCGGCCGGAGCTCGGGCTCGACCGGGGCTCGCCGGAGGGCGACGGGGTCGTTGGAGAAGCTCGAAGCGGTGGAGGGGCGTCGGGGTGAGGCCGGGCTGCCGTCGGCGGTCGTGGATGGCGGCGCTGGCAAGGAATCCGTGCGGCGGCGTGGCAGCCGGCGATGGAGGAGGCCGTCAGAGGAGGCGGCGCTCCCTGGCGCGATCGCCGGCGGGGCAGTCGCGGTGGCGCGGCGACCGGAGTGGGAGAAAACAAGGTGGCGCGGGGCGGCAGTCCCGGGATCAGGAGGCGGCAGAGATGGGCCCCGCGGGCTCTCCCCGGGCCTGGGCGGGCCGCGCGGCTGGGAGACGCGGGGAGGTCAGGGCGGTGCCAAGTGGCACCGCGGGAGTGGTGGAGGGCGCTGGCGGCGCTGAGGTGGCAGCGGGGGATTGGTCGGGCGACGTGGCGGCGGCCGACAGACATGTCCGATGCGGTGAGGACGCGTCCGGCGGCGCGAGAGGAGGAGTTTTAGGGTTCTATCTGCGCGAAAAATTCCGGGAGGGACACACATTTATAGGTAGAGGGAGCTAGGAGGCTCCAAATGGAGTGCGGTTTTCGGCCACACGATTGTGATCGAACGACTGAGATGATGGAGGGGGTTTAGGTGGGTTTTGGGCCACTTTGGAGAGGTGTTGGGCTGCAACACACATGAGGCCTTTTCGGTCCCTCGGTTAACCGTTGGAGTATCAAACGAAGTCCAAATGGCACGAAACTTGACAGGTGGTCTACCGGTAGTAAACCAAGGCCGCATGAAAAGTCTCGGTCCAATCCGAAAATGTTTAACACCCGCACACGAAAAGAGGTAGAAAGGGACACCGGGTGACATAGGAGCGCCGGATTGCAAAACGAACAACGGGGAAAATGCTCGGATGCATGAGACGAACATGTATGCAAATGAAATGCACATGATGACATGATATGCAATGCATGACACGCAAGCAATGACAAGGCAACAACAGCGAATAACTGGAGGACACCTGGCACATCGGTCTCGGGGCATTACAAGAAGCCTCCCCCAAGCTTGTGGGAGACTCTCTTCTTCAATTTGCACAAAATTATATATATCCCTTAAAGCAGCTTGTTTCTTATGAGCTGGGAAGTATTTAGCAGAGAAGTAATAAATCATATCCTGGGGACTACGCACACAACCAGGATCAAGAGAATTAAACCATATCTTAGCATCACCCTTTAATGAGAACGAAAATATTTTGAGGATGTAAACGTAACGAGTTCTCTCATCTTTAGTGAACAGGGTGGCTATATCATTCAATTTAGTAAGATGTGCCACAACAGTTTCAGATTCATAACCATGAAAAGGATCAGATTCAACCAAAGTAATTATATCAGGATCAACAGAGAATTCATAATCCTTATGAGTAACACAGATACGTGAAGTAGCAAAAGCAGGGTCAGGTTTCATTCTAGCATTTAGAGATTGCTTACTCCATTTAGCTAATAACCTTTTGAGTTCATTTCTATTTTTGCAAGCTAAAATAGCGAAATAAGCTTCTTGATCAAAAACATAACCCTTAGGAATTACAAGTGATTCTTCATCATGACTTTCATCAGTATCATCAGATTCAACATTTTCAATTTCTCTAGCCCTAGCAAGTTGTTCATCAAGAAAATCACTAATTGGCACAGTAGTATCAGGCATAGAGGTAGTTTCATCATAAGTATCATGCATAGCAGAAGTGGCATCATCAATAACATGCGACATATCAGAACGAATAGCAGAAGCAGGTGTAGGTGTCACGAGCTTACTCAAAACAGAAGGTGAATCAAGTGCAGAGCTAGATGGCAGTTCCTTACCTCCCCTCGTAGTTGAGGGATAAATCTTGGTTCTTGGATCTTTCAAGTTCTTCATAATGATAAGCATATATAAATCCCAAGTGACTCAAAGAATAGAGCTATGCTCCCCGGCAATGGCGCCAGAAAATAGTCTTGATAACCCACAAGTATAGGGGATCGCAACAGTTTTAGAGGGTAAAGTATTCAACCCAAATTTATTGATTCAACACAAGGGGAGCCAAAGAATACTCTCAAGTATTAGCAGCAGAGCTGTCAATTCAACCACACCTGGAAACTTAATATCTGCAGCAAAGTATTTAGTAGCAAAGTAATATGATAGTAGTGGTAACGATAACAAAAGGTAACAGTAGTAAAAGTAATGTTTTTGGTATTTTGTAGTGATGATAGCAATAGCAACGGGAAAGTAAATAAGCGAAGAACAATATATGGAAAGCTCGTAGGCAATGGATCAGTGATGGAGAATTATGCTGGATGCGGTTCATCATGTAACAGTCATAACCTAGGGTGACACAGAACTAGCTCCATTTCATTGATGTAATGTAGGCATGTATTCCGAATATAGTCATACGTGCTTATGGAAAAGAACTTGCATGACTTTTTTTGTCCTACCCTCCCGTGTCAGCGGGGTCCTTATGGAAACTAAGGGATATTAAGGCCTCCTTTTAATAGAGAACCGGAACAAAGCATTAACACATAGTGAATACATGAACTCCTCAAACAATGGTCTTCACCGGTAAGTATCCCGATTATTGTCACTTCGGGGTTAACGGATCATAACACATAATAGGTGACTATAAACTTGCAAGATAGGATCAAGAACACTCATATATTGATGAAAACATAATAGGTTCAGATCTAAAATCATGGCACTCGGGCCCTAGTGACAAGCATTAAGCATAGCAAAGTCATAGCAACATCAATCTCAGAACATAGTGGACACTAGGGATCAAACCCTAACAAAACTAACTCGATTACATGATAGATCCCATCAAACCCATCACCGTCCAGCAAGCCTACGATAGAATTACTCATGCACGACGGTGAGTATCATGAAATTGGTGATGGAGGATGGTTGATGATGACGATGGCGACGAATTCCCCTCTCCGGAGCCCCGAACGGACTCCAGATCAGCCCTCCCGAGAGGTTTTAGGGCTTGGTGGCGGCTCCATATCATAAAACGCGATGAATTCTTCTCTCTGATTTTTTCTCCTTGAAACACAATATATGGAGTTGGAGTTGGAGTCGAAGAGGCAACAGGAGGCCCACGAGGTAGGGGGGCACGCCCTAGGGGGGTAGGCGCGCCCCCCACCCTCGTGGAGAGGTGGTGGGCCCCCTGGCCTTCATCTTTTGCAGGTATTTTTCATATTTTCTGAAAAATGGCCCCGTGAAGTTTCAGGTCATTCCGAGAATGTTTGTTTCTGCACATAAATAACACCATGGTAATTTTGCTGAAAATAGCGTCAGTCCGGGTTAGTTCCATTCAAATCATGAAAGTTAGAGTCCAAAACAAGGGCAAAAGTGTTTGGAAAAGTAGATACGTTGGAGACGTATTAATACTTGAGGTGATAACTGGATAGTATGGCTCTGGGATTGCTTTCTCGCAGGGAATCGAGAAAGGATCTCTGGCTGAGGGTGATAACACTACTACTACTTTAGATTATGTTAATCTGTACTCTTCTATATGCTGCAAGATGCTTGAGGATGCTAGTCTTTGATAGGCTAGGCTTTCCCCTTCTCTTCTGGCATTCTGCAGTACAATCACAGATACAACTCTTTCATTTGATACCAATGCATATTTAGTTTAGATCTGATGTAAGCCTTGCAAGTACTTTGGATGAGTACTCACGGTTGCTTTGCTACCTCTTTTCCCCCTATACCGATTGTTGCGACCGGATAACAGATCCCAGGAGCCAGACGACACCACTGATGACTACTACTACCCCGAGGGTGCCTACTAATACGTGATGGACGCTGATGACCTGGAGTAGTTAGGAGGCTCCCAGGCAGGAGGCCTTGCCTTTTAGATCAATGTTGCTTTTGTGCTAGCCTTCTTAAGGTAAAACTTGTCTAACTTATGTCTATACTCAGATATTGTTGCTTCCGCTGACTCTTGTGTATTCGAGCTTATGTATTCGAGCTCTCGAGGCCCCTGGCTTGTAATATAAAGCTTGCATTATTTTAATTTGTGTCTAGAGTTGTGTTGTGACATCTTTCCGTGAGTCCTTGATCTTGATCGTACACATTTGCGTGTATGATTTGTGTACGATTGAGTCGAGGGCGTCACACTAAGTGCTGAAGCTATATCATGTTGTACTCTGATGTATTTCAATTATGAAATTCTGCTTCCTTAATATGGAAATGAAATATATTGTATGCTGAATATGAAATGCCAATTAGATTAATAGATGGATTATGAATACTCGGATAATTAGCCTGCTAATGGCGAATTAGCCTGCTAATTGTGTTTTGCTATTGCAAACGCTTGTTGAAAAAATACCGTGGGCAACGACCTCAGGCAACGCACACAATTTCTAGGAATAAACCGTGTTGGATCAATGAACAATCACACACGACTTTCTCTTGAAAACTGTTTGCGTTAGGACACCTTGCGTAAACGTTTACCACATAAAAACTATGTGTGATGGACAGCCTTTGCCACACAGTTTTTTCTACGGACCGTGTGTGATACATTCAATAATGCAAACAATTTAACGAGAAAAATTGTGTGTGATGTACCTGTGAATGGAAACGTTTTCCTTGGAGCGACTGTGTGGGATGTGCATACGAACGGAAACATTTAGCGGGGACTGACTGTGTGGGATGTACTTGCAACCGGAAACAAATTCGCCGTATAATTGTATTATTTAGCTCTACTGTACGTATTTCCATATTTGAGTGCTCGCCGGTCGCAGACGACCTCATTTTGCTGAACGTGTGTGCCAGGAGGGCATATCCCCGACGGTTTCTGAGTCGTGTGGGAAGGACCCCCCTATCGCCCACACTCACTTGGCGACGTTTCCAAATGCCGTCGCGGAAAGGGGTTAAAAACCGTTTGTTTAGGACCGACACACACGAGTGACGGTCAAAATACTAATCGTGTGCTATCAAATAGAAAATCCTCTAGGCGAGCAGATATTTTTGAGATTGCGAGGGATGCAGGCGGGAGTAAAATGCCGGGGCTACCACTATAAAAAAAGACACATCCGTGACATTTTGGGTCAAACAAAGTTTTTTTTCCTATCATGCTTATGACACTTCTATGATGATAATTTTGACAAAACCCGGTATCATCATAGATGTGGTGGGGTCCTACTTCTATGACAAAAAATCATGACGGAAAATGGACTTTTCGTCCTGGGCGGGCCGGAGACGGATATGCATGACATTCTTTGGGCCGTCCATGACGGAAAAAATCATGGTAGAAGCGAGGGCGAGGAAAATATCAGGGAGTTCCCGGTTACGGTGGGTGATCGGGGCCGACCGATGCACTATGGTTTGCGCATTTCTCTCATGTATGCGTGTGTGTGTGAGGCGTTGGGCTCTAACTAAACCTAAGCGATCACACTGCTAGCTACGTTAATGAACCTGAGCAATCGATCCCTTAGCTGTTAACTGAACCCGAGCGATTCATTCGCTACTGACTGAACCCGAGTGATTCCTTCACTGCTGCTGCTAACTGAACCCGAGTGATCGATCACTATTTGCTGCTTACTGAAGCCGATCGAGCCCTCGTGCGAGACGTAGCCAGCCGGTGTTGGGTTTCCTCTCGATGAACAGTGATCGTTGCTACCGTGCACGCGATATGTAGAATGAGTTGAGACGTGGTGAGTCGGGCCGGTTGGTTGGCTGTGGATGAACAGTTCCTGGTGGGGGTTGGATGAACAGGACCCCGTGGTAGTAGGCCTTTACCGCTGGATGAACATGACCCCGTGGTAGTAGGCCGTTGCAGCTGGATGAACAGGGCCCCGAGGAGGCCGCCGCACCCCAGCCGGTTGGATGTGGATGAACAGGACCCCGTGGAGGCTCTATGAACAGCAGGCCGGTGGAGGCTGGATGAACAGTAGCCGTGGATGAACAGTAGCCCGTGGAGGCTGGAGGAGGTCGATGGTGGATGAACAATAGCCCATGGAGGCTGGAGGAGGTCGATGGTGGATGAACAATAGCCCATGGAGGCTGGAGCGAGGCAGTAGACAGTGGATGAACAAGACCCCGTTTCGACCATAGGCGCTCCAACACAAGTCTGTTTCCTCTATTTTGCGGTACACCACACCCCTCCCGATCAATAGCACCCCGTTTCGATGGTAGGCACTCCAACACAACTCTGTTTCCTCCGTTTTGCGGTACGCCAAACCCTTCCTGATGAACAGAACTCTGTTTCGACCGTACACGGTCGAACAGAAGGTCTGTTTCCTCCGTTCTACGGTACGCCAAACCTCGTTTTAGCTATTCCGTCCAAGTTGGTTGGCTCCCGATGAACATGACATATTCCTTTGCCTCCCGATGAACATGATGATGTTTCCTCCGTTGCGACCCAGCCGCTTGGCTGCCGATGAACAGGACGACATCGCTATACGCGTTCGAGACCACCCTCATATGTACGTATGTAGCCGTATTTACTTCCTTGCGGTGTGGTTGTACGTACGTGTACACGATATAGACGGGACTGCGTGACATGCTACGTCTGTGCCTCTACTACGACACGTGCCGCTCCTTACTCGGCCATAGTTCATCACTGCAGAGAGACCGATCGACCAGTATGTACGTACACGTTCGCAACAACGCTACGTACCCTTCGACTGGGTGGGTCCCAGCTGTCAGGGAGGATAAGGACGCACTTCCTTGCGTGAGAAGATATAGCTGGTGGGTCCCAGCTGTCAGGGGGAAGAATCATTTTTTGCCCGCGGTATGGACGCACTTCCTTGCGTGCGAGGATGTTGCTGGTGGGTCCCAACTGTCAGGGGGAAACGTCTTTTTTGCAAAATACAGAGTCCCTTCCTGTGGGTCCATGTTGTCTAGTGGAGGAATAATTATTTTACGCGTAATAGGAGGCACGTCCTTGCTGCAGTCGTGGACCCACCTGTCAGCCTCTCCACGTACAGTCCTGTTCCGATGGAAGTCGTTCCTTGACCACATTGACCACGCTGCACCAAGAGCACCAAGGCGGTGGGCGACAGCAAGGCCTAGGAAGGCGACGGCGCGGAGCCAGGGAAGACGCGGCAGCGGATGTCCACGCAGAGAGGAGTACGATGGTTTACTACTTTGGCTGTAGTTTGAGGTTGCCATCACCGGAGAATAACAGGAGTTCTAGGTGAGTACAGGGATGGCCAGGCCAGCGATGGTAGTAGGGTGGGGCGGTGAGGCCTTCTGATATGTCTCCAACATATCTATAATTTTTTATTGTTCCATGCTATTATATTATCTATTTTGTATGTTTTATATGCATGAATACACTATTTTATATTATTTTGGGGACAAACCTATTAACTTAGAGCCAGTGCCAATTTTTGTTTTTTCCTTCTTTGAGCTTCGCAGAAAAGGAATATCAAACGGAGTCCAAACGGAATAAACTTTCGTGATGATTTTTCTTGGACCAAAAGACACCCAGGAGACTTGGAGTGCAAGTCAGAAGAGCTGCAAGGCGGCGAGAAGGGTGGAGGGCGCGCCCTAGGGGGGGCCTACCTTGCCACACCTCAGGACTCCTCTGACCCAGCCCTTGCCATATATATTCACATATATTCTAGAAACACCAGAAACATCCATGAAAACACTTTTCCACCGCCACAACCTTCTGTTCCCGTGAGATCCCATTTGGGGCCTTTTCTGGCATCCTGCCGGAGGGGGATTCGATCACGGAGGGCATCTACATCAACTCTATTGCTCTTTCGATGAAGCATGAGTAGTTTACCTCAGACCTACGGGTCCATAGCTAGTTGCTAGATGGCTTTTTCTCTCTCTTTGATTCTCAATACCATGTTCTCCTCGATGTTCTTGGAGATCTATCCGATGTAATCTTCTTTTGTGGTGTGTTTGTCGAGATCCGATGAATTGTGGATTTATGATAAGATTATCTATGAATATTATTTGAATCTTCTCTGAACTCTTATATGCATGATTTGGTATCTTTGTAATTCTCTTCGAACTATCGGTTTAGTTTGGCCAACTAGATTGGTTTTTCTTGCAATGGAGAAGTGCTTAGCTTGGGTTCAATCTTGCGGTGTCCTCACTCAGTGACAAAGTAGGGGTAGAGAGGCACGTACTGTATTGTTGCCATCGAGGATAAAAAGATGGGGTTTACATCATATTGCTTGAGTTTATTCCTCTACATCATGTCATCTCACTTAAAGCGTTACTTTGTTCTTCATGAACTTAATACTCTGGATGCAGGCATGAGTCGGTCGATGTGTGGAGTAATAGTAGTAGATGCAGGCAGGAGTCGGTCTACTTGACACGGACGTGATGCCTATATTACATAATCATTGCCTTGGATATCGCCATAACTTTGCGCTTTTCTATCAATTGCTCGACAGTAATGTGTTCACCCACCGTATTATTTGCCTTCAAGAGAGAAGCCTCTAGTGCAACCTATGCCCCCTCGGTCTATTTTCCATCATATTAGTTTCTGATCTACTATTTTGCAATCTTTTATTTTCAGATCTATAAACCCAAAAAACCAAAAATATTTAGTTATCTTTTGCTTAGTTTTATTTATCTCTACCAGTTCTCACCTTTGCAAGTGACCGTGAAGGGATTGACAACCCCTTTATCGCGTTGGTTGCAAGTGTTTGATTTTTTGTGCAGGTATTGGTGATTTGCGCATTCTTCTCCTACTGGATTGGTACCTTGGTTCTTAACTAAGGGAAATACTTATCTCTACTTTGCCGCATCACCCTTTCCTCTTCAAGGGAAAAACCAACACAAGCTCAAGAAGTAGCAGGAAGAATTTCTGGCGCCGTTGCCGGGGAGATCTATGCCAAGTCAAGCCTACCAAGTACACATCATAAACTCTCATCTCTTGCATTACATTATTCGCCATTTGCCTCTCGTTTTCCTCTCCTCCACTTCTAAAACTATTTTCAAAAAGATTTGCCATTTTCTTCGCCTTTCTTCTGTTCGTCTTTTCGTTTGCTTGTGTGTTGGATTGCTTGCAAATAGAATACCAAATTGTGTGACTTTTCCAACACTAATAATAATGATTTTATTAGTACTCCGATTGCTCCTGCCACTAGTGCGGAATCTTATGAAATTAATGCCACTTTGCTGAATCTTGTTATGAAAGATCAATTTTCCGGCCTTCCTAGTGAAGATGTCGCATCCCATCTAAATAATTTCATTGAGTTGTGTGATATGCAAAAGAATAAATATGTGGATAATGATATTGTTAAATTGAAGCTATTTCCATTTTCACTTAGGGATCGTGCTAAAACTTGGTTTTCATCTTTGCCTAAAAATAGTATTGATTCATGTAATAAGTGTAAAGATGCTTTTATTTCCAAGTATTTTCCTCCCGCTAAGATCATATCCCTTAGGAATGATATTATGAATTTTAAGCAACTTGATCATGAACATGTTGCACAATCTTGGGAGAGGATGAAATTGATGATACGTAATTGCCCTACTCATGGTTTGAATTTGTGGATGATCATACACAATTTTTATGCCGGATTGAATTTTGCTTCTAGAAATCTTTTAGATTCGGTCGCGACGGGTAATTTTATGGAAATTACTTTAGGAGAAGCTACTAAACTCCTAGATAATATTATGGTTAATTATTCTCAATGCCATACCGAAAGATCTTCCACTAGTAAAAAAGTGCATGCGATTGAAGAGATTAATGTTTTGAGTGGAAAGATGGATGAACTTATGAAATTATTTGCTAGCAACAGTGCACCTATATTTATCCTAATGATATGCCTTTGTCCACTTTGGTTGAGAATAATAATGAATCTATGGATGTGAATTTTGTTGGTAGGAACAATTTTGGTAACAACGCATATAGAGGTAATTTTAATCCTAGGCCGTTTCCTAGTAATTCCTCTAATAATTATGGTAATTCCTACAACATTTCTTATGGAAATTGCAATAAGATGCCCTCTGATCTTGAGAGTAGTATTAAAGAATTTATGAGTTCGCAAAAGAATTTCAATGCTATGGTTGAAGAAAATTTGCTTAAGATTGATGATTTGGCTAGGAACATGGATATAATTTCTCTTGAGATTGATCCTTTGAAACTTAGATCTATTCCACCCAAGCATGATATTAATGAATCTCTTAAATCTATGAGAATTTCCATTGATGAGTGTAAAGAAAGAACCGATAAGATGCATGCTAAGCGAGATTGGTTTGTAAAAGTGTGTTCTTCTAGTTTTTGTGAGAATAATGACGAAGATCTTAAAATGATTGATGTGAATCCTATTGAATCTTTGTTTTCTAATATAAATCTTGATAAAGATTGGACTGGAGATGATTCAATTTTATTTAGAAGGCGTCCCAATGATTCGGGGTTTATAGATCTTGATGCAAAAATTGATAAAAGTGGGATTGGAGAGGTCAAAACTTTAAGTAGAAATGAACCCACTCTTTTGGATTTCAAGGAATCTAAGTATGATAATTGTTCTTTAATATATTGTATTTCCTTGTTGCAATCCATGTTGAATTTTCCTCATGCTTCTAATCAAAATAAAGCTTTTACTAAACATATTGTTGATGCTATGATGAAATCTTTTAAAGAAAAGCTTGAATTGGAAGTTTCTATTCCTAGAAAACTTTATGATGAGTTGGAACCTACTATTAATATTAATATTAAGGATTATGAGTGCCATGCTTTGTGTGATTTGGGTGCTAGCATTTCCATGATTCCAAAAACTTTATGTGATGTGTTAGGTTTTCGTGAATTTGATGATTGTTCTTTAAATTTGCATCTTGCGGATTCCACTATTAAGAAATCTATGGGAAGGGTTAATGATGTTATTATTGTTGCAAATAGGAATTATGTGCTTGTAGATTTCATGGTTCTTGATATAGATTGCAATCCTCCATGTCCTATTATTCTTGGTAGACCTTTAGAATGACTGGTGCAATTATTGATATGAAAGAAGGAAACATTAGATTTCAATTTACATTAAGGAAGGGCATGGAACACTTTCCTAGGAAGCAAATTAAGTTTCCATATGAATCTATTATGAGAGCTACTTATGGATTACACACCAAAGATGACAATACCTAGATCTATGCTTTTATGCCTAGCTAAGGGCGTTAAACAATAGCGCTTGTTGGGAGGCAACCCAATTTTATTTTTGTTCTTGCTTTTTTGGTCCTGTTTTGCAATAAATAATTCATCTAGCCTATGGTTAGGTGTGTTTCTATGTTTTAATTAGTGTTTGTGCCAAGTAAGACCTTTGGGATAACTTACAGTGATAGTTGATTTGATTTTGCTGAAAAACAGAAACTTTTGTGCTCAGGAAAACAATTCTCAGTATTAGTAGAAGTGTGATAAAATACTGATTCTTCTTGTAGAAGATTAATATACAGATTGCCTCTGTTGTCCTATTTTTTCAGAATTTTTGGAGTTATAGAAGTGTTTGAGAGTTATAGATTGCTACAGACTGTTCTGTTTTTGACAGATTCTGTTTCCTTTGTGTTGTTTGCTTATTTTGATGAATCTATGGGTAGTATCGGGGGGTATGAACCATGGAAAAGTTGGAATACAGTAGATATTACATCAATATAAATAAAGAATGAGTTCACAATAGTACCATAAGTGGTGATTTATTTTCTTATACTAACAGATCACATGAGTTTTCTGTTGAGTTTTGTGTTGTGAACTTTTCAAGTTTTGGGTAAAGATTCGATGGACTGTGGAATAAGGAGTGGGAAGAGCCTAAGCTTGGGGATTCCCCGGAAGGCATCCCCTCTTTCGTCTTCGTCTATCAGTAACTTTACTTGAGGCTATATTTTTATTCACCACATGATATGTGTTTTGCTTGGAGCGTCTTGTATGATACGAGTCTTTGCTTTTTAGTTTACCACACTCATCCTTGCTGTACACACCTTTTGAGAGGGACACACATGAATCATGATTTATTATAATACTATATGTGCTTCACTTATATCTTTTGAGCTAGGCAATTTTGCTCTAGTACTTCACTTACAACTTTTTAGAGCATGGTGGTGGTTTTATTTTATAGAAATTGTTGAACTCGCATGCTTCACTTATATTATTTTGAGAGTCTCTTTAAACAGCATGGTAATTTGCTTTGGTTATGAATTTAGTCCTAATATTATAGGCATCCAAGAGGGATATAATAAAAACTTTCATATAAAGAGCATTGAATACTAGGAGAAGTTTGATTCCTTATGATTTTTTTGAGATATAAATATGGTGATATTAAAGTCATGCTAGTGAGTAATTGTGGATTGTAGAAATACTTGTGCTAAAGTTTGTGATTCTCGTAGCATGCACATATGGTGAACCGTTATGTGATGAAGTCGGAGCATGATTTATTTATTGTTTGTCTTCCTTATGAGTGGCGGTTAGGGACGAGCGATGGTCTTTTCCTACTAATCTATCCCCTAAGGAGCATGCGTGTAGTACTTTGTTTCAATGAATAGATTTTTGCAATAAATATGTGAGTTCTTTATGACTAATTTTGAGTCCATGGATTATACGCACTCTCACCCTTCCACCATTGCTAGCCTCTCTAGTACCACACAACTTTCGCCGGTACCTTACACCCACGATATACCTTCCTCAAAACAACCACCATGCCTACCTATTATGGCATTTCCATAGCCATTCTAAGGTATATTGCCATGCAACTTCCACCATTCCATTTATTATGACACACTTCATCATTTTCATATTGCTTTGCATGATCATGTAGTTGACATCGTATTTGTGGCAACGCCACCATTCATTTTTTTTATACATGTTACTCTTGAGTCATTGCACATCCTGGTACACCACCGGAGGCATTCATATAGAGTCATATTTTGTTCTAAGTATCAAGTTGTAATTCTTGAGTTGTAAGTAAATAAAAGTGTGATGATCATCATTATTAGAGAATTGTCCCATGTGAGGAAAGGATGATGGAAGCTATGATTCTCTCATGAGTTGGGATGAGTCTCCGGGCTTTACAAAATAATAAAAGAGGCCAAAGAAGCCCACACAAAACAATTAAAAATGAGAGAAAAGAGAGTAGGGGCAATGTTACTATCCTTTTTCCACACTTGTGCTTCAAAGTAGCACCCTGATCTTCATGATAGACCTATGTTGTCACTTTCATATACTAGTGGGACCTTTTCATTATAGAACTTGGCTTGTATATTCCAATTATTGGATTCCTCAAATTGCCCTAGGTCTTTGTGAGCAAGCAAGCTGGATGCACACCCACTTAGTTTCTTTTTTGAGCTTTCATACACTTATAGCTCTAGTGCATCCGTTGCATGGCAATCCCTACTCACTCACATTGATATCTATTGATGGGCACCTCCAGAGCCTGTTGATACGCCTAGTTGATGTGAGACTATCTCCTTCTTTTTGTCTTCTCCACAACCACCATATTCTATTCCACCTATAGTGCTATGTCCATGGCTCACGCTCATGTATTGCGTGAAAGTTGAAAAGGTTTGAGAACATCAAAAGTATGAAACAATTGCTTGGCTTGTCATCGGGGTTGTGCATGATTTAATACTTTGTGTGATGAAGATGGAACATAGCCATACTATATGATTTTGTAGGGATAACTTTCTTTGGCCATGTTATTTTGGGAAGACATAATTGCCTTGTTAGTATGCTTGAAGAATTATTGATTTTATGTCATTATTAAACTTTTGTTTTGAATCTTATGGATCTGAACATTCATGCCACAATAAAGAAAATTACATGGATAAATATGTTAGGTAGCATTCCACATCAAAAATTCTATTTTTATCATTTACCTACTCGAGGACGAGCAGGAATTAAGCTTGGGGATGCTTGATATGTCTCCAACGTATCTATAATTTTTGATTGTTCCATGATATTATATTATCTATTTTGGATGTTTTATATGCAGTAATATGCTATTTTATATTATTTTTGGGCCTAACCTATTAACCTAGAGCCCAGTTCCAGTTTCTGATTTTCCTTGTTTTTGAGCTTTGCAGAAAAGGAATATCAAATGGAGTCCAAATAGAATAAAACTTTCATGATGATTTTTCTTGGACCAAGAGACACCCAGGAGACTTGGAGTGCAAGTCAGAAGAGCCGTGAGGTGGCTGCAAGGGTGGAGGGCGCGCCCTAGGGGGGCGCCCCTACCTTGCCACCCCCTCGGGTGTAGCGACCAGACCTCAAACAGTCTGATCTCTGTGCTCTGGTGTCATCCCTGGATCAGTAATGCTGACACCACACAGTACTCAGAGGATTTATAACAGAGTAGCAATCACACACTTATTACAACGAGTGTCTCAATAGAGAACTTATTACAATAAATATGACTTAAGGCCATCTAATAACGATAACAGCGGAAGGCTTGGAAGATAAGTGAGTCCATCAACTCCAACGGCATCACTGAGTATAGAACCACGACCTAAAACTCCTTAATCGTCGTCTGAAAAGTCTGCAACATTAACATTGCAGCCCAAAACGGGTCAACACATGGAATATGCTGGCAATGTAACACATAGAGAGTAATGGAATGGAACAGCTATACTATATGCATATTTGGCTGGTGGAAAGCTCTATGGTTACAGTTTTTGCGTAAAGCCAATTTTCCCTACTTCAAAGGAATAAAATTTATTTAACTATCATGGTAGTTGTTAAACATTGAGAATGGTTGACAACATTCCCAATCCCAATTAAGCATCATCATTAAACATAACCCAACAAAATCAATTTAGAGTAACATGTTGAGATTCACATGATAATCCAGGTACTAGATACTCAAGATGTCCATAACCGGGGACACGGCTAACCATGATTAGTTTATTACACTCTGCAGAGGTTTGCTTACTTTTCCCCACAAGACTCGATCGCCTCCGTTTGGTTTCTCGCACTACATGGTGTTTGAGAAGACGGATGACCGAGACATAGTCTTTCAGAAGCGCTAGCACCTTACGATCGGGTAGACCGTACCATCTACATCCCCTACATCTGCTAGTCTACCACTGTAAGAGTTCGCACAACTTAGTCAACTATGCTAGAGCCCATAATAGCTTGTGGCTGCACACGGAAGTTTCTAGTATGAATAGTCTCATGATCCCTTTGAGCCTGGTTGGCGGTCCAAAAGAAAACAGGCAAGTCCTGGAATACCCAGGTGCCTCAATCCACCCAGATGTGTGTTTAAGTTGCCACCTTAGATAAACCATTAATTAACAAAACTCACATCTGTCATGGATATCACTCACCCAATCCACGTCTACTGGCATAGCATGGCATAATAAGCAAACGTAGAAGTAACTCCCAAAGGTTTGATAATAAACAGGTAATAGGTACTACCTCAACTACTTCCCATCCCACAATCTAATTAGATCCTAATCATGCAATGTGTGAGGATTGATCTAATGCAATAAAACTGGGTAGTAGAAAAGGTATGATCAAAGTGTTACTTGCCTTGCTGATGATCCGGGAAACCTAGCGATTTGAAGTAACAGGCGGCGCACTCCGGGTACTCTATCACAAACAAAGAAACAAGCATACAATAAGAACTCATCTAATGCACGGGTAAAACTCAAATAAGAGATCTAACCAGAAGGTTCAACTTAAGAACTCCGGTTGGCAAAAAGAATCAAATCGAACGAAGCAACGAAAGTCAAACGGCGAAAGAAAAAACTTCATTCTACTAAAATCTTGTTTAAGTTGGTTAAATGGATAGAGGGTTTCGAGACGAAACTCTAGGCGCTTGAATCGCCTGATTCCGATAAACGAGCGAAAAGTTATACTAAAACGAAAATTGGATCAGGAATCGCGATCAGAAAAATCACGGATTTAATCCGAGAAAAATAAAAACGATGAACGTTCGCTAGAACGAATGAACGGGCGAACGCTCACTATTTAAATAAACCGGAAAACCGATCTATAAAAAAAACTGAATCTAAAATAAATAAATAAACCCGATGAAAAACCGATAGTTTTTCGAAAAAAACGGCGGCACGGAAATCGAGGCGGCAGCGAACCTCGGTGAGCGTGCGGGCGGGGCGGCGGCTCCGGTGAGGCGGCGCGTCGGCGGGGCGGTG